>NW_007249755.1:283956-345782 GCF_000164805.1 Carlito syrichta | reverse complement strand
CCAGCTGCTTGGAAGGCTGAGGTGGAAGGATCACTGGAGCCCAGCAGGTCGAGGCTGTGGTGGCCAGGAACGGCCACTGCACTCCTGTCTGGGTGGCAGAGCGAGACTCCAACTCAAAAAAAAAAAGATGCAGCAAACTAAGGAAGAGCTCTTTCTATCCTCTCTGCCTTTCAGTCTAGTGACAAGATTTAAATTCTTCTTTACTGGAAACAGCTCTTAGCTCAGTGATGGCACCAGAGGAATCAACAAGGAAGCCTTACTCTGCTAGCCAACTCCCACATAGCTGCCTTCCCAGAGTTCCCTGCCTTTGGAGCCTAAGCTGGCTTTCTTCTGTCTCGTCTCTTCTCTAAACCATATTACTCTTTGCTGAAGATACACTGTAAGCCAGCGTTTAAGCCACTGCTTTAAGTTACCTTTCCGAGGTTTCTCCCTTGTTTTGTGCACTGTGCAATTAGTAGACTCGCTTGTTTTTCTCCTATTAATCTGTCTTTTGTTACAGGGGTCTATCCCAAGTACAAATTTATGAGGGTTGAAGAGAAACTGTATTTTCCTCTCTAACACCAGCTCTGAGCCAGGGCCTTGTAGTACTTGTAACCAAATGTCCTTGCCAATTCACAGACAAAAGGGATAGTGAATATCGCAGCTTATGGCCAGGTTCGGATCTCTACCCCCTTAAATGGATACACAGCCGGCGGGTCCTTTACAGAAGACAGGGCAGAACTTCCTCTCCAGGTGACCTGCCAACACCTACCTCCCTCTGCTCTGCCATGTGGGGTCACCTTTGAGTCTCTCTTGGTGTGCTCGCTGCCACCTTGTGGACAGCAGTGGGGTGGCAGGACTGCCAGGAGTCTTCCTACTAGAACAGGACTGAGGTTGGTAATAGATGTTACGTCTTGAGAAGTCTTTCCCCCCAAAAAAGGACTGTTTTTCCTTCTGCCATCAGCCCCTGGTACAAGATGGAAGCTTGAAATTGAATGAATGAATGAAAGGATAAATGAGTGAATTGACTTACAAATTGGAGTCAGTAAGCAGCGGCTGTGTCTCATTTACATGTGAGGTTGCCAGAGATCTTGCATTTGATGATACCTTCCCCGATCCCAAGTTCCTGTCACATAAGTTCCTGTCACACCGTCCTCCCTCATGCAGCATCAGTTCCATAAGAGGCGGTGGGGGAAGGAGCACGTGGGAGACAAAACAGGACCTTGATTCTCTAACTGTGACTCATTCTTCTGTAACTTAGTACTTCCCCAAAGATTAGGACATGATCAGTGGCTGCCTGCCTGTTCTTCCTTAAGCTCTTTCCTCTGTGCACAAAGTAGGGGCTAAAGTAATGAAGGTTGGGGGTTTTATAGAAGAAACAGACCATGTCCATATCTAAATGAGTGAGTCAGTTCCATGAGTCAGTTTCTCAAGAGATGCTGGCTGGCACCTGGACCCATTCCAGTCTAGGGAGCCCCACCCATCACCTGTGGTGATATGGGATTCGCAAATGTGACAGCTCTTTATAAGCTGTCAAGATTCCTTTTTCCCCCAACCACTTCTTTAAATGGATTAGGAGGAGAAGGTGGGAGTGCCAAGGAGTAACCCGTCCTGGTGGGCAAAACCATCAGCACCTGGTAGGAGGCCCCTCTCTGGGTATCGGTGCCTCCAGGGTGAGGCATATCCCACACCATATAACCTCAGCTTCTCTGGGCACCAAATGGGCCATCTGGAAAATCAGATTACAACAGGGGCTTGAGGCCCCCACACTTTCATCCCTGAACTCCAGGCCCTTCCATGGAATCCCACTTCCCTGGAATTTGGCCTCAGAAACGACTGCCAACTCAAACTTGTATGTGAACATTATTACCATTGTCCTCATTGCCACCACCTCCCTCCATCCCCACACCTACTTGCCAGGAGTCCAGGGTTTTGCAAAGGTTTTTAAGGGACCCCGTTAGTCCTGGCTTCCTCTTTTTAAAAAAATCAGAGTCTTACTCTATAGCTCAGGCTGCAGTGACACCACAGCCTCAAACTCCTGTGCTCAGGCGTTTCTTCTTCTTCCTCAGTCTCCCAAGTAGCTGGGACTACAGCACATGCCACCACATCCATCTCATTTTCTTTTTTTTTTTTTTTGAGTTGAAGTCTCACTCAGTCGCCCAGACTGGAGTGCAGTGGCCGCTCCCGGCCACCGCAGCCTCGACCTGCTGGGCTCCGGCGATCCTTCCACCTCGGCCTTCCATGTAGCTGGAACTACAGGCACGTGCTACCACATCCAGCTAGCTGTTTTTTTAAAATTTATTGTAGAGATGAGGTCTCACCAAGTTGCCCAGGCGGGTCTCGAACCCGTGGGCTCAGGCAATCCACTCACCTCGGCCTCCCAAGGCAGTGGCATGATCACAGCTCACCATAGCCTCTACCTCCTGGACTCAGTCAATCCTTCTACATCAGCCTCCTGACTAGCTGGGACTACAGCACATGCCACCACATCCATCTCATTTTCTTTTTTTTTTTTTTTGAGTTGAAGTCTCACTCAGTCGCCCAGACTGGAGTGCAGTGGCCGCTCCCGGCCACCGCAGCCTCGACCTGCTGGGCTCCGGCGATCCTTCCACCTCGGCCTTCCATGTAGCTGGAACTACAGGCACGTGCTACCACATCCAGCTAGCTGTTTTTTTAAAATTTATTGTAGAGATGAGGTCTCACCAAGTTGCCCAGGCGGGTCTCGAACCCGTGGGCTCAGGCAATCCACTCACCTCGGCCTCCCAAGGCAGTGGCATGATCACAGCTCACCATAGCCTCTACCTCCTGGACTCAGTCAATCCTTCTACATCAGCCTCCTGACTAGCTGGGACTACAGCACATGCCACCACATCCATCTCATTTTCTTTTTTTTTTTTTTTGAGTTGAAGTCTCACTCAGTCGCCCAGACTGGAGTGCAGTGGCCGCTCCCGGCCACCGCAGCCTCGACCTGCTGGGCTCCGGCGATCCTTCCACCTCGGCCTTCCATGTAGCTGGAACTACAGGCACGTGCTACCACATCCAGCTAGCTGTTTTTTTAAAATTTATTGTAGAGATGAGGTCTCACCAAGTTGCCCAGGCGGGTCTCGAACCCGTGGGCTCAGGCAATCCACTCACCTCGGCCTCCCAAGGCAGTGGCATGATCACAGCTCACCATAGCCTCTACCTCCTGGACTCAGTCAATCCTTCTACATCAGCCTCCTGACTAGCTGGGACTACAGCACATGCCACCACATCCATCTCATTTTCTTTTTTTTTTTTTTTGAGTTGAAGTCTCACTCAGTCGCCCAGACTGGAGTGCAGTGGCCGCTCCCGGCCACCGCAGCCTCGACCTGCTGGGCTCCGGCGATCCTTCCACCTCGGCCTTCCATGTAGCTGGAACTACAGGCACGTGCTACCACATCCAGCTAGCTGTTTTTTTAAAATTTATTGTAGAGATGAGGTCTCACCAAGTTGCCCAGGCGGGTCTCGAACCCGTGGGCTCAGGCAATCCACTCACCTCGGCCTCCCAAGGCACTGGATTACAGGCTGAGCCACTGAGCCCAGCTCAGCTCATTTTCTTACTTTTTGTAGACGAGGTCATGCTATGTTGCTAGACTGGTCTCAAACTCCTGAGCTCAAGTGATCCTCCCAGCTTGGCCTAGAGAAGAGACAAGAACTACTTATGGTCACCTGGAATCAGGAGCAGGGTTGGGACAAGACACAGGTTCCCAACCTGGGACATGTGGCCAATGTCCCTAATTGACACAACCCAGACCTTGGAGTCAGGTGGGCTCCGTAGTGAGTCTGATCCTCTGGCTCTATACCCTGCTTCTCCTGCCTAGGAGTGAGCAGGGAGTCTTCCACTGAGCAGGGAGTTGCCACTGAGTCATCTACCCTGGAGATAGCATTCCCTACGCTCCCGAAGACTTTGGGTAAGCAACCCACTGCCTTTGGATGTCCTTGCTTCTGAGAAAAGGTTCTGGCCATCCCTGGGTGTTGAGAGAAGGGAGGGGGCAGGTCACATTCCTGAGTATTTGTCACTGTAGATGTGCTTTTTCTACAGCTTAGGGATGCTCCCCACAGCCTGAAAACCCTAGCCAGCTCCCACTGCATGCTCATTCATTTAACAAATACTACTGAGATACTCAGGTCAGCGAGTTGCAGGGTCCCTGTAGTCAGCAACGTGGGGACATGGAAACTGGAGTGCGATTCACACTAGGAGATGGCACGCAGATCTGGGGGCCCTAACCCAACCAGTTGAGCAGTTCACACAGAGAAGTCTTCCTGGAGGAAGTGGATTTGAGACAAGTTCTGAAGAATGAACAGGAGTTAGGGAAAGGAGGGTGAAAGCTGTTTCGGGCAGCAGGTACTGTTCACACAGAGGCTCAGAGGCAGGATGATGCACACTGTGTTGGAGAAATCTGTCAGAAAGCGAGTGTTTCCCTGGCAGTCTGAGCCAGGGAGAATCTGCAAGGCACGTCTGCTACTGTGAAGGTCCATCAGGTGTGTGTCGCGGTTGGATACCTGCACTCTATTCAGCCATGCAGAAGGTGCAGAGAAACACAGGACACCCTTTGCCCTCAGAAAGCTTTCTCTCTCACTGCAGAGACAAGCACTATTGCGTTTGAGAGACCGGAGACCGAGGTTATCCAGGGAACTTCTTCCATTAGACACAGCCTCTTCGGGAAACCTCCAGCAACCAAGAGCTTTCTACCTCACAAGGCAGACCATCCTAAAGCCAGCCACACTGTGGCAGTGAAGCTACTTCCTGAAATAAAAAAAATGCCTCCCTAATATGTACCCCCTACTCTCCCTTCGTTCTCCATTTAGAGGTAGTTACGCAAAAGACCCTTCTCCTGGCCACAGCCTCTCAAGTATTTGAAGAGAGTGCTCAAGTCTCACCTCTCCCCAACCTCAGTCTCTCCTTTCCAGTCTGGAAGGTGTAACAACTGAAGAATTATACGGGGCAATCCCAGAAGCTCATAAAATGAGACAGTTATGGGCTGGAGGTGTCAAGAGCAAGCATATTGGGCGCGATGGCTCATGCCTGTATTCCCAGAACTTTGGGAGGCCAAGGTAAGAGCCTGGGGGTTTGAAACCAGCCTAGGCAACATGGAGAGACTTCATCTCTGCAATAAATAAAAAAGATTAGCTGGGCATGGTGGTGCACACAGCCAAAAAAAAATGCAGTGGGCATCTTGCAGAAGGAGATTCTGTCCTGGGGCCTCTGAAGAAGTGGCATTCCAGAAGGGCGCACAACCCAAAGGATGACTTTGATGCCTGTTTGTTTTGTTCAGTAACCTTGCTTTTCCTTAATAGAAATTAATATATTTTCCTTTTCTTTCTTTCTTTTTTTTTTGAGTTGGAGTCTCACTCTGTCACCCAGACTGGAGTGCAGTGGCACGCTCCCAGCTACTGCAGCCTCGACCTGCTGGGCTCCGGCGATCCTTCCACCTCAGCCTTCCAAGTAGCCGGAACTACAGGTGTGCGCTACCATGCCTTGCTAATTTTTGATTTATTGTAGAGATGAGATTTCACCAAGTTGCTCGGGTGGGTCTCAAACCCACGGGTTCAGGCAATCCACTCACCTCGGCCTCCAAAAGTGCTGGAATTACAGGTTGAGCCACTGAACCTGGCCAGAAATTAATATATTTTCTATAAAAACTTTAGAAAATGCAGGTGAGCCGGGCTCGGTGGCTCAGCCTGTAATCCCGCGCCTTCGGGAGGCTGAGGTGAGTGGATTCCCTGAACCCACGGATTCGAGACCCGTCTGGGCAACTTGGCGAGACCTCATCTCTACAATAAATCAAAAAATCAGTCGGGTATGGTAGCGCATGTCTGTAATTCCAGCTACTTGGAAGGCTGAGGCGGAAGGATCGCCGGAGCCCAGCAGGTGAGGCTGTGGTGGCCGGGAGCGGTCACTGCACTCCAGTCTGGGCGACCGAGTGAGACTCCAACTCAAAAAAAAAAGAAAATGCAGGTGAGCAAAAAGAAGAAAATATAAATTACCTAAAATCCCACGATCATCCAGAGATACCTCCATTGGTGTGCACATGCATCCACCAGCACCTGTCTCTCTGTATGTGTAAGTGTGTGTTTCAGTCAGGCGCATACTGCACATAGTCTAGGTCATGCTGCTTTTTATTTAACAATATATGGTGAGTCTTTCACCAGGCCATGAAACATTTTTCTCCAGCATTATTTTGAAGGCTGCATTTGTCTTGCTTTGGGTGAACATACCATTCTTCATTTAACCAAACCCCTATTGCTTGGCATGGAGATTATTCTTAAGAAGAAAAAAAAACTATTAGAGATGAAGTCTGGGGCATGGTGACTCATGCCTATAATAGCACTTCCGGAGGTGGGAGGATCACTTGAGACCAGGAGTTTGAGACCAGCCTGGCAACACAGTGATTCTCCATCTCTATTCCAAATTAAAATTTATTTTTCTTTCCAAGTCAAACTGTATCCAGCTTTATTAAAGATACTTTTCATAAACAATCATGGTATTTCAGGCAGGACATGGGCAGACAATCTTTAACAGTATACAACAACTTTCAAACTCCCTTCTTTAATGGACTACCAAAATCAGAAAGCCACTATAAAAACCCAATGAAGTCTTCATTTGATGCTCTGAACAGGGAAGAAGTTTAGAGTGAGGGTTGACATTTCATATTTAGCATGTTGTTTGACAACTTTTCACAAGCCGACCCTGACTTTCAGGAAATGAAATGAAAATGACAGAATTTGTCTGAAGATCCACAATCTATAAACGAAAACTGCTGCTCTTATGAGGGGTGCCATCTCAGTGGCATCACTGACATACTGGTAACCAATTATTGGGGGTCAGTTCCCAACAGATGTCTGGGTTTAAGGGAGTTAAGTCTATGCTGAAGGCAGAAAGGGAGAAGAGGGCATAAAAAATGAATGTTTTTCCACACCCCAAGGTGTTTGTACCAAGGTGGCTATGTGTGTCAACGTCGGGGAATCCCTCCTCCGGAAGCCAAGAGGAAGTTTCTTAAAACTAGAAGGGAAAGGTGTTTTCCCCACATCAATTCAGCTTTGGAGACATTCTATTAGTGACATATGCCCTTTTCCCCAAAAACAACAATGAAGTGTTCTGTGTGCTAACAACATAGCTTAAAAAAAAAATTCTGCATTTTTATAAAACTTGATAAAAAATAGTATTTCAAACTGTACAGTCACCAGAAGTACACAGTTATCAAAAATGCACACACTTCACTTGGCATCTCCAGCACCTTCAGCTTTCTGTGCCTGGTCTGTTTTGGCATCTCCATTTTCTGCAGGTTTTTTCCCCTCCTTGCCAGCATTGGCTTTTCCCTTATTCCCTTTGGGTACCTTCTCTCCCTTCTTAGCTGGGGCCTTCTTAGGCTTGGGCTCTGGCTTTGGAGGGGCAGGTTTAGCCGACAACCTTGCAGATCTTCTCTGGGGTTCGTCCTTCACCTTGGCTTTATCTCCTTTAGCATCCCCTTCAGCCTTTCTCTTGGGCATGGTGGTGATGGCAGCAGAATTAAGGCTTTGGATGCAGGGATGTAGCGGCATGGGGCTTTGGTTGGTCCGGGGGTCATTCTTGCCTCTTCTTCTTTACACTACTCCCCAAATTAAAATTTTAAAAGCAATAAGATCTGGGTGTTCCCACATTCTTTAACAACCCAGGTGTCTTCCCGCCTGTTAATTCCTTCCTAACTATAGTATGCCCATTTCTTTCATCAAGTTCCTTCCTCCAGTGCGTCTGAGAGTCCCTGAGGAAGGCTTTCTTATGCACAGGACTGACAGGGCCACAGCTTGTCCTCTTGGCCAGCCACCTGAGTCCAGAGCTTTCCCCTCTCCCTTTGGGTCTCTTCCTGCATTTTGTAACCTGTTTCTCTGACTGTAATCTCCCCACAACCCCTTGTCATCAAAGACCTTGTGTCAATCACGGTCCATTCAACAGTGCAACAGTGCAGAAATTTCTTAAGTCTTTCAGTCCAAGGGACTTTAATACAATGGGTTTGGCTACCCAGTTGACCCAACCAGGACAGGGAGGCAGTCCAGACCTTCACCACAGCAGGAAGCTGCTCTGTCCTTCAAGCTAAAGGGAAAGATGGAAGTGCGGGGTAGGAAAGGCGTTAGAAGAGCCAGGAGCTGGCCACCTGACAGGAGCTGGGAGGTGGTGGGTGGGGCTGCCTGGCCAGAGGGCTGTCCAGCAGGAGTACAGCCCCATGGAGACGCAGCCATTGCTGGGGATGCCACTCAAAGCAGAGAAAGCCGGGGAGAAATGCCCTGACTTGACCTCTCCCCTACAACTTAACATTCCTCCAGGGGCTAAGCCTCTCTGGAAGCAGTTGACAAAGGAATCTGTGAAATGTAGTTTCCTGCAATTATAGGAAATGACTGGCACAGACCCTGCCTTAATTTCCCCAAATCACACCTTAGATGTGGCTGCTTTGTCAAACAAACTTTGGCAAAGACTCAGGGTTGATAGCAAATGATCGCAACTCAGAAAAGAAAAATGTACACATAGGTCTCTGAGTATCACAGCCCCAAAAATCCAAAGACCAACCCCTCCACAGACATCCTCATGGACCAGCTCTCCTGCTGGTGATTGCCATCGTGTGGTGGCCAAACTCTCCCAAGGGGCAGGGCCTTCTGATCACGTCCACCCTATCAGAATCCAGGCCGCGCCAACCTTCCCTGGGGCCCAGCAGGAAGGAGAAAACCATTGCCTAAACACCCATCCCTTCATTACCCGATAGGCATGGTGCTATAAGGCAGAATGACAGCTTGGGAGAGCTGCTCGAATCTTCATCGTCCTAAACCAAAAGCCTGTTCATGAATTTTGCCCCCATCTCTAGCACAGCAAGAAAAAAAGAAAATCCCTGGAAGTCTGAGATCCGTTTTTTCCTAACCTTTTGCAGCTCTCAGGCCCAAAGGCTCAAGGAAAAAGTACTTGGGCTTCCTCACCCTCAACAAACTCTCTGGGGACACAAGGACATGGGGCACAAGGAGGGGCCTCAGACGCCCTAGATCTCCTCCTGCCAAACGTTTTCTTTGCTGCCAGAAACAGTCTGAATTTGTCATTGTCGTTGTTGTTCCCTTGCTCAGTTATTTTTCTCAAGGTAAATCCCTAGGAATAGAATTATTGGGGTAAAAGATATGTGTGTGGTGCAGGTTTTTGATCCATAGTGCCAAATTGCTCTTTAATAAAGCTGCCTTATCGCCAGTAATCCAAACCTTTTCTGCTTCGCAGCTCCCTGATAAACCCCTAAAGAGTCTTGGGTTGAATCAGCTACCAGACCAGATAAACAAGCTAGCCTGTCACTGCTGCAGTTTTCTGCAGCTCAGAAGGGAACTCCCTTGGATCCCGCCCAGAATCTGGAATTCCAGAGCACACAGGCCAGGTACCTTTGTACCCCTACTCCCTACCAGCTCAGGTCTGACCCTCCCCTGTTTTCCACGCCCTGTGCCTGGGTGGAGCCAGCTGCCAGGGCGGCAAGACTCCCAGTCCTCCCCCTGTGCCCGACCCAGAGTGGAGGCCAAGAGAGAGCCCTGCGTGGGGCCCAATGAGGACACTGCTGACCATCCTGGCTGTGGGATCCCTGGCTGGTGAGTACCCCCCGCCTCCAGGACCAAGAATCAGGGCTGTCTCCCAGGCACCCTCCCCAGCCCCAGCATACCCAGTTTCAGTTTCTTCCCTGCTGGGACTGAACTGGATGCTGGTTTTCCTGGAGAAGCAAATGCCCAGTTGAGGTTGCAGGAGAGGATGAGAGGGTGCCTCAGACCCCGGGTTCTCCTGGGAACCCAAGTGATCCTCAGGGCTGTGGGGACGTAACCAGCTGTCTGAACTGGTGTGCTGAATTCCTGCACCCCAATGAATAGAGAATTGGCCAGAGGGAGTTGGACATCTCTGATCCCCTCAAATCATTCTAGCAGAAGTTGTGACCTCCGTCTCTCTGCCTGTGCCTGGCACTGGCCTGACAAGTGAGGTAGAGGAGGGACAGGGTGGACCAAGCTTGAGTTCAGCCACTGCCTCTCTCCATGCCCCTGGGGGGCCTCTTCTGGACCCTCTTGCTAGATCTGAAAGAGCATTTTCCACCAGAGTGGCCAGTGCGTCTGCAACACCAAGAGGACACCAGGGCCCTCTTGGAAACAGGACTAAAGGGTATACCTTTCAAATCCAATGGAGGGGGGCTTGGAATTTATTATGGAACATGTCACACAAGACCTTAGACTGTGTCTCTGCTCTCCTGAGATGTGTGAAATTCAGGGAACTTTATCAGGAAGCCAAAGCATAGTCCTGATGAAGAGGGTGGGAAGAAGGGCCTCTGAACGGCCCATGAAGGGGCAGAGTGGCCCTGTCCCCTCCACTGCTATCCCCTGGGGCTGGCTTTGTCCCCAGAGTGTCCATCTCTGCCCGGCCCCTCCAGTCTTCTCTCCCCTGTTATCAGGCAGGGCATTCCCCACACTCTGGGCCTGCGATGGGCTAGGGGATTTGAGGCGCCCCCAAGAGGCCCTGAGACATGTTCCTGTAGATCCCAGCCATACTGGGCAGAAGTCCTCAAGGCTCCTGGTCATTTGATACGGGGGACCTGTGGGAAACCACCCCTAGGAGTGGTCGAGGGCAGTGGCCGCGCCCTGTGGCCCCTGTCCCTCCCCGCAACAATCCTAGGCTGATTCTGGAGCATGTGGAATTCATTTTTGTTTGTGTGTTTTTCCTTAGCGCCCCAGCTGGTGGATAGAACATTGTTTCTCCACCAAATGTGAAAAAAACAACTTGCCTTTTATAAGTCTGCCAGGCTGCACTCAACTCATGTCTCCCAGGATTTCACAACAGACTTTCACCCGGGAAATGCAGAAACGACCCAGGCAGAGGAATAGGTGGTGGATTTGAGGAGGAAAAGGAGTAGAGGAGGAAAAGAGGGGTGACCTGTTTGGCTCCTGACACCCCTAAAAGGAAGAGGTGGGCCAAGGCCCGATCGCCCACTTCCGGAAGTCAAGTTCCGTTCCCTCCTGAAATGTGGTGCCAACAGCACTCAGTCCTTTGCCAGGCTACACGCTCCCCGCCTCAGCCACCAGCCCCTCCTTCCGCAGCCCAGAGAGTGACCCCAACCAGCATCCACTGCAAACTCTACCCCACCCCCACACATACCATGGCCTTCTCTCCAATCTCCCCTTCTCTCTCCTGCCTTGACACCCCACCCCACCAGAAGCCACTATTCAGCTCTGACCTCAACTGGACCCCCTTTCTCAACTTTAGACCCAGCCCTGACTCCGGGACCCCTCCCTCCAGACTGACCCAAATTCCACCCATTTCCACGTCCCGATGCTATCAGCCACACCTTGGGGCACGGCAGCACAGCCGTCACACTGTGTCGGGGCAGCGGCACACCCCCAATACCATCATCAAGGCCCCATTCCAGGGACCCCAGGAGCTTGAAGACAGAAAGCTTTGCAGTTGCTGGGCCAGAACAGCCCAGTTCAGAGAGGAGGGTAGCCTTCGGTTTAGCCAGTGGATAAGCAGCAGGGTTGGTGCCGCTTCCCAAGCCTGTAGACCCCTCTCGCAGAAATACTGGGCGTAGATGTGGAGTGAGGGAATAAATAACCGTCCCCTCTCTCCCACTTTGGGCCTGCTGATGGCCATGGTTATGTTCAGGGGAGGAGATGCACGTACACGTCAAAGACACATCCACGCAGGCCTGGAGGCCCTGACCCAGCTGTCTGCACCCGTTTCTTTCCCATGTCGGCCAGCCAGGCCCTCAGAGCTCAGAGACGGCTGCCAGCTCTGGTCGCCATCTTCTCACACCCTCTCCCTATCCACAGCCTGAGCCTGGAGGGCTGAGGGAGAAGTTCTGTAAATCAAGGGCTCTTCGCTGACAGCGAGATTGCTTCAGAGGCAATGGTCTCCCCATTCCCCCTGGCAGCTCAGGCCTTTGCTGATGGTTTCTTGCCATAGGCAGAAGTGGGCTGGACAGAGCCCTAGGCAGGATGGGAAGGCTGTGAACTCATGAGGTCATCTCTTCTCTTTCCTTCCAACCTCCCTAAACCGGTCCCTTTATCAGGGCTCAGGGCCCCTGAAGCCTCCTACCCCCATAAACAGGATGAACAGGACAGCCCCTCCTCAGTACAGTGACTCCCCTGCTTCCCAGGCCTCCTCCCCTCAGACCCAACATATTTATATGAAGACCTATTAAGTGCCAAATGCGTTCACAGATGTTGCCCATGGTACCTGCCCCACAACCAGTCTAGCCCTGTGATGAGGACTACAGACTCTGTCACATGCCAGCTGTGACACTGGGTAACAACCCTCACAGGGCTTCAGCTTTGCTCATCCATCAGATAGGCATAGTGACAGTAACCATCGCATCAGGTCGTCATGAGCATTAAGAAAATAATCCTTACTTCCTTAAATCTTTACATCCTTCTTTGCCTGTAAGAGGTCACGCACCTCATAACTGTCAGCTGCTACTGTTGTCATTGTTATTTGTCTTCAGGCAATCAAATCATTCCCACTTTAGAGGTGAGGAAATTGGGATTAAAATTGCTTTAACAACTTCCCCCAAGGTTATCCTGCCCCACTTCAAAGTTTCTATGAGGTGATTTAGCCTAAGAAGCCAATTTGGCGGGTGGGCAGAGGTTGCCTCGGCCAGCAGAGAAACCAGAATGCACAAACACCTCCTCCTCCACTGTTTGAAATGATTGACTTTGGGCAAGTTACTTCTTAGACACTTTGGTTGAATATCTCTGAAGTAGGTATAAGGACACTAAGCTCAGATAGTGTGGAAAAGTTAATGAGAGACAATACCCAGTACTGACCCCTCAAACACTGCTGGTGGGCATTCAAGATGCAGCAGCCGCCTTGGAAAACAGTTTGACAGTTCCTCAGAATGTCAAACATAGAGTTACCATATGACCCAGAACTTCCAAGAGCACTGAAAAGACATGTCCACTTAAAAGACTTCGGGGCCCCTGAAGCCCCCTACCCCTATAAACAGGATGAACAGGACAGCCCCTCCTCAGTACAGTGACTCCCCTGCTTCCCAGGCCTCCTCCCCTCAGACCCAACATTGTATACAATGTTCACAGCAGGATTATTCAGAAAAAACCCAAATGTCCATTAATGGGAAATATTCATGCTATAGAATACTATTCAGCCATAAAAAAGGAAGTAGGTACTGATTCAATCAACACTATGGATGAACCTTGAAAGCATTATGATAAGTGAAAGAAACCAGACATAGAAAGAAGCCAAGACTCTATTTGTATTAAAAGTCTAGAATAGGCAAATCCATAGAGACAGCAAATAGATTCCTGGTTGCCAGGGGCTGAGGTTGGGAGGGAGAAATGGGGAGTAACTGTTAATGGGTATACAGTTTCTTTTGGGGGTGATGAGAATGTTCTGGAATTAGACAGTAGTGATGGTTGCAGAACACTGTGAATATACTAGAAAACTACTGGACAGAACTATAACATGGTGAATTCTGGAATGGGAATGATAACTTGACACAAAGACAGGAAGTGAATAAGAACAGTGGCTGGCCAGACAGCACTATCTGGGGAGTGTGACCCCTCCCCGGCCCATTTATGGAAGGCTGGGAGCTGGGGTCTCCGAGCCCCTCTGCTCACCCTGCTCCCACCCTCCTGCAGCTCACATTGCCGAGGACAACTCAGATCTTCTTCAGCACGTGAAATTCCAGTCCAGCAACTTCGAAAACATCCTGACGTGGGACAGCAGGCTGGAGGACACCTCAGGCATGGTCTACAGCATCGAGTATAAGATGTAGGCTTCTCTCCCAAGCCCATATTCTTTGCCTCTGCTCCTAAACCAACCCCTCTGAGAAATTCCTCCCACTCCATATGTCCCCATGCTCCCCCCCAGAATTGGTGTCACACAGTCCCTCCCAGATAAAGCTTTGCTCCTTTATGTTTCTTTTGCAGAGGGAGGATAAAATAATGACTTAAAGGACAGGCTCTGGAGTTTGACCGCCTGGGCTTGAATGTCAGTTCTCACCTGCACACGCGTGGGCAGTCCAATGCCCTCTATCCACAAAGTGATGCTCGTGATAGTACTTTCATCATAGGGTTGTCAGGTGGATTAAACAAGATAAGGAAAGTCATCATGGCTGGGCATGGTGCCTGTAATCCCAGCACTTTGGGAGGCGGAGGCAGGAGGATTGCTTGAGCCCAGGAGTTTAAGACCAGCCTGGGCAACATAGCGAGACTTTGTCTCTATTTGAAAAATAATAAAAAGTTAAAATAAAGCCATTAGCACCGGTGTCTGGAAAATAATTAGTTACCCATAATTGTTTTATTATCACTGGCAAGACTAGGTCAACCAAAAGGTAAATCCAGCCCTGCAGTCCATGCCCCTGTTCCTGCCCTTGCCCTCCCATGCAGGTAAGGAGGGACGGCACGAGCTCAGGAGCCCACAAATACGTGTTCCACTTTTGGTTGGTCCATGTTGTCCTGTGGCAGGTCACATTCCTCTCTGAGCCTCAGCTCCCTCACCTGTAAAATGAAGATGGCAGGCTCTGCCTCAAAGAGCGATAAAGAGCCCATATGGAGATCCAGGCTGGCCAGGTTCAAATCCTGCCTCCCCACATGCATGCTCCAAACTCGGGCATGTTTTCCTTCTTTGCGCCTCATCTTCCTGATTTGAAAACGAGGGAGAAGAGTGCTCACACCTCCCAGGATCGTTGTGAGAACTACATGAGATCATTCATATAAGGGCCTGGTCACTGAACGTGCTGAGTCAATATCCAGTTTCCCTGTCAGGATTAATAAGCCACAGGCCTAGTGCCGCTGCTCATCACAGTGGTGCCTGGCCCTTCCCTTGCCACAGGTATGGGGAGGCAGAGTGGTTGGCAAAGGAGGGCTGCCAGCGGATCACCCAGAAGTCCTGCGACCTGACAGCAGAGACGGGCAACTACATGGAGTTCTACTATGCCAGGGTCATTGCCGTCAGCGCGGGAGGCCGCTCGGCCACCAAGATGACTGATAGGTTCAACCCAATTCGACACAGTGAGTAGGATTCCCTATGGGCTTCGGAAGAGAGGCACGTCCAGGTGTTTGGAGTAGGGGGAGCACGCTTTCCCTCCAGAGTGGGTGGAGGGCTCCGAGTGGGGGAGGGGTTGTTTGGGATGTGGCTTTCAGAGAAGGAGACCCCACCCCAACCAGAGCAGTGGGTCTGGTCATGTTTCTCCACCTCCATCCCAACCCCCTCATTGGAACCACCCACATCTCACCCCTCAACTGCAGCCAGGGCTTCCAAACTCATCCTTCCCCAACCCCCGACAGCGTCTCATGACTTTTTTTTTGAGTCGGAGTTTCACTCTGTCGCCCAGGCTGGAGTGCAGTGGCATGCTCACAGCCATCACAGCCTCGACTTGCTGGGCTCAGGTGATCCTTCTGCCTCAGCCCTCCAAGTAGCTGGAACTATAGGCACATGCCACCAAGCCTGGCTAATTTTTTGATTTCTTGTAGAGACGAGGTCTCGCCAAGTTGCCCAGACTGGCCTTGAACCCCTGGGCACAGGCAATCCTCTTGCCTCCGCCTCTGAATGTGCTAGGCTTACAGGTGTGAGCCATCGTGCCGGGCCCTCTCAGGGCTCTTAAAATAAGATCCAGCTCCTTGCTTTGGCCTACGAGGCCCTGCCTGTCTCAGCCCTCATCTCCCCCTGCTCCCCAACCCGCACTCTGGCTCTAATAGCTCCTGCCTCAGGCCCTTGCTTCTCCCTCCATCTGGGGGCTCCTTCCGGCTGCTCCCATGACAGGCTCTTCTCCAGTCCTGGGGTTCAGCTTCAGCATCTCACTTTTCTTTTGACCTTGCATTATATGATCTAAGTTCCGTCTTCCTGATTCCAGAATGTACATTCCTTGAAGGAAAGGATTATGGCTACTTCAGTTTTGCATCCATCACAGTGCACAACATGGTACACCATCGGAACTGAACAAATGTCTCTTGAATGGAAAACCAGAGGGCATGCCTCCTTGATATGACACAAGGTCTAATTACATAGTTATTACTCTCAGCCTGCAATAAAACACACGTTTTGTTATGGAGAAGAAATTCCTCTGCATAATAATAATATACTTGCATGCCTACTACCTTTATTTCAAAATGCCTCTAAGTGTCCCCACCCCAGCCCTGACTACCTGATTGTAGGAGGCCACTGCCTATGATTCTCTACCGAAACATCGTTCGTTGCTTCACACTCTGCAATTTCTCAGATCACACTCAGATCACACTCCGCCATTTCTGTGTTTGCTTGCACGTGTATCAAATGCCTCCCCCTCTAATATGTGAGGCCCATGGCAGCGTCTGTGGGCCGTGGAATCCACTGTGTTCCCAGCCCTTAGCAGAGTGCCTGTCACTTAAGATGCCAATGCATGATTGATGGTTGAACGAATGGATGGATATGAGATGTCAAACTCCCCACACAAGCTAACTAGGTGGCAATGTCCACCAACTGACTTTACAGTCACACATGCTTTTCTAAGGAAATATAAAATAAAATTAAATAAATTATTGGGTTTTAAAAAAAATCCTGACATTCAAATAATCCATGTTCATTGTAGAAAATTTGAAAAATATAGAACATGCAAAGAAAAATAAAAGTTGCCCCAAGTAACCTCGACAGTCAAGCACAACGACAGTTACTAGAAACAGGGTCGGTTTTGTAATTTGGTGATTATTTTTGTTTTGCTTTGTTTTTTTGGGTTTTTTTGGTTTGGGTTTCTTTTCCCCATAGAATGGTATCATGAACATCTGACCATGTCATTAAATATTTTTTCACAACACGATATTTCAAGCTGCAGAATGATCCGTTCCACAGAGGTACTCCAATTTACTTTAACCCAGCTCCCTTTTTGAGGTCACTTAGCTCAGTTTTTCAGTTTTATAAGCAGCACTGAAGTGAACACTGTTCCGGCTCAGATATTTTAAATCTTGGGGGTCAATGGATCCTTGAGGGATTTTAATAAATTAGACTCAGGGCAAGTGGAGTCTACAAATCTCTGAATTGAACGCAAGATATTATATATAGGCACATCTTGGGGGAGAGAAGAGCCACAGCATTCATCAAATTCTCAAAGGCATCTGTAAACCAGTAAAGGTCCCTTGGTTGTTTGGAAAATTCCATCTGGAGAGAGACTAAAGTCAGGCCTGATCTTTGAGGCTGCATCAATAGTATTAAGTCCCCAAAACGTGAGTCTGGGAACATAGTTGAATCATCAGTCCTTAACAGCCTCAAAGCTGTCATAGCCAATAGACTAGAGAGGAAAGGTATTCCGGGCCGACTCGATGGGGAGTCGCAGGGGCTGAGGTGTGTGGGAGTGGGACAAGGGTATGACCAGCCTAGGGGGCCGGTGCCCTCGGCCTGGGTTCTTCTCATTCACCCTTGGCCAGCCCCTTGACAGCCTTAAACCCAAACACCTGCTGCCTGCAGAACTCCTCTCTGTTCACTGTTGATTTGGCTGAAACTTTTGGAAGCACAGCTGGGGTTAGAGAGGGAGGAGGGGAAGCCCTCACTTCCCATCGTCCAGGGCAGCCTGACACTCTCCGGCAATCCTGACGTTTTTTCTTTTTCCCTTTTCCAGCTACCATCAAACCACCTGAGGTGACCTGTATCCCCAAAGTGAGATCCATTCAGATGATTGTCCATCCTACCCCCACACCCATCCATGCAAGGGACGGCCACCGGCTAACTCTGGAGGATATCTATGACCTGTCCTACTGCTTAGAGCTCCACGTCAATGACACCTACCAAATGGTAACTGTATGTTTTACCCTGGTCCTCCCTGCCTGGGGAACCCCGTCCCTCTCCATAAGATCTACATTGCTTTAAGTAGAAAGTGGACATGTTAGCCAGGCTCGGTGGCTCAGCCTGTAATCCCGCACTTTGGGAGGCTGAGGTGAGTGGATTGCCTGAGCCCGCAGGTTCGAGACCCGCCTGGGCAACTTGGCGAGACCTCATCTCTACAATAAATCAAAAATCAGCCAGGCGTGGTAGCGCGCGCCTGTAGTTCCAGCTACTTGAAAGGCTGAGGCAGAAGGATCGCTGGAGCCCAGCAGGTTGAGGCTGCGGTGGCCGGGAGCGGCCACTGCACTCCAGTCTGGGCAACAGAGTGAGACTCCAACTCAAAAAAAAAAAAAAAAAAAGGGGACATGTTAGATAAATTAGTATTTCCCGAATCATGTCCCTTGGGAGGCTCCTTGAAGCCTGGACAAACATGAATGGCAAGCTCTATCTTATAGAGAGGTTCTTGTAGAGCATACTAAAGTCTCTGACAAGTCCTGCAGAGCCAAGAACCCAACATCAATTTATTTACTACAACATTGCTCACATTTATTTAACCAGAGAAACTTTTTTATTTTGCAAACTATAACTTTTTTTTTTTTTGGTTTAATACCATCTCACATACTGGGGAACAACTATTACCGTCCTCAGGTGTTCACTTTGGAAAACACTAGTATTAATGTCTACTGCTGCAGTTCTTTTTGCTGGTTCTCCACTTTTGCGGGAACTACACATAGGTGATGTCTTTAGATCAGTAATAATAAAAGGTGGAAAGCAAAGGCATCAATTGTCAAATTGTATACACACTTCTTTTTGTATTCAGAAAATATGTGGTATTTCCCCCTTAGCATGTGCCATGAATCCATAATTAGTTGAATGAACATTCATTTCCTACTTTGTGGTTTCCACACTCAAGGAGATTATAACCCAGGGAGTGGGGAGGGAGTTAAAACAAGAATTTAAATAGCTGTAGACAGAGGAAAACGTGGGCAAGATGTCAGCTCAGCAATGGCAGAGACTGAACATAACAGGGCCTGAGCCAGCATGGAGGCTGCAAGAGACCTGGGAGGAAGGCGTCTTGGACACTTGACAACTTTCCTGGAGTTGTGTCCTGTGAGATTTAATGTGTGCGACTTCAACCACACGAGTTCCACAAAACAACACGTTGAAAAATTTATGTAGGTACTTCTTCCCCCACTTTTGCCCCTTCACCGCCCCCACCAAAAACCCCAAATTCCTCTAAACCTTGGTCTCCATGTGCCCAGAAAAGGGAAGAAAGATCTGAAACCCAAAGAGCCAAAGGAAAAAATTTCTTGGCTTTTGAACTCCCAGTAATACAGATCCTGGCCCTTTAAAGGAAGACTTATGGATCACGTAAGGGCAATTGGACCCAAAGGGTATGAGGGGGTTTGTCCAAAATGGCACTGAGCTTTGGGCCTTGGATATTAGAAAGAGAACAATGATATTTGCAAAATCAGAGGGTCAAAATGGGTGAGGATGTGGGTCTGGGACGGGGCAGGCCCCACAGAGAGGAGGAGGTCAGCACGTCTGGACGTGCTGCATTAGAGATGTTCACAGAGTGCCATCCAGCAGGGAGCTGGCCGTGCCCGTCAGAAGCTCCGTGTCTCTTCCTGTTAAGGTTGGGTGTTACCCACCCACTGGTGATCCCCGGAGCTGTGGGTTCAGATAAGATTAAGCGATGGAGAAGATGTGAGAGGGAAGAGCACATCTCGCAGGACAACAAAACTGAGGGGGGCCAGCACCAGCAAAAGAGCCACCAGAGAGGCAGGAGCAGAGCCAGAAGGGTGGCGTGGCCGTCAAGAGGGAGGAGTTCAAGGTCAAAGAGGTGAGAGACACACAAGAGGGCAAGAAACACAGTTCCAACAGAAGGACCAGCAGATACAAAGATACAAGGGCTTGCTTCAGCAAGCCAGGTGTTTACCCGAGCCACAGGTGGGCAGCATTGCAGAGCCTGAAAAGCCAGGTGGGCTGCAGAGAGACAGGTCTGGACAGGGGGCCGGGACCAGGATGCTATCCTGAGTAGGGAGCATCATAATTCAATTATCTTTTAGAAAGATCTCTGTGGCACCAGATGAACATAGAAATGCAAATGCAGAAAAACGTGACTACTGTAAGAGTCCAGGCTAAAACAGCTCAAGGCCCAGTTAGGACAGAAGCCATGATGAAGGCCAGAAAGATGGATACTCAAAGGATTTTTTATGTCTAATAAAGAAAAAGAAGGAGAAGGAAGAGGAGGAGACCTGGAAGGAGGAGGGAGAATGGTAGGGTGGTGGTGGTCATAATGGCGGCAGCTACGGGCCAGACACTGTTCTCAGTGAAAGGCAGCTCAGCTGGGCAACAGATTGGATCTGGGGACCAAGCAGAGGGGAGAGGAATGGGTCCCGGGAGCTGCAGACAGACCCTCCCTCCAGCTTCTGGCCTGAGGTGCTGGTGGCACCATCTTACTAAGTGGCCTCACCCAGGAGGAGGAGTGAGCAGACTCGCTTGGGCGCCCTATGGAGATTTGGTATGTGAGAGGATTGGTGGCTTCTCTATCAAACACAGCACCTTGGAGGGAAGCAGAGAGAATACGAGTTCTTCAGCCTGACCCCCGACACGGAGTTCCTCGGGACTATCACGATGGATGCGCATCAGCTGTCCAAGCAGAGTGCCCCCTACGTGTGCCGAGTGAAGACACTGCCAGGTGAGATGCCGCGTCCAAGGCTTGACTTCCTCTTTCCTCCTGTCACCAAGGTGAGGATTGGCCACACTCCAAAGCACCACGGAAGGTCATTTGTGTATTATTAAGGCCAATCTTTGTTTGTCCATAACAGAGCAAGCGGATGCGTTATCACAGCACATGCTTAATTCCCACCTTCCAACCTCTCTCTGAACTTCCTCTCTCTCCCAGGCTTTGTGTGTACTCTGGCAAAGCAAACTCGCCTCAATATTAACCCAGGTGAGATATGCCGGGGGAACATCTGCAGGGGGAAGGCAGGGAAGATTACAAGGTCCCTCAATATCTTCCAGAGTCAAATAATAATAATGGTGATCACGTTAGCTAGCATTTCTGCAACACTAACCGAGGGCCAGACACTATGAAGTGCAGTCTATGAAGCAGATACTGTTATCATCCTCACGTACAGATGAGGAACCTGAGGTTCAGAGTGGTTAAGTAACTTGCCCAGGGTCGCACAGGTGCTGAGGGACGGAAGGAAGCCTAATTCTGGAGATTATGTTCTCACCACTGCACGACACTAGAAATAGTTTTGAGTCATCTGCTCAGCGAGATGGTTCCTTCCTCTAGGACACTGAAACTCGACTCTCCTCACAAGCATCTTGATATTTTTATTAGGGCTTGTTTCCATAGACAGATAGAAATGCTATGATGCTCAGAGCTGCGAGTTTAGAGGATGAAGTGACGGTGGTGGATTAGATGGGTTGGGAAAAGCAGTCTCTACTTTAGTCACCATGCTCAGATCAATGATGTCAGCAGGTGAATCCGGCTCCGCCGCTTCAACACTTAGAACAGTAGTCTGAGAGCAGAACTTGGTGCAGGTGCAGTGGAAAGGGAAGTGCCGCATGAGGCCTAGCCAGGCACGGTTGTCACACGTCAGCTTGCTGTGTGCCCTGGAGAGTCACTCAGCCTCGGGGGGCCTGACCCCTCATCTGACAAGTGGGGGTGCTGATGTCGGGGCAGCAGGTTAAACAGAGGCAAGACAGTACCTGAGGCTGGGCCCAGGAACCGTTGGGCTCTGGGTCTCAGCCTTGTTCAGAAACTCAGCTCATGAGTTTCCCCGAGAGCCTGCGAGAGACTGATTCCTCCATCCGGATCCCAGTACCTTCATCGCAGGAGAGCTGTGCCTTGTGGAGCAGCCAGTGCTTGCCACTTACACGGGGCATGTCCTTCCTGGGGTAAGGGCCACTGGGAAACCAGAACAGAATCTGGCCAGAGGAGAACTAGGAAAAGGAGCCCGCCTTTATGGGCTTGTGCCGGGGGTGTATATGTGATGGATGACCCTCTCCCTGGGGCTGTCTAGACAAATCTTGCCGTTCCTGGCCCGTCCCTGGCACCATCTGCTTTTTGACAATTGCAGATCCCACCCTTATCTACAGCACCCTTCTGCTGGCTTGGCTTTACGTTATCTCACGCATGATGTGATGTCATTTTTTTCTAAGACCCAGCTGCTTGAGTCTAAGTCACACTCCTTGGTGGCTACTTCTTGCGGACATATAGGAGGCGCCTTACCCTTAACACTAACATATACTAAGAGCTGTTCCTACCATGTGTTAAGTACTACTAGATTGCCAAGCAAATAGTTATGGCAAATGTTTTAAGTGCATTATTTAATATTTATTATTATATATTATGTATATTATTTGAGCTTTAAGGCAGTGCTGCAAGTTGTGCAATATCATCCCCATTTTAGAGGAGAAACTCTTCCTCAGAGAGGTTAAGCAACTTGCCCATGACCACACAGCTGGTCAGTGAACCTGGTTGGGAGCATATGATTCTGAAGCCTGGGCTCTGACCCACCCCCCTTGCAATTTGGTTTATAGCAAGTTCTGTCTGCTGCTTGCTTACTCCTCTTACTTCCACTTCAGAGTGATATATCCTGCCCTTGACCATGTGTCCTGAAGTCTGCCTTACCCCCAGAATCTCCACTTATCTACCTCTCAGTGGATAAACCGGAGGGTTACAGCGCATTGTCCCAGCATTCTGATGCTGGAAAGGGATCTGGGGGTCATCTAACCTCATATGGTAGTTTTACAGATGAGGAAACTGAGGCATCATTGTGTGGGGATGAGCTGTGAGGATGAGTTTTGGACTTATACCTGTCAATCCTGGCTTCTCTCCGGAGTAGCTGGGTGACTTTGGCCCAATCACTTAACCTCTCTGGGACTCAACTATTTTATCTGTAGGAAGGGAGTATCCCTATCCTTCTGTGTTGCTTTGCTTTGGTGGGTTAACAGAAGGAGAGCACCCAGCACAGTACATGAGTTCAATAATGGCTGGCTACCGTTATTAATAAAGGGTTGACCACAGAGAGTCGTGCAGCAGGAAGGAGGCTCAGTATATCTGTGGCTGAGTCAGATCTCCAGTCCATCCTGCCTCCCCATGGGTGAAATGGCATATGGGAAATGTATCAAGCCAGAGAATGTTCCAGGTTCCTGTCCTGATACAAGGAGCAGCAGCTATCCAGGAATGTTAGACATTCAGGTCATGTCTTCTCCCTGGAGCTGTGATGCGGCGTGAGGAGACGAGGTATTCCTGGAGTGGGAAGCTGACCCAGAGAGGCCTGAGCTCGTGGGCCGGGTTGGAGCAAGGACAGGCTGGGATAGAGGTTCCGGGGGCCCCAGCGCTCACAGCTACAGCTGAGGTCATTGGAGCAGATGATTAACCCTCCAGGCTGAAGTCACATAGGGACCAGGAACAGAGGGAGGGCGACTTGGAGAGTCAAGACCCCCAGACAATGCAAACTGTAGGTTTTACCAAAAACTCCAGTTTTTGAGCCCTCCTCCTCAACCCCCTCACAAGTCCCACTTGAACTGGTGACAGGAAGTGTGTCAAGCCCACAGCAGCCACGCCCATCCTAAAGGTGCTGGAACATAGGGAGAAGGCGCAGGCACTAGGGCCCCTCCTTGCCCCTCTCTTTCCCTTTTAGAAAGGGCAACACCTGCCCAGGCTCCCTCCTGAGCAACATGTTCCCTTACCTTGAACTCAATCCCTTACCTTGAACTCAGTCCTGAATTCAGTCCCTTACCTTGATAGGGAGGCAGAGAGGACAGGCCAACTCCCCCCACCCCCACCCCCACCAACTTCTGCCTCTGCCCCCTGCCAGGGAGGCAGGACTTCCCTTAGACCCAAGTGAGAGGGGCACTTCCCTGCACCCTGCACTTTAGAGGGCCCTGCCATGGCCATGCCCCTCCCGGCAAGATGAAGGCTCCACACAGGTGCACCCTCTGGTCTCCTTTCTAGACCACATCCTGAGTTCCTGGGCTCCTGAAGCTCCCCGGACATATGGCCGCATGCCTGTGTTCTGTCTAGACAGACCTCTTCTTTAGATCCTTCCTGGTGAGGGCAGACACTCTGCTGATGTGCAGACTGTTAGCCCAAAGGGTGACCCACAGTCTGTTTATGGGGAGCATGAGTGGACTTGGCCATGTGGGCTGAGGATTTATAAGCACATGCACGAGGCAGTGCTGGATGGATCCAGGCTGGGCTGGGGATGATAGGTTTTCCCTGCCCCTCCCCCAAGGAGTCCAAAAATTCTGAATTCACATGTGGCATTCCAGGTGGTTGTGAAAAGTCTATTTGTCAAGGAAGGAACATAGGACATATTTTATTTAACGGTGTGAAACATTATTTATAATTCCAACTGTACTAGCCTGGGCAACATAGTGAGACTCCGTCTCTACAAAAAATAGAAAAATTAGCTGGATGTGATGGCGTGTGCCCATGGTCCCCGCAACTTGGGAGACTGAGGTGGAAGGATCACCTGAGCCCAGGAGGTCAAGGCTGCGGTGATCTTTGATGGGCCACTGCATTCCAGCCTGGGAGACAGAGTAAGACCCTGGCAAAAAAAAAAAAAAAATCCAACTATTTAGATGCATAGTCTGTGGATGTCCATTTATGGTCCTGCCCCAGCCCTGTGGACACTGCAGGTAGACAAAGCCCGCCCCCCAAGCCCAGCCTGAGAAGGTTTGCAGTGTCCACAGGAGGGATGGGCCCAGGCCAGATCCCAGGCTCACGCTTCCCTCTTTGGCACCTTTACTCCCCAGATCGGACGTGGACCTACTCCTTCTCGGGCGTTCTCCTGTTCTCCATGGGCTTCCTCGTTGCGGTGCTCTGCTATCTGAGCTACAGATATGTCACCAAGCCACCTGTGCCTCCCAACTCCCTGGTGAGCCACCCCCAGCCCCAGGACAGTGGGGAGAGTCCCAGGGGAGGCCCCAAGAGCAGCAGCAGTCACAGGCCCAGAGCTCTGGATCCTCCCCAAAGTGCAGGGATGCACACACTAAGCAGAGGAGGCCTGCTTCCTGCCGGTGTGGTGCTCACTGTCCAACCTAAAGGCAACAGACATGTGACAGGCAGGTCTTGGAGCATACCCGAGAGGGATAGGTGATCAGGATTAGTGGACATGGGACAGAAAACCCAGGGCCAGTGGGTAGTGGAGGACTCACGTGACAGCATGGGAAGGAGCATGGACGGGCACTGGGAAGTTGTGGAACTCACGTCCCGTCTCTGTGGGCAACCAGCATCACCACGTGGGAACACAGGCCCAGTATTTTCAAGAGGAGTCAGGGGTTCAGACTATAAATGGAATCTCCGAATTTTCAAATACTGGCAACTAATCCTTAAAATGGAAAGCCCTCCGCAAGCCACACAAATCCCATCAACAGCCTCCATCTGACTGCCGGTGCTGCAGAACCCACTGCAGAGGCCCCGGGAGCCATCTGGGGCGCCTGGAGTGCGTCCCCACCCATCTGAGGGACAGAGGAGCTCTGAGAGCCTTTTGTTCTGTGTCTAAGTCCAGACAGACCAATTCTGTGAGACTCTCCCAGCCTCCTCTGGCTCCCCACCCCTTCCCACCGTGCCCCTTCTTCAGACCCTGGGGACCCATGAGCCAAGCAGCAATGCAGGCCACCACCTTGAGAGCACATCCCGAGGCAGCCCCACATCTGGGACATCCACTCATTGGATTACCGGCCTCCTAGGCCTTTCTCTCTGAATGACCCAGACTTTAGACCCAGAGAGCTGAGGGCCCCAGTCCCTTTACAGAGGCACTTGCGTTCAAGGACTCTCTGGGAAGCAGTGGGGAGGGGGTGTATGCAACTTGGCAGAGTCCCCCAGATGACTCCCTTGGGGGAGCTCACCCACCTGCACCCCCACCCGGGAGCCGAGAGCATGTCCTAACCAGGTGCACTGTTGTCCCCACACAGAATGTTCAGCGAGTACTGACGTTCCAGCCACTGCGCTTCATCCAGGAGCACGTCCTGATCCCCATCTTTGACCTCAGCAGCTCCAGCAGTCTGGCCCAGCCCGTCCAGTATTCCCAGGTCAAGGTGTCCAGGACCAGGGAGCCCCCAGGAGCTCCACAGCAGCACAGCCTGTCTGAGATCACCTACTTAAGGCAGCCAGACACCTCCACCCTCCAGTCTTCCAGTGTGCCACCGCCCCAGACGTTCTCCCCACAGCCCTACACCCCTGAGGTTGGGTCTCCATCCTACGCACCCCAGGTGGCCCCCGAAGCTAAGCCCCCAGTCTACACTCCACAGGCCATCTCTAAGGTCCAGCCTCCCTCCTACACCCCCCAGGCTGCTCAGGACAGTTGGCCGCCTTCCTATGGGGTATGCATGGAGGGCTCTGGCAAGGACTCTCCCCCTGGGACACCCCAACTCCTTAGGCCTAAAGGTCCACTCCAGAAAGAGGCACCAGCTGGAAGCTGCCTCCCACGTGGCCTTTCTCTGCAGGAAGTGACTGCCTTGGCTATGGAGGGGCCCCAAGAAGCAAAATCATCCCACCAGCCTCTGGGGGGTTGCATGGATGGTACACCTGACCCAAATGTGCCACACAGCGGGCACCTGGAGGAATCACAGTACCTAAAGGGCCAGCTCCCCCTCCTCTCCTCCGTCCAGATCGAGGGACACCCCATGTCCCTCCCTCTACATGCGCCCTCCCTCCCATGTTCCCCCTCAGACCAGGGTCCGAGTCCCTGGGGCATGCTGGAGTCCCTTGTGTGTCCCAAGGATGAGGCCAAGAGCCCAGTGCCTGGAGCCTCAGACCTGGAGCCATCCACAGAGCTGGATTCTCTGTTCAGAGGCCTGGCCCTGACCGTGCAGTGGGAGTCCTGAGGGGAGGCCAGGACAGGCCTGGGTCTTCCTCCCTGCCCCACCCGGCATCACAACCTTGCTGTGAGTCCCACGCCCTACCGTGCCGCAGACTCTGCCACCCAGTACCAGGCGGGTGCCCCGGAGAAAACCAGAGGGGGGAGGACACAGGGCCCCGGCTATGGGTGAGCTCCCCATCAAAGCAAGAAAGCACGATGGAGTTAGTCCATGGAGCTCAGAGCGTGTGGCCTGTCCAGACGAGCAAGTGTGTGCTCACAGAGTCCCACAGAGGATGGTCAGTCAGGGTGCAAGGAGGAAATGCGGGGACACCGCCCAAGATCCAGGGCCCCACCTTCTAACACGCGGGACTCAAAGTTCTCGGGGAGCCTGCCCCTCCTCACCCCATTCCTGGCCAGTTTCATAATCTAGTTCAACAGAGAGTGAGGCCTCTGCCTCGGTGAGTACTCAATGGTGAGAAAAGAGCCTGAAAAGGAAATCTCATGGGATGCCAGGCAGAACCAGAACAACCTGAACTTCTGCCAAGGCCAGAGCCAGCATGATGGCAAGACTTGAGGGAGGGGTGCGGCCTGGGGCTCGTTCCCAACTAGGGCTGCCGCCTGACGTTACACCTCATTCTCCTGCTGGAGGCTTTACTCCCGTGAAACAGAGGTCTGTCAGGGGAGGAGACATGCCAGCCCCTTCTGCAGCCAGGAGTTTCAGACCCTATCCTGAGATGGGGGTTTGAAAGGGGCATGGGGTCATGTGGTCCCAAAGGGGACAAAACAACACACTGTACTGACTTCACAGCTTTGGAAACTCAGCTTGGGGTCAATCTGTCTGGGTTCAAATTCTAGCCTCACCACTTATAAGCTGTGTGACTTCAAGGAAATGAATCATTGCTCAGAACCTTAGTTTCCTCAACTATAAAAGAGGAATAATAACAGCTACCTTATGGGTTGTGATGAGGATGGAATTAAATAATGTCTGGGCCAGGGACAGTGGCTTATATTCATAATCCCAGAATTTTGGGAGGCCGAGGTGGGAGGATCGCTTGAACCCAGAAGTTCCAGACCATCCTAGGTAATATAGCGAGATCTTCTCTCTACCAAATTTTTTTTCAAAACTTACCCAGGCATAGTGTCATATGCCTCTAGTACCAGTTACTTGGGAGGCTGAGGCAGAAGGATCATCTGAGCCCAGAAGGTCAAGGCTGTGGTGAGCCATGATCATGCCACTGCACTACAGCCTGGGCAACAGGGTGAGACCCCAACTTGAAAATAATAATAATGTCTGTAAAGTGCTTGATAGTGCCTGGTACATAGGGCAGTGCCCAATAAATAATAGCTATTTCCTGTTGTGATTTTTAAAAATCAGGTGGCACAAAGCGTGAGACCCCTGTTCCCCAATTCGAATTGGCTTCTGACACACCTGGCATTTCCCCCTGGGTTCAAATAATGCGGATTTCTCAGGCCAACCTGGAGGGGCTGGACTGGCTAGGGTGGGCAAGCGGAGGGACTTCTGCACCTTCTGGAAACAAGGTTCAGAGACCAACGATATGGATCCTTCCCCTGGGGTTATAAGTGGTGGCAGCAGAGACCCTTTGCACAGAGGCCCTTTGCACAGAGCCCCCAGGCCTCTGTCCCACCTGCCTTCTGACACCCCACCAGCAAGCTGCACTGCACTGCCCTCCTGCCCAGGCAGGGAAAGCGCCCTTTGGCTGTGTGCTTTCAGAGTGCAGGACACCCTTTGTATCCATCTCATCTCTGTGACCTCTGTGATGAGGAAACTGAGATTCAGGGAGGGGAAGGGACTTAGCCCAAGACCCCATCATTAAGGCCATGATGTGGTTGGAGCTCAAACCTGGGGCTTCTGTCCTGGCCAAGAGGAGGAACTTTCCACCCATGTCTGGATTTTTAGAGAATGAGACGAATGGGAATAAGGGCAGGAGACCCCCAGTGGGGGTCCCAAGAGACAAGAAGCCCTGGTCACCCTCTTGCTCCAAAGCCCTTTCTGAACTTTTCTCAGAAACAGCATCAAACACCGGTTGCCTCGGTGTGACCCTTCCCAGAATGGACAGTGTCCTTTCTCTGTCCCCAGCCAGATTTCACCTTCCTGACCCTGCCCCTCCCCCTCCCTGAGACACAGCAGCAGGTGGTGTTACACTTATCTGTTTGTAATTAATATTTAACATCTCCCCAGTGTCACTGGTTGAGATCCAACCTCCCCCTAACAGAGGAGTGAGCCGCCCTCCCCAGTGCCCCCGGCCCATTCGCCTCTGTGGCCAAGTCAGCCTGATGACAACATCCCCTCCCCATCGCAAACGAGGCCACTTCCTGTCGCTTGGGGCGCAGTCGGCCAAAGGTTAACTGTCTTCACCTTGTTTATTGGTGAAAAACAACCCAACAGCTGGACCAGGAGCTACCCAAGTCTTTTTTTTTATTAAGGGCCATAACATCATCTCAGACTCACAGGTGCACAATGGAGTCCCCAAGAGACAGGTACCCCCTGGTCACCCTCTTGCTCCAAAACCCTTTGTGAACATTTCTCAGAATAGACCTACACCCCTCAGGGCAACAAACATGGGAAAAATGGGGGAAAAAAATCGATCTGGATTCTGAGTGTTTAAAGTGAGTGTAGGCTGAGTGTCTAGGAGAGAGGTGCTTTTGTGACCCCTCCCCTCAGGCTGGCTCTGTCCCCACTGAGGGGCAGGGACCAGGCTTCCTGACTCTGAGGTTCCCTGCCTCCAGACAGCCCAGGCCTGCAGATGGAGGAGGAACCAGCTAGAGGACAGAGTCCTGGGAAGCCAGCTGGGGGACTTGACATTCCTGAGAGTCCTAGATCCGACCCCATTACCAGGAACCTTCATAGCCCCACCCTGTCCAACTGGAGAAAGGTGAGTCTCCAAGGTGTCACCTGCGTACCAGAAATAAACAACTAGTAACAGTGGCAGTTATAGCTGTAGTCGTAAGAAAGAAGAGGAGGAATTCACCCGTGTTGCCTGGCAGTTCACGTATCTAATCACTCACCCTGCCGTCAAACTTCCTGCCATATAGGTTGTATTATTGATATTTTTCAGGGAGGAAAACATGGCTCAGAGAGGTTGCCTGCTCTAGTCTGTTTCCCAAACTTGGCTTATCATGAAAATCTCCTGGGTAGTTTATGAAAAAATTCAGTTTCCCCAATCCTACCCCAGATCTGTCAAATCCATAGCACACAGGGAACCTGCATTTTCTTTTTTTTTTTTCTGAGTTGGAGTCTCACTCTGTTGCCCAGACTGGAGTGCAGTGGCCGCTCCTGGCCACGGCAGCCTCGACCTGCTGGGCTCCGGTGATCCTTCCACCTCAGCCTTCCAAATAGCCGGAATTACAGGCATCGCTACCTGTAATTTGACTTATTGTAGAGATGAGGTCTCGCTGCCCAGGCAGGTCTCGAACCCGCGGGCTCAGGCAATCCACTCACCTCAGCCTCCCAAAGGCGCGGGATTACAGGCTGAGCCACCGAGCCCAGCTGGAACCTGCATTTTCAATAAACTTCTTTAGGGATTCTTCTCAGGCAAGCTGAGGGAACCATGCACCCTTAATCTGACAGTTCTTCATCCACAGCCTCAGTCAGCATCCTAGAGTCACCCCCATGACATCCCCAGGTGGGGAGGCTGCAAGGCTGTGATGTCTGCAAACCCCTGAACTCCCAAGACCCCAACTCCGGGAACATCCAGGGGTTGCCCGAGTCTCCACCCAGAGGAAGGGCCAGCGAGACAGGAATGCCTTCTCCTCACAGACGGCCGGATCCTCTGTGTCCCTCCCTAGTCTGAGTCAGTCTGGTCAAGGAAGCAAAGGCCTGATGTCACCTCCTAGGTTTGTCCCCTGTTGTCCCCACCCCACCTTCCAGAAATGGTACAGAAGCAATAAGCTGAGGCAGGCACAGCCGGAGAATTGGAGACAGCCCTGCCTCTCCTGCTGACACTGGTGCCATGGGATGCAGCTCTCAAACCCCGGCCTTCCACCCAGCCCCTTGGCTGCTTGACCCCTCATCCCTTCCACCCTAAGGAGGAGGGGGCATGAGGAAGACCCATATGAGAACCGTCATTGGGATGAACTGGAGTGCAAGAGCGCCAGAGGGGGGAAGGGAGACTGGTGCCTTCACAGTCTCCCCACAGGCAGAGAGAAAGGATGCGATGGGGAGAGCCCGAGGCCAGACAGTCCTCCCCTCAAGCCACCAGGGAGAGTTAAACCAATGTTTGTATAGCCCCAAGTCATCTAACAACAGCCAAGGACAGTTTGGGCTGCCATCTGGAAAACTGGTGTGGAGGTTCAGAGTAGTTGGCAGGTGAGGCACAGTCAAATGACTGTCAGTTTGTCCTTAGTGGTCATAAGTCCAGGGAGGGGAATGAAAGAAGAAAGGGGAGAAAGAAGGAAATATGATCCAGATATTCTACCAAGCGCTTTTCCCATTTAACCTCCTTGGAGTCTTGCAGTCATTCTGCAAAACAGGGATTTGCTGTGGTCTGCATGTTGGTGTCCCCCAGATTCATATGCTGATGGTTAATGCAACAGCATTAGGAACTGGAGCCGCTGAGAGGTGATTAGGTCTTAGGGTTGAGGGGAGCACCCTAGCCTTTCCAGCCCCTCCTGCCACCCAAAGACAGCAAGAGGCACCATCTATGGAGCAGAGAGCGAGCCCTCACCACACACGGAACCTGCTGGCTCCCTGATCTTGGACTTCCTGGCCTCCAGAACTGTAAGAAATAAACTCCTATTATTTATAAACTACCCAGTCTCTGGTATTTTGTGGTAACAGTCCAAATGAACTAAGATAGTATGTGTGTATGCATTTATTTGAGACAGGGTCTCACTCTATTGCCCAGGCCGGAGCGCAGTGGCACCACCGTGGCTCACGGCAGTCTCAAACTCCTGGGCCCAAGAGATCCTCCTGCTTCAGCCTCCTGAGGAGCTAGGACACAGGTGCTACCACACCCCGCTAATTTGTCTATGTAGAGACAGGGTCTTGCTTTGTTGCCCAGGCTGGTCTCAAACTGCTGTCCTCAAGCAATCCTCCCATCTCAGCTTCCCAAAGTGCTGGGATTACAGGCATGAGTCTCTGTACCTGGCTCATTTATTCATTTTTAAACAAACACAAAGTTAAGGCCTAGTTGTATGCCAGGCACTGTTCTTGGGGCTGGATATACAATAAACAAGACAGGTAGGCAAGTTCCTTTCTGTCTTGGAACTTATCCCCAATTTACAGATGCAGAAACTGAGGGCCAGAAAGGAGGCCAAATTCCCCCTTTTAGTGAGTAGAGGTGCCAGGGGTTGGGATTTAAACCAAGATTTGTATAACCCCAAGTCATCTAATCTCTGCTCAGCCTCATTACCTGAGGACTGGCTATATTTACAGAGGTCCCAGGGTGAGTGAGCCCATCACTGGGGTATGGCCAGTACAGAGACACGTGGGAACCCTAGTCCCAGAAGGATGGGGTAAGAGAAAGTCATCGGCATTCCTAGAACTGTGGAATTAATGGCAAGAGATCTCATTTAGCAAACATTGGTCAGATAGCCAGGTACTGTGCTGGAGTCTTTTCTTTTTTTCTTCTTCTTCTTTTTTTTTTTTGAGTTGGAGTCTCACTCTGTCGTCCCAGGCTGGAGTGCAGTGGCCACTTCCAACCACCACAGCCTCGACCTACTGGGCTCCGGCGATCCTTCCACCTCAGCCTTCCAAGTTGCTGGAACTACAGGCGCACGCTACCACGCCCGGCTAATTTTTTGATTTATTGTAGAGATGAGGTCCCGCCAAGTTGCCCAGGTGGGTCTCAAACCCACAGGCTCAGGCAATCTACTCACCTCAGCCTCCCAAGGCGTGGGATTACAGGCTGAGCCACTGAGTCCAGCTTGGAGACTTTTCAATAGGATAGCAAGGCAGATACTATTGTCTTCCACTGTACAGATAATAAAACAGAATGGTCCAGTGACTTGCCCAAAGTCATCCAGCTAGTAAGTGGTGGGACTGGACTGGGAGCCCAGGTGAGTCTGACCTCCGGATGCACCCTGCCTCTCCAGTGCACCTTGGTTCAGCCCACCAGGCTGCCTTGGTGGGAGGGGGCTAGAGGACCCATGTACGTGACTGTCTCCTGTTGGACTGGAAGCTCAAGCCACTCTTTGCTGTAGGTACCGACCCACACTCACCCCTCATAGCGAGTGTGTGAGTCTTGGAAAGTCCTTCTCAGACTGGGCCAATAGAAGATAGGACAGACATGCCAAACGATCTCCCAAAAATCAGAAATCAGGGGTGGGGAGGGATGCCTCCAGAAACAGATCTCCCAAAAGATGCTATTACCACCGCGACAGGGAGGCAAGGAGGGAGTTTGGAAAGGGGTTTTCAAATAGGACAGGAGATTAAGATTTTGACTGAAGAGCTCACTTGAGCCCTCTTCCTCTCCCTCCCCCCTCAGGGTGTAGTTCTGAGGCACTAGGAAGAGTGACAGGCAAAGTGTCCACCTGAGACCCCGAGTTGTGGTGGGGAGGTCAGGCAGGGACACTGTGCTGTCTGGACCAAAGCTGCTGCAGCCTTTCCCACACCAGCTCATCCTCTAAGACCTGTGCCCCTCCCTAGTTATCCCCCTGCTGTAAGCACCTGCCTTCACCTGTAGATTAGGGTCTCCTTCTGTATCCTCAGTGTCCTTCAGACCTGGCACGGGGGAGGTGTGAGTGAATGAGGGAAAAATAATTAAGATTCAGGGAAGGCAGGGGCATGCAGGGGCCACTTGGGCAGCCTGAGTGGTTGGACTATGACATAGCAGATGGTTCCCAACGCCTCCTGCCTGTGCCAAGCTCCCCCGTACGTGCCTGCTGCTGGGGTGGTAGAGAGACAGAAGCCACACATTTCCATTTTAGCCAGTGATACCCCATGAGCACTGAAGAGCCGTTTGGAGGTCACATTCCTTCCCCCGCTTTTGTGAAGTCTGGGTGTCCAGTTCCGCTGTCTCCACGTCTTCAGAAGGAGAATCAGCCCAGAGAAGTTGTGTGCCAACCCCAGGACACCTCATTAGCTGGAGGCAGCATTCACATTAGAACCCCCGACAGCTGGGAAAACTGTATCGACCCAGCTTCAGCACTGGCCAAGCCTGAGCCATTTCCTCCTTTCCACCTTAACCAGGGCTGGAGTTGGGCAGAAAGGATCGAGCTGAGAGGAGGAGCAGTGGGAGGGGGGACCTGGGGGGTGGGGAGCTCCACCTGTTGCTGCTGCCTGAGCAGCACTGGAGGGATGGAACAGCCCCTCCCCTCCCCCACCCCACGCCATAGTTCTCATCCATTGTCATCGGACTGTCTGGGGCGCTGCTATATTTAAGACCGGTCAGGCTCTGGGGGCGCATTCTCTTCCCAGTGCCTGCCGAGCTGAAGGCAAGAAGAAAACAAGAACCCTCTCACCCTCTGGAATCTTCTCCGCAGAGACTCTTAAGTGGGCAAGCTGCTTCTGTGAGTCACCTCCAGAAATCAGGGTGGGGAGGGATGCCTCCAGAAAGTGATTCTATGGGTGTGTGTGTGTGTGTGTGTGTGTGTGTGTGTGTGTGTGTGTGTGTGTTGGGCAGCACCCCAGGAGAAAATGGGAAGGGACCCCAGAAACCCCCGTCCCATCTCGCTGTCCTGTGTGGCCCTGGGTCTTTCAAGAGCAGAGTTCTCAGCGATGTGGAAGCTGAAGAAAAGCTGAGAGCCAGCTGGGCACTGGTGTTCTTCCTGCAACAGAGCAGCAGTGGCAAGGGCCGGGTGAAACTGGCAAGCCCAGAAAACTTACAGCAGTGCTGACTGAGCCCTGCTTGGCCAATTCCGCAGGCAGGGGAGGGGAGCAAGCCCGCGGACCCGGAAGGCATCTCCTCCAGTGCCCAGGCCGCTTGGCAGGAAACCGAGGCCCAGACGGGAAAGGAGTTGCCTCAGCTCATCAGAGGCCAGGCTGACTTGTGGCCTCTTGGAGGAGAGCACGTCCCACCCACCCCACGCAATCCTCTGTCTTGGTTCAAGACCTAGTCTCTGTGTATTTCTCTTTCACCCCTGAGGAAGGGGAGGGGCCTCCTGGGTTGCTTATCAGGGGGCCAGGAAGCAGATTGGGGCTTGGGAGGAAAGCAGAGGGGGGCCAGGAAGGCCACATTTATGCACCCTCAGGAAAAGACAAGGGTGGTGGTTCCCCCTCAGGCAGGCACTCATGGTGTTCCGGGAAGAGGGCACCCCAGTCCTGTGGGAAAGGGCAGGCAGTCTGCAAACTTGTCCCTGCCTAATCCTGCGCAACAGTCAGTGCTTTAAAAAGAATTGATGGCTCATCCGCTAAAGCTGGGGGTCTGGTTGCTGGAGGCCCAGAGGTCAGCGATAAGTGCCAGGCCTGCTGCTGCGCTAATCAGGAACAGAGCACCCAGGGGAAGGGAGCCAGCAATTGGTGCCAGGGAGCGTCAACCCTCGGCTGCTGGGGCCAGGGCACAGCGTCCAGGGAAAGCTGGGGGGAGAGATCTCTCGGTCTGGATGCACCCAGCAGCTCTGCTCCTGGGCTATGAGGAGGAGAGAGTAGGATGAGCAGGGCTGGCCACTTCTTTGGGTGGAAAGGGACGTTCTTCCGTCAGGAAGGGTCAGATCTGGAGCCCCAGAAGGTGACAGTCCCACTAAAATCAGCTGAGATTATCAGCAGGAGCCGAGGGAGATCTAGGGGCAGCCCTTGGTCCCAATGAGCATAGCAGTCATCCACTCTCTTTCCTGATGTCCACAACTGTGGATCCCTAAGGGAGCGAACTTGTAAGAACTGGAAGGAGTAAATGTCCACTAAGATTGACCCTCAGCAGCCTGAGCCCCATGACACCTTCCACGGGCCCCTTCCAGGCCACAGGATCTCTGATGAGGCTGGTGGGCTCATCTCACGTGTCATGGACTTAGAGACACATCACTTGGTCACTTGGATGTTGTGTTCACACCCAGGTCAGAAGAGTCTCTCTCTCTCTCTCTCTCTCTCTCTCTCACACACACACACACACACACACACACACACACACACACACACACACACGCTCCACCACACCCAGCAGGCCCCTCCAGGGAGAGGGGGGCCAGGCAGAGCCTACTTTCACAGAAGCAGACAGGAAAGGGCTGAGGCGTGGTCTCCTCTTTTGGCTCCTTCCCCAAGTCTGCACATGGACCCTTCCTGGGCAGAGGCTTACCAACCAGGACTCCCACCTGGAGAAGGTGTAAAAGTCGTTCAGGGATTTCACCAAAGCTTTAGCATCAGAGGAGTGCTCAGAGACCCAGCAGTGCCTGAACCCTGGATTGGAGAAAGAACATAATGCAAAAGCCTGAAGCAAGCTGGTGCGCCAGCCCCCCGCTCTCCCCCTCACTTCTTCATTCCTGGGATTCACTCCCTGCGCCCTGAGCCCCCTTCAGATCAGTTCCATCCAACCCTGCTGGGTGCCATCTAGAGCCTAGACCTGAACCTCAGGGGTACAAAGGAAGATCTGCACATTGTGAACCCTTCTGAGAAGAAAGGCCAGGTGGCCCACTGTGTCCCAGCTTTGACCACAGCGTGGCCTTGAGGGTATATCCACCACCAAGCAGCCAGGTGACCCCAAGCAAACACATTCCCTCCTCATCGGTAAAATGGGGTCATAAGGGTGCTGTCATCATTTGGGTTATTGGAGGGACTGGGGAAAAAGCATTTGAAAACTCACACAGGGCCTGACACATAGTAAGCGCTCACTATTGTTGCTTTCAATTCACTTGTTAAAGAGTCAAGATGCACAGATACAAAATAATCAAGTAGCTGAATCAGAGCTAAATTGTGGAGTGCAGATAAAAAGTACAAAAGGGATTCGAGGAGGGAAAGTTCTAGCAGCCTGTAGTTTTTCAGCAGGGCTTCTTAGAAAAAGCACACGATGATCTAACACTTATATAGTACTTACTAAGCAGCCGTCACCCATCCAACCTTTATGATTATGCTGGGAGGGTAGACCCATTTTATAGATGAGGAAGCCAAGTCATAGAGTCTTTTCCCAAGGTCACACACACACACTTGTAAGCTGGACTGAGGAGCTGTGAACACACCCTGCAGGCTGGCCTCAGAGTCTCTACATTTAACCGTCACACTCACTAGAGCCCCTGCCCACTCTGAGTCATAGAGACAGCCTGGACATCACAGTTGTCACAGCTGAGGCCAGAGTAGGGAAAGTCTTGCCCTAGGTCGTGCTAGGAGCAGCTGGAAGCCACTGTTTCCCGTGTGGGGCTCAGCTGGGAGAGAGCCGGGCTCAGAGCCCAAAGTCTGCCTCTGTCACTTTAGGCAGGCCACTCTCCCTCTCGGGCCTCAGTTCCCCTGTCTGCCCACTAGAGAGAGAGAGACCCCACCCTGCTGCCCTCCCAGAGACACTGGGAAGATGGCATGGATGGGGATGGGCAAGTGCCTAGTGGAATGACCGTGCACCTTGACCTTGACAGGTTTTGCTCCCGCAGCCATGACTCTGCCCCACAGTCCTGGAAGTGTGGGGAACCCCCGGTCTCCCCAGGCCGTGGAGGTCCACAAGCGGGAGCACCGACAAGAGGAGGAGCGGAAGGAGGAGCGACAGCAGAGCCTGCACATGGGCTCCTCGGTGCGGAAGCGGACCTTCCGCAGCAGGTGGGCATGGTAGGGTCCCACTCAGCCCCCAGGGAGCCCAGTCTGAGGGAGGAGACACATCCCAGCCCTCCGGTGGCTCCAACCTGAGTGAGGAGGGCACATCCCTGCTTGCTGAGATCCCTATCTGGTCGGAGAAACACAGCCCTCTGGAGACCCCAGGAAGATGGAGGAGGCACAGCCCTACCCTCTGTATCCTGTCTGAAGTGGGAGGCACATTCTTGCCCACTGAAGACCCTGTCAGGGTCAGGGGAACTTTTTGAGATCCTAGTCTGAGGAGGGAGGCACAGTTCTGCCTGCTAGCACCCTGAGACTGAGGTGGGCAGGTGCAGCCCTAATCTCCAGGAGCCCCAGCCAGATTCCCAGCCAACCCTGCAGAAGCCATTAACTCCCCTCCTCCTGGGAGCAGTGAGGAAGACTATCAGTTCAGCACTGCAGACCACGCCCTCGCAGCAGCCCTGGCTCTGACGGCCTCCTCCGAGTTGTCTTGGTAAGTCAGATGACCTTCCCAGGGAGCCCTGGCTGAGGAGGGGCCAACCTGTCCAGTCCCCTGCCTCCCTGCTGGGCTCCCACACTGAACTTAAAGAACCTGTCCCAAATTACACATCTAGAGCAAGCGTCTAGCCAGGAGTTTGCGCCCAGGGTTGTCTGCCCACAAAGCCCACATACCACCCTCCGGAAGGGTCCACACACAGCAGCAAGGGACTGTTCCCAAGGGAGAGGGTGGGAGCCCACTTCACTGCCACCAATGGGCTTAACATGGGGTGGGATGGGGCTGGAACTGGTTGAGAGGGAGCAAGTAAACCAGGCCCTAGTTTCACACATGAGCCCAGAGACTGGAGAGCCTCTGAGTAGGACAGCTCTCTGAGGGGCAGCTTCAGGTTTTGGGCCGGACCCTGGGCTGGAAGGCTGGAGTCGAACCTGGCTGGCCCAAAGCAAGTCAATGAGGCTTAAAATAGGGAGACTAATGCCTGTCCCCTTGGTTACAGAGAAAGGGAGAGGAACAAAGTTTTGTGAAAGAGCCTCGCAAATTTTAACAATGGTCAAGTGTTTACTAAGCACGTACTGTAGGCAGGGCCCTTCCAGGGTATTTGGGAGTGCAGCCGGCATTGCTGGGCGTGAGGATGGAACTGGTCAGGATGCCCCAGGCCCCCAGACCATGTCTGAGTCCTGATGGCCTCTGTCACCGCAGGGAAGCCCAACTGAGGCGCCAGACCTCTGCTGTGGAGCTGGAGGAGCGAGGACAGAAGCGGGTGGGCTTCGGCAATGACTGGGAGCGGACGGAGATCGCCTACCTGCAGACCTACAGGCTGCTGCGCCAGAGACGCGACCGGAAGGCTCTGAGACAGAGGGTGAGGGCTGGGGTGGGAGTGGCTCTCCACATCTGCCATCCTCACCCCAGCCCCTTCTCAAGAAAGAGCTGGACATCCAGGACAGAGTCCAGGCCCTGGGTTTGAATCTGGTGCTCCTGCCCTCTAGCCAAGTGACCTTGGGCAAGCACGTCAGCATGCGTGAGCCTCAGTATTCTCATCTGTAAAATAGTTGTGTTTGGAAAAACTCTCAGTGCTGATGTGGGAGCTGAGTGAGGCTGGGTTTGTAAAGTGACTTCTCCAGTGCCTAGAACACAGAAGACGCTCAGGAAATGCCAGCCCTGACAAATGTGCCCCCACCCCCCAGGTCACACAAGAGCTTTTTCAGTGCCCATGTTTTTCAAAAATCAAACTCCATAGAGGTGGGAGGGGAGGACATTATTATCATCCCCATATTACAGATGAGAACACGGAGGACCTGCCTGCGGTCCCACAGCTAGTAAGCGCAAAGACAGGCCTAGACCCCAGCCCATGCCCTGCCCGCTGAGCCACACTACCCAGCTGGTGGAGGGAGACTGCTGTCCATGGGAGTCTGCCTCCAGAGCCGGGCACTGGGGTGGAAATGGCAAGGATGGAGGAGAGGTGGTCCCTGGCCCCCAGGAGTCACACACCTCCTCCCACCTCCAGACGGAGGAGAAGGTCCGGGAAGCCAAGGAACTGCAAGAGTTGTGTTCCAGCCGAGGGCCATGGTTCTGGATCCCCCTTCGCTCCCACGCTGTCTGGGAACACACCACGGTCCTGCTGACCTGCACTGTCCAGGCCTCGCCACTACCCCAGGTCACCTGGTAAGCCGCTGGGGCAGGAGGAGTCCCCACTCAGCCCACATTCTGGGCCTCTGGGGTCATGTGAGTGAGTCTCTCTCTTATAGCCAACACCTCCTCCAGGAGTTCCTGCTGCCATAGCAAAGCTCCAGACCCAGGTACCCTGAGTTCTCAAATGGAACAGCAGCTGCTGGGGACTGGGTTATTCTCAGCCACCCCCAGCCAGCCTGGGGCTGGAAGGCTGAGCCCCCAGGGAGCTAGCCCTCATAAAAATATGATTCTGGTGGCATGAGAAGGCAGCTGCCACAGGCTGGGCGTCTCCAGGACTGAGGATGATGGTGGGAGGCAAGACTGGGCCAGAGGAGCAGGCAGGAGGTGGGAGGGCGGTGCCCACACTGGGAGGAAGCTCAGGTCTGGGGCAGGAGCCTTGTGTCCTAGGCCTCGCTTTCTCTCTCTACTAACTCAGTGTGCAGTCTGAGCCATGTCTCTTAAGCTACCTGGTCTGCCTCGGTTTTCTATTCTGTAGAATGGGTTGAAGTCCTCCTGTCCAGCTTGTATGTGGTGAGGATTTAATGCCACAACCATGTGGAAGCCCTCAGCCCTTTTGAAGGGCTGAGAAAGCAGAAGATGCCGTTCCTGGGAGAGTAACCACAGCAGAATCCGGGAGGCTAGGCCTTCCTGGGGGAGAGGACAGGAGGGTAGGGGGTTTCTTGCACAGGAGGGGTGGAGGTGGGACTGGGCATAGCTGCCTCCAGGCCTCAGTCTCGTGACAGAAGGAGGCATGTCATACATACAGCTGAGCCACTGTTTCCTGGGATCCCCTGACCTAAGGCCATTGCTAGGCACCTGGGGGGATGAGGCAGGGTTTCTGACATATATTTACCAAGAGCCTCATCTGTCCCAGGACCTGACTTGGGCACAGGAGGACTGAAACAACCAGATGCCATCTCACCCTCAAGGACCTCTCGGCCCAGAAAGGAAATGTCCACACACAGATATTTGGGATTTGATATTTGGAATCAAAGAGTAGGGGTAAAGAGGAGGAAGTGGGTGCCCCCACCTGGAAGATCCAGGAGGGCTTCTTGGACGAGGTCGCATATGAACTGGACTTGGAGAACAGAGGAGAGTCAACCAGGAGGGAGAGGATGGGCCCATACATAGCGGAGAATGCTAAGGAAAACAGCAACATCTTACACGGAAACCCCCTTATGTGACCTAGCACTTTGCTCTCATTTGAGCATTGGGGCCACTCATGAAGTAGGGACTATTCATCCCCACTTCACAGGTGAGCATCTCAAGGCTCAGAGAGGTGGTGTGACTTATTTAAATGTACACAGTCAATGTAAGTCAGGATTCAAACTCAGGTCTCCTGCCTCCAAGCACCTTCACTCTTTGTGCTAGCCTAGAAAGTAGGAAAGTGATCATTATAATGATTGTTTTTCTTAAAGCATATATCATGCTTCAGAAGTTAGGGAAATAGAAATCACTTAGGCCAGGAACAATCAAGAAAGGTATCTTGAGAGAGTTGGCGCTGGGACTGGTCATTGCCAGCTGGCATTTATTTAAAAAAAAAAGGATGCCAAGCACCTTACTGGCATTCTCCAAGGACAAGGGCAGTCCCTGCGTGCAAGTTAGGGGGTCCCAGTAGGAGGCCTGTTCCCAGCACTGGCCTGGGCTAAACGGAGGTCAGCACTGCAGCTGTCCTGGCCCCACAGCCAAGTTCTGCCCGGCTCTGGCACCAAGGCCCACATAGAAGACATTCTTGGAAGCCTCCCGGAGGGGCCTTATTTCTACCCCTGCCAACAAGGTTGCCACAACAGGGAGCTGAACATTCCTGACAATAGGCAGAAGCCAAGGCCAGGCTCGCCTCCAGCCCAAGCGACTCAGGCAGCCCCTGGCACTCCTGGCTTTGCCTATCTGATTTTCCATCATTAATTACATTGGGCAAGGGTCATGCATCATCCCGGGATTGATCTCCAGAGGTTCCGTCTGGGCCCTGGTAGAGACCCAGCCCCAGATCAGAAGGAAGATCCTGGCTCACCTGGCTTGTCAGGCGAGTCTGTTCATTCAGCAATTATTGAGCACTTCCTGAATGCAGCGGCACCAAGAGAACTCAAACACACAAACTTACTCTGGAAAGGCAGACACACAGAGCACTCAGCTGGCGTCCAGAGGGTTTGTACAACTGAGAGACTTGACTTGAGCTGGTGTCCCTGAGAGAGGATGCAACTTGCTGTGGAGGGCCAAGGAGGGGTTTGTTTTTGTGTGGGGAGGTGTCACAATAGATGCTCATGGAGGAGGAGGAACGTCTGCCTGGGACAGCAGATGAGGAAAGTCAGGGGAGGCCTCAACTCAGGGTGTTCAGAGAACCCCAACCCTCTGAGGGGTGCCAGGGGCCTGGACCAGGGTGCAAGGAGGGAAAGACCAGAGCAGAGGAGGGGATGTGCCTGACGGTGGCAAGGGCTGGATGGTAGGTACCTTGAACACCAAGCTGAGGAATCTTGGACAGTAGGAAGGCAAGGAGGGTGTCGGCTCCCACAGGCCTCACCTCCAGGGTCAAGAATGAGGTGACGTTTCCACAAAATGCCAAAGGGGAAAATTGCTGAGGAATGGCATGTTGAAAAGCCCAGTATCCTGGGTCTCTGGCCAACAGCCTGGCAAATTAAGTAAAGCCCACTCTGGCCATGTTCACCACAGAAATGGGTCTTGGCCATGAATCTAACTGATGCTGGTTAGAATCAAGCTCTCAGGCCAAGCATCCTCAAAAAGTACAATCTAACACCAAAATATGTGAGGAAAAAATTTCAGATAATCAAAATGAGGCCAGACCCGGTGGCTCATACCTGTAATCTCAGCTACTTAGAAGAAGGAGACAGGAAGATCACTTGAGCCCAGGAGTTCAAGACCATCTTGGACAATATAGTGAGACCTTGTCTCTACAAAAAAGACAAAGAAAAAATTACTTGGGAGGCTGAGGCAGGAGGAACACCTGAGGCCAGGTGTTCAAGGCTGTAGTGAGCTATGACTGCACCACTGCACTTCAGCCTGGGCAACAGAGCAAAACCCTGTCCCCAAAAAACAAAAATCCAACTCTTTTAAATGGTTCTTAAAATCCCACTTTTTAAAGAGGTCCACCTAGGACTGGGTGGTTCCTTGCCTCAGTTAAGGTTGTTTTCTTATCGGAAGCCATTTGGGGGCGTCCATGCCCATGCCTTTAAGCGCCTGACGTGCAGGTGGGCGACTGAGGCCCAGAGACAAGGAGGGATAAGTGTTAAGGTCTCTGGCTGTTCAGGCCGTGCTCAGAGTGGCAGCAGCTGCTTTTTCCAGGAAAAGCAGAGCTGGGCAGGCAGAGGTATCTGGAATGTTCCTGACAGGTGTGGGGCCGGGGGCCTGAGTCTTCCCCCCGGGTCTGGGAGAGCTGGCAAGATTGTGTGCCCAGATTAGACAACACCCTCCACCAGGGAGAATTAGTTGGGCTCCTTCCCCGAGAGGGCGCAGGCAGGGGGCCGTGTGGTGGAGCGTGGGCGTGTCTCTGTTTGGTTGCTATGGAGACAAACAAGGCATGGGAGGGGCCAGGTCCCAGGAAGGCCGCTTGCTGAGCCTGGGGCGCCCTCTCTCTTTGAGGCCTCCTCTTCAACCTCAACCACCACCCCGGGTCATTCACCCCATGATGACGCAGGGATACAGAGGCCCAGAGAGGGGGCTGAGTTGCCCAAGTTCACACAGAAAGCTGGATCAAGAACCCAGGCCTCCCAGCTTGCACTGACACTCCCCAGCCCCAATTCCTCAGGCTTCCAGACCCCCAGGCCATCCCACTGGCCAGTCCACACAGCAGGGAGAATGAGACCTCAGAGTTCACAGAAAATAAGAGTGGCATCTACTTGACCACCCTTGGGAATCACCAGGAATTTTTTTAAATACGGATGCCCAGGTCCCAGTTCCAGAAATTCTGATTTTATTGATCTGGGAGGCAGCCTGGGCATGGAATTGTGGTTGTTTTTGTTTTTGTTTTTGTTTTAGAGTCAGGGTCTCACTCTGTCATCCAGGCTAGAGTGCAGTGGCACGACCATGGCTACCACAATCTCTACCTCCTGGGGGCAGGCGATCCTTCCGCCTCAGCCTCCCAAGTAGCTGGGACTATAAGCACGCACCACCACACCCAGCTAAGTTTTTTAATTTTTTGTAGAGACGAGGTCTCGCTATGCTACCCAGGTTGGTCTGGAATTCCTAGGCTCAAGCAATCCTCCTGCTTCCACCTTTTTTTTAATGGCTTAAATAAGATAGAAGCTTATTTTTCTTCCACCTCAATGTCTGAATGCAGCTGCCAGGGGCCTGCTTCACAGATCCCAGGGACTCAGCTTCTCTTAGATCACTATGGGAGGGACACCCTGGACTTCGCAGTACCATTTAGCAGCTGTCACAGCCTTGCTCCTGCCACAGGGCTTGGGGGAAGGTGACATGAAAGGGAGCAAAGGGTGTCCTCAGAAGCAGCCGCGTGACAGTTGCCCTCACCTGTTGTTGACAATCCTAAGTCATATGGCCACACCTCGCAGAAAGAACAGCAAGAAAACCTGTCATATATTGAGTGGCCCAGGGTGAATTCTATTTGCCCATCAGAATGGCTATGAAAGAACAATTAGCAGCTTCTAATGCAAATTCTCACAGACTTATGCTCAAAAACCGGACATGGAGATTTTTTTCTTTTCTTCCCATTTTTATTTGAGATTCGAGGGCACACATGCATGTTCGTTACAGGGACATACTGTGTAGTGTGGGGATTGGGTCTCAGGTGGCCCATTCTCCAGATAATGAACATTATACCCAATAGGTAATTTCTGAACCCTAATGTCCCTTCCTCACCTCCCCCTTATTGGTGTCCCCAGTGTCTATTATTTCCATCTTTGTGGCCATTTATCTCCCTCATATAAGAGAGAACATACGGTGTTTGGTTTTCTGTTTCTGAGTCAGTTCACTTAGAATGATGATCTCAGCTCCACCCATGTTGTTGCAAAGGACATGATTTCATTCTTTTGTATGGCTGCATAGTATTCCATGGTGTATATATATACCACATTTTCTTTATCCAGTCAATTGTTGGTGGACACTTAGGTCGGTTCCACGATTTTGCTATTGTGAATTGTGCTTCAGTGAACATATGAGTACAGGTAGCCTTTTAAAAAATATATTGATTTCTCTTCCTTTGGGTAGATTCCTAGTAGCGGGATTGCTCAGTCAAATGGTAATTCAATGTTTAGTTCTTTGAGAAATAGGCATACTGTTTTCCATAGAGGTTGAACTAGTTTACAAATCCCACCAACAGTGGATGAGTGCTTCCTTTTCTCCACAACTGTGCCAACATACCTCGTTCTTGTACTTTCTGATAATGGCCATTCTGACTGGCGTAAGACAGTATCTCACTGTGGTTTTAATGTGCATTTCTCTGATGATTCGTGATGTTGGGCATTTTTTCATATGCTCATCAGCTGTTTTTGTCTTCTTTTGTGAAGTGTCTCTTTGTGTCCTTTTGGGCATGATTTTTTTTTTTTTTAAGTTGGAGTCTCACTCTTGTTGCCCAGACTAGAGTGCAGTGGCATGCTCACGGCTACCGCAGCCTCGACCTGCTGGGTTCCGGTGATCCTTCCCCCTCAGCCTTCCAAGTTGCTGGAATTACAGACACATGTCACCATGCCCAGCTAGTTTTTGTGATTTCCTGTAGAGATGAGGTTTCACCAAGTTGCCCAGGGACATGATTTTTCAAAGCCCCCCCCCCCCGCCCCCAGTGATTACAGCGACAGCCAAAATAAAAAACAGCCTTCCTGAGAGGTCAACAAGAGAAGCAGGTATTGGGGATAACTCCTCTGGCAAGCCCTCTCAGAGGGGAGGGATCTTTGTCCTGGGGTACCCCTGGGAGTGTCCCTGGTTGGGAAGGGCCCTTAAGTACAGGATCCCTATTCTCTGTCTTCAAGAGCACAGGGCACTGGCGAAAGGCTTTACATGCCTTATCCCATTTCACTGTCAGAGCAACCCTGCAAGCACGGTGCTTTTATACTCCCATTTCACAGGTGAGGAAAACTGAGGTTCAGAGCAGTGAATGTGCTGCCCTGGGTCGCACAGGCAAGTAAGCAACACAAAACTGAGGTTGAAATCCAGGTCTGAGAGGCTCCAGATCCCTCCCACTTGGAGCCACACTGCCTGTCACAGATCACTGTGTCCCCACAGGTACAAAAATGACACGCGAATTGATCCTCGCCTCTTGCCTGCCGGAAAGTACCGGATCACCAACAACTATGGGCTGCTGACCCTGGAGATTAGGAGGTGAGACTGTGGACCAGGAGAGACCCCATGACCTCCAGGCCCCCTACCGCAACTGAGGCCAGAGCAGACCCCTAACCCTTCCTCAGAGATATGTCCTGAGTTTGCCTCACCTTCAGAAGGATCTGGGGAGCTTGTTAAGATATCCTTTCCAGGGGTGGAACCTCTCACCTTCCCTAGAGATCCAGATTAAGCAGGAGTGGGGCCCAGGAATCAGCATTTATCATACACATCCCTGCCCCTACCCCGACACCTTGGAATACACGGTGAGAAATTTGGACTCAGAGACTAGCAGCAAGGACTGATTGCTGAGCTAGGCATGCTGGGAAAGCTCCTTGCTGGGGGAGAGAAAGCACACACATACACATATGCAAGGGGAAGCAGTTTGAGGGGAGGGAGTTGGACCTTTCAGGAGACAGTGAGTCTCACGCATGATTTTGAAGGAAGAGGCAAGTGCGTGGAGGGAGGCCCTCTGGGAATACGAACCACAGCCCTCTCACACGCGTGGCTTGTCCATGTATTGAGTCCCTCCCAGGTGCCAAGTCCTGTGCTAGGTGCTTGCCTTACACAACTGGTGATCCTCCACCATGCTTGCAGGGAAGTGCTGGCACCCCAGGTTACAGGTGGGGAAACGGGCTTGCAAGGGCTGAGGGTCTCCATGGCTAGTACAGGGCCTTGCTGGAACCAATTCTTTCCATCTGGGTTGTTTCCAAAACAACAAACTCTCTATCCTAGCCAAACTGGGCTTCAGCGACACAGAGGTGAGCAGGACATGATCCCCTGCTCCAGAAGCAAAGAGGGGATCCAGGAACTTAAATCTCTGACCATACAAGGCTGCTGCAGAAAGGTGCCCTATGGCTGCACAGCCAGGGGAAGGGCATGGGGCCGTGGAACCTGGAGGGGCCGGCAGGAGGGCCCTTGAACCAAGAGGGACTCCTGCCCTGAGTGGTCAGAGGAAAGGGGAGGCACCAAGGGCCCTCTCTGCTTGCTGATGGGGTCAGATGTGCCACATCCTACCACCTACTCTCGGTCCCCAAGGTACCCTGTTTTGGAGGTGGCCCAAGCGTCCACTAGGAGCATGACAGGACTGGCCTGGCTGGTGGTGAGACCCAGGCCTGAGATCAGGAACACCTGGGCACCTGGCCCAGTTCTGCACAGACTGCAGAATGCCTTGGCCAAGTCCGTCTGCTGTTCTGTGTGAGAGAAAAAGGCTCCGGGATTCTGGTTTGAAGTTGCTGTGTGACTCTGGGAAGGTCAACTAACTTCTCTGACCTTCCAGAGTTGGTAATAACAATGGAGTGTGGTACGTCATATTTTTCGAAGCACTTTCCCCTGAGATGGTTTAGGCGGTGTTATGTCCCCAGAGTCCCCAGAGGACCCCAAAGCCTGGAGAGGTACAGTGGCCAGCCTGAAGACACACAGCTTTTCAGAGATGGCATCCCAAGTTTCCCTCTGGCACCATGAGGCGTTTCTTTCCTTCCAGCCTTTCCTGCACACAGATGGGGACTGGGGTTCCCCACGAAGTCCAGCAGTCTCAGGGGACCTCTCTCCTCTTCAGGTGCACCATGGAGGATGCAGCCACCTACACCGTGCTGGTGAAGAATGCCTACGGCCAGGCCTCCGCCTTCGCCAAAGTCATCGTCCGCAGTAAGTCCTCCAGCCCCCGACAGGCCAGGCCACCACAAGCCCACGTGGAGTGTCTGTGTCAGACCTGAACAAGGGCCTCTGGCACATAGGAGTTGAGCCTGGCATTGGGTGACCAGGGCAGCTGGGGGACGCCTGCTCCCCGGGGCCTTTGGGACAAGTGAGACTCTCCTCCCTCCACTGGGTGTGGGCAGCAATGCCAGCTCTGTGGACTGAAGGTGTAAGGCCTGGGTGAGGCAGGATCGTCTGCCTCCTGGACTGGCGTCAAGAGCAATTAGGAGGACAGGTCAAGGGAACTGACCTTTCCTGAGCTCTCACTATGCACCAAGCACACTTGGCAGTTCCTGATTCCGTACTACCAGGCGGTCGCAAGGCTGGGACTTGAACTTGCTCTGTTTGCAGGATCGGATGGCACCTTTGGGTGAACTGGGAGGACAACTTAGAAAAAGGGGCCCTTTCCTCCAGGAAGGTTCAGCCCACACACCAGGGCACATGGCTTGGCAAGGAAAGCAGACTGGATCTCAGTCCCTACTTGCCCTTTCAGGGGACACCTTTGTGCCAGGCACCACCTACACAACAGTTCAAAGCAAGCCTACCTGCCTGCCATGCCAAGAAACACACTTGTCCCACCAGCTTGGACTTAGGTCTAGATCCAGGGCCTCTGGGAGGTGGTCTGGCTCTCCCAACCCTGCTGAGGAGGAGTCCTCATGGGCAAAAGCCAAGCCCCATCAACTCCCAACCTGACCCCCATGGCCCCATCTGGTTTTGGTGCATATTTCCCAGTTGGGCGCCCCTCTCCCGGAGGTTACCCCACAGGCATTTGAAATCACAGCATGAAGCAGGGAGACACTCAGGACTCAGTCAGACCCGAGTTCACATCGTGGCTGTGCCGATGACTGGTTGTGTAAACTGGGGGCACCACCTCACTTCTCTGAGCCTCCATTTCTGTGTCTGTAAAGGGGAGAATCCTACCACCTCCCTCAGATGCTCGTGTTGATTAAGTGGGATGATACGGATAAAGCTTCGTATATGGTAGGCTCTTGGAAAATGATGTCCATTCCACCCCAAGCACTGCCAAGGGGGCCACGCCTCTGGGCCCAGGAGAAAGTCGTGCCCTGTGCTCAGGGTCCCCAGGAGAGAGAAGACCCATATACACACATCCACTCATACACACTCCTGGGCAGTTGTCCTGGACTACAGACAGGTGGAGTCTGGCCCACCCTCCTTGCCTCCCATCAGACCTTGTTAACTGTCCTGCACAGCCCTCTCCACCCCTGCCCTGTTCCCCAAATAGCTCTCGGGAGACAGCTGTCCCCACTCCCAGGCCAAGCTCTCTGTGGAAATTTGAGCTGCTCCCATAGGCCACGCCAGAGTCAAACCCAAAGTCAGGACTCTGCCTCCCTCTGTCCACCCACCCTTCCCATCACTTCATCCAGACCCCTGTCTTTTCCATCCCCGTCTTTCCTCTATGAAGGCTAGCAGCTCTGGAATGCACCAGGCTTGTTCTTGGCCTCTGGACTCTAGCCAACCTCCTTGAAGAGCATCCACTCACCACCACTTCCACCTCATTCTCTACACTTATCTCTGTGGCAACTTCCCTGGTCTTAGTGGAAAACCCTGGGCTGGGAGGCAGGAACCCTGGGTTCTAATCCTGGGTCTTCCACTGACCCTGTACAACCTCTGGCAGCTTCTTGCCTCCCTGGACCTCACTCAGGAAGGGCCTTTCCAGACACCATTATCATGTGGTTTCAGACTGCTGCACTGTTATCTGAGTGACTCTGCCTCAGTTTCCCCATCTGTATGAGAGGACAATAATGGTACCAGCAGAAAGGGCTGTTGTGAGGATTGAATAAGTTAATGTGTGGCATATGGTAAGCACAATATGAGAGGGAGCTGTTTTTTTAAAATTTATTTTTATTTTTATTTTTTTTGAGTTGGAATCTCACTCTGTCGCCCAGACTGGAGTGCAGTGGCCGCTTCCGGCCACCGCAGCCTCAACCTGCTGGGATCCGGCAATCCCTCCGCCTAAGCCTTCCAAGTAGCTGGAATTACAGGCATGCGCTACCACGCCCGGTTGATTTTTTGATTTATTGTAGAGATGAGGTCTTGCTGCCCAGGCGGGTCTCGAACCCGCGGACTCAGGCAATCCACTCACCTCAGCCTCCCAAAGGCGTGGGATTACAGGCTGAGCCACTGAGCCCGGCGGGAGCTGTTTTCATTCTCTGGTGGTCTATGTCAAAGTAACTTTGGATTTCACCCTTCAGCTTCCGCACTGCTGTTTCAGTGTTGCCTCTCCCCAACCACTCTCCCTGACCCCACCAGAAATCCCAGAGCCTCCAACCAGGCTCAACCTCTGTGAAGACAGTGCGTGGTCCTAGTAGCAAGTTCGGGCAGAGGAAGGAAACCAACGTTTCTTGAGCACCTACGGTGGTGTGTCAGTCTCCAGCTGGGGACTGTATCCATGTGAACTCATTCATTGATACCACCACCATCAGGAAGGAACTACTGTTCCCATTTTACTGATGAAGGAACCGAGGCACAGAGAGGTGAAGGAACTTTCCCTAAGCCCCGGGGGGGAGCCAGCAACAGCCAGGACTCAAGCCCCTGCCTCTAACATATCATAGGAGTGTGGAGTCTGAACCCTCTCCAACTCTGTCTGCCTTGGGTTTTCAGCTTACCTGGGGAAGGATGCTGGCTTCGATTCAGAGATCTTCAAAAGTGAGTTGTGTGGGGGAGGGTGGGGCCTTCTGGGCTAGGAGCGTGTCTGATGTCCTTATTCAGGCTTTGGCCTCCCCATAGTCCCTTTTAAGAATACGGTTATCCCTTACCCACAACAGGATGTCCCCTTGGGGTTTGTCTATGAGCTGGTAACACTTGCAGACTGGAGCCTAGAGTCCCAAAAGACCCCAGAGCAGCCCCCAGCTGTTGAGCTGTCCTTTGACCAAAACTGGATCAGAAAGGCCAGCGCCAGAAGACAAACAGGCTTGGCCCTGGAATATCTGCTATTTTGGCTTCCCTGGTCCCCACCTAGATAAGTCTCTTCCCCTTCTGCCGCACAACCAGGCCACCATCTCCCAATCAAGACCGAGAGGAGAGGGGACCCCAGAAGGATCTTCACTTCCATCTAAGCTCCAGACCAGGCTGGCTGCCCCAAAAAACTTCTGCCCCCAATTTCTGTTCCCACCCAGGATCGATGTTTGGCCCCAGCGTGGAATTCCTATCGGTGCTGCAGCCCATCTTTGCCCGTGAGAAGGAGCCCTTCTCCCTGTCCTGCTTGTTTTCAGAAGATGTGCTAGACGCCGAGAACATCCAGTGGTTCCGAGATGGTGAGGCTCTCAGTCCCGACCCCCGGCCTTCAGAGGCAGCCCCCTCCGTGGCTCAACCCAGAGCCAGAGTCCAGAAACAGAGAGGGACTAGAGCCCTGGCTTCCTCCCCAGCCCTGGGACCCCTAGAGCTGCAGGGGCTGAAGAGGTAGAGGAAAGCAGGACCACGCCACCCTACAAAGACTCTCCAGGCATCAGTGGGGTGCCCAGCCCTGTGCTGGGGCCGAGCAGAGGAAAGGCACAGACTGGAGTAAACCCAAGGAGCTGTCTGTCTGGGAGGAGGAAGGAGACCATCAACATGGTTGCAGCCACTGCTTGAGAGCCCGCCTAATCAGGCACTGGCCCACGCCCTATGAGCACCATCACCACGCAGGAGCGGGTGATAGCACTTGAGGTTTTGGGAACAGAGGCCAAGACCAGAAGGCAGGACAGCACCGCGGGTGCTCAGGGCAGGTTGTGATGGCCAACTTGGGCTTTTCAGAGGCAGGATAAGCGTGCTGACTGGTGGGCCAAGAGATCCCTGGGGATGTCGCTGGCAAGGGCAGGAGAAGGCTGGTCAGCCAAGGTGGGATGAGAGGGCCAGCGAGGGAGGAGGACAACTGGACCTCCCACCTCCTCCATACCCTGCCTGCAGCCAGAGGGCCAGGAGTAGAGCACCCCTCCTCACCCCAGTTCTGAGCCCAGGGAGGCCACCCCTGATGGGGCAGGGGACAGAGGAGCATGGAAGCCGTAGGATCCCCGAGAAATGGGCATTGAAAAGGCTGAGATGTTTTGCCAAACCTGCCAATCTTCCAGAATAGAGGTGTTGGCCAGAGGAAGGAGGCTTTGTGTGGGACAAAGGAGGGGAGGGGATGGCCCAGCAGTGTGTCCTCAGGGCAGGGCCCGCTCCCTGGCCTCAGACTCCAAATCCCCATTCCCCTCACTAAATTCCCACCCAACAAGCCCCACTCTCTTCACTGACCTCAGCCCCCAACAAGCCCTCCACCCTCCCCAATGAGACCCCAAGTTTTCTCCATGAGACCCTTCCCCTTTACCGAGCTCCCACCCACCCAATGAGGCCCCCTTCCTTGAGACCCCTGGCCTCATACAGGGCCCCATCTCTCTTGCAGAACTCTCACTTCCTCACAGAACTCCTCACCTTGCCACCTAGCAACTGACCATGTCCCTAAACCTTCATTTCCTCAGTGAGTCCCAGCCTTCCTCCCACTGGCCCCACCCCCTCCCCAAGCCGGCTACTGCAGGGGAGAGTCCACTGCCACCTTGCCAAAGCCCGGCAAGCCACTCCTCCCAGCCCCTGAGCTGGCCCAGGCTGCAGCCACACCAGCACTCCCTCTGCTTAGCCATGGCTCCAGACTCCCAGAGCTTCTGTGGCTCCCAGTTAAGGCCAGCGCCCCCCTGAGAGCTCACGTTGGACCCTCCTTCCCCTCGGCAGGGAGGCTACTGAGGTCCTCACAACGCCGGCAGATCCTCTACGCAGACCGCCAGGCATCCATGAAGGTGTCCTGCGCCTACAAGGAGGATGAAGGGCTCTACACGGTCCAGGTGCCCTCGGCCTTTGGGCCCCGGGAGCAGAGCACCTATGTGCTTGTGAGAGGTGAGGGCGTGGGTGGGGACCACTGGAGCAGGAGACCAGGGCTCTCCCCCTGGTTTGCTGTGAGATCTTATCCAAAGCCCCTGCTCTCTTGGAGTCTGTTTCTTTGCCATAAAATCGGGGCATTGGGCTTTTCTCTCTAAGAATCCCTGTGACATCCTATGACCCTCCAAAAGGACACAGCCCAAGAATCAGACTGGCAGGGAGCCGGTGAGGGAGGGCTAAGTGTGGGGCCGGCGTAATTCCAGCCACTGGCTAAGTCTGCCTACTGGTCTAGGTGCCCAATCTGGGTTCAGGTTCTGGGTTTGTCACATCACTAGCTGGGTGACCTTGGGCAGGTCAGTCACTCACCTCTGTGAGACTCAGTGTCCTCATCTACAAAGCAGAGGACTGATCTGAAGCTCAGAGATTAATGATGCCAATTGTTTGGGTGTTTGGTGTAAAATGGGCCCCCAAGAAATGGTACTGTCACCCCCTCCCTCAGAGGCTGCTGTTGGGAGTGGGGAGGCTGTTACTCAGGCCCTGGTCCTCAAGGTCAAAACTGCACCCCTGGAGGAGGACTGAGAGAGGGATGCTAGGCAGGAGCGGGAGGGGGCTTTTTGCCAATGGCCACTGACTGAAAGAGCCTCCTCCCCTGTCTGGGTTTCAGATGCTGCCGCGGAGAACCCTGGGGCCCCCGGCTCCCCACTGAACGTCCGATGCCTGGATGTGAACAGAGACTGCCTCATCCTGACTTGGGCCCCACCCAGCGACACCCGGGGCAGTCCCATCACCGCCTACTCCATCGAGCAGTGAGTCATTTCTCGAGTGGCAGAGCCCTCGGGGTGGGATTCAGCCAGGATGTGGGGGCCACAGCAATGAGGAGGCCCCATGCCTGGCCTCAGAGAACACCCCTCCATCCCTGCTCCTCAGAACAGGGCAGGAGGGAGACGATGGTGTGTAATTTGGGGGCAACAGAGGGGCGCTCCAGCCTCCAAACCTCTGCCACGTGGATATCTGGAATTCTACAGTCAGCTGTTAACCTGTGGACCTTTATAGTATGAGCTGACCCGGAAGGGCAATCCAGGAAGTGCTAGAATCCTGAGCACATGTGACTTTGTGGGCTAATTTCCTCCCTGAATGACAGACAGATGGGATGGCACTGACCCCGGAGGGAGGAGGCACACTAGGAACAGAAGAACAGGCAGAGGGCCCGGAACCTCCTATCTCCTTCCCACGCGGTCGCCTCTAAAGCCCCTGCTCGAGAGAAGACCTGATCCTATCACTGATGGGCTCATGGACTGTGCTAAGGGCATGCTTCATCTCTTTTCATCCTTCCTGCAACCCCTACATAAAGGGAAGGAGATAATCTAATGCCGCATTCTACAGATGGGAAAACTGAAGGACATGGGGAGATACTTTACCCAAAGTCACATTTGTCATTGGTGTGGAAACAGGACTTGGACGTACACGTGACCACTGCCCCATCCAACTAGTACAGTAATGCAGGAAGCCCAGGCTTGGAGGGTCAATCTGGAATGAGCACTGACTTAGGGTGGGGACAACCCTCAGGTGAATCCTAACTACCACACACAAGCTGTGAGACCTTGGGCAAGGCCTCTCGCTGTCTGAGCCATGGCTCTCCCGTGTGCAAAGTGAAGGTGACCACATCCAACTCCTCGACTGTTGTGGAGGTGAAATGAGGGTGAGGTGGGCACAGCCCAGCCCAGGTTCACAGTGATGCTCCATGAAGGGCCCTGGCTGTTGTGCATCAGGGTTGAGGATGGTGAGAAGGCTTCCCAGGGCCTGAGGCTGGAGCCAGATTCTTCCTTTGGAGAGAAGAACTTTAATTGGCAGAGATGAGCTGGGAAGACAGTTGGCTTGGGGAATGGCCCTTGTAGAGGCTCACACTAGGGAGATGGGCATCGTGGGCAGGGGCTGAAAGAGGGCCTGTCTCCCAGGTGCCAGGGTGACTCCGGAGAGTGGGTGCCCTGCCATGAGGCCCCCGGAGGGACTTGTCGGTGCCCAATCCAAGGACTCGTCGAAGGCCAGAGCTATCGGTTTCGGGTGAGAGCCATCAACAGGGCAGGAAGCAGCCTTCCCTCCAAGGCCTCAGAAGTGATTGTCATGGGTGACAGTGATGCCATCCAGAGGAGGACAGGTGGGTACAGAGGCCCTAAGATCATCAATCAGGGTACCCTCAAGACTGTCTCACATGGGAGACAGCCCAGGCCTCAGGAACCCCTAAGTCCCATGGAGGAGACACAGGCTAGCCCTAATAAAAAATCTCTAGCATGATGCAGGAAACACAGCCCAGCCCTCAGGAACGCTAATCTGATGGAGGAGACATGGGCCTGTCCTTAGGAATCCCTTGTCTGAGGGGAAGTTGCAGCTAGTCTGATGGAAGAAACCAAACCTGTCCATGGGGAATATTCAACTGAGAGAGGACCATAGCACCTTCTTCGGATATCCTTACACTCAGGAAGGAAAACACCCCAGCTCTCAAGAGCCCCAGCTCAGGAGGAACATGTGGGGACTCAGCCCTCTCAGTTCTTGGGAGTCAGGCTGACTTGGGTTTGCCCAAAGCCCTGCCATGCCAGGGCACCCAGCCCCAGGCACATCACTCCTCCTCTCTGTCCCCACTTGTTCCAAGAGGCAGAGGATCTCTCAGGCCTGAGAGCAGCAGTGCTCCACTTTGGATTCCTGAGAAACTGAGGCCAGAGAGCACCTGCCTGAGGTCACACAGCAAGGGCCACAAGGCCAAGGCCGGGACAAGAACAGGATTCAGAACCTGGAGTGGGGCAGGATCTGGCCTGACTCCTCCTGCTCCAGCTCCCCATGTTTTGTCTCATCCTAGAGATCCCCTTTGACCTGGGAAAAAAGATTACGATCAGCACGGATGATTTTGAAGGTATGCAGGACCCTTCCAAACACTTGGCCTGAAGACGCCAGCCTCTTGCGCCAGTCCTGGAAACTCTACAACCACAAGCTGTCCATGTGTGGGGTGCAGGAGCTGAGGGTGGTTACGGCCCAGTCAAAGGTGGCCAGGGCACTCGGAATCACTGTGGTCCATCTGCCTGTGGCCCTCGTGGAAGAGGGAACGTGCTGGGAAAAGTCCTGGGTGGGGCAATGGAAGACCTGGGCTCTGGCCCTGCCTTTGCTGGGTGACATGGAGCAAATTCCAGCCCCTCTCTGGGTTATTTCCTCCATGGAATGAGGGACTGGGATTAGGGGTCTCTGAGGGCCCACCCATCTCTGACTCTGATTCCAGACGCGATGATCATTCCCTCACCCCCGACCAATGTCCATGCCAGCGAGATCCGAGAGGCCTATGCGGTTCTGGCCTGGGAGGAGCCGAGCCCCCGGGGCAAGGCCCCGCTGACATACTCCCTGGAGAAGGTACGAGACCCTAAGGGTCCAGCCCCAGTCTAGTCTGAGAAATAGATACACTGTGGATTGTGGGGAAGTGCAGGGATGAACTGAGAGACCTCCTCTGTAGGGAGGCCTTCAGAGAATAGAAGAGAATCCCTGCCTGGAAGGGCCAGAGCATGGCCGTACACAGAGACAGGAAGACAAATTGAATAGCTTCTCGAGGTTACTTCCAGCCCTGAGAGGCCAGTTGCTGGTGACAGTTCCTGAGACTTTTCATGGAAATACACAAAATCACCAGGCACAGATAACAACAGCAGAAAGGTCCACCACTTCCTGAGTACCTTCCTGCCCCAAGTCAGCTGGCGTTGGGTCACACATGGGGGCAAGTGCCTCTTCTTGGCAGGGCCATGTCGGGAGGGATGCTACGTTGGTACCCTCCAAGTTGTGGTACCAGCTGTCTTTCTCCTTGCAACCTACCACTAGCTTCCTTGCAGGGTTATTGTGAGAATTCATCCATTTAGGCTGGGCGTGGTGGCTCACATCTGTAATCCCAGCACTTTGAGAGGCGGAGGCAAGGTGATTGCCTGAGTCCAGGGGTTCGAGATCAGTCTAGGCAACTAGGCAAAGCCTCGTCTCTACAATCATTTTTTTTTTTTTTTGAGTTGGAGTCTCACTCTGTCACCCAGACTGGGGTGCAGTGGCCGTTCCCAGCCACCGCAGCCTCGACCTGCTGGGCTCCGCAATCCTTCTGCCTCAGCCTTCTGAGTAGCCGGAATTACAGGCGCACGCTACCACGCCCGGCTAATTTTTTTATTTATTGTAGAGATGAGGTCTCGCCTGCCCAGGCGGGTCTCGAACCCGCGGGCTCAGGCAATCCACTCTCCTCAGTCTCCCAAAGGCGCGGGATTACAGCCTGAGACACCGAGCCCGGCTAAATTTTTTTTTTTAAGTCAATATTTTTTATTATGATATTGTGGGGTATAGTTAAGGGTTAGGTATACAAATAGATTCATTCAGGCCCCCTTGTTGATAACAGGTGTCTCCCCATCCCCAGACAGATGTTTACTACCATTAGTCCCATCCCCCTCCCCTCTTTACAATAAATTTTTTTAAAAAATTTAGCTGGGCATGGTGGCACGAGCCTGTAGTTTTAGCTACTTGGAAGGTTGAGGAGAAGGATCGCCTTAACCTAACAGGTTGAGGCTACGAGACAGAAGAGACTGGGCGACAGAGGAGACATCAACTTAAAAAAAAATCATCTATTTATTTAGTTATCCCAGAAACATAGAGGAGTACCTCCCTTGTGCCAATACTGTTCTTGGCCCTGGGGACACAACAGCAGGAGAGGGGTACTGATGATAAATGAGTAAAATATTAAGCACAGTAGCTAGTGGTGACCACCAAGGAGAAACATCAAGCAGGGAGTGGAATCTGAAGTAAGGGTGGTGCCAACATTTTCACTGGAGTGACCTGGAGGGCCTCCTCAAGAAGGTGAGTCTTGAATAAAGGCCTATAAGTGCCAGCCAAGAGATTTCTGGGGGAAGAACGTTCCAGGCAGAGGAACCAGCAAGTGCAAAGGCCCAGAGATGAGATTGGGCCATGGGGGTATGAAGAGGGACAGCAGAGAGGCACAGAGACAGAGGGGAGTGGAGTCTGGCCTGACAGGCACTAGGGGTCAGGTCAGGGGAAGGTTTTTGCTCTGAGGGAGATGTGGGGCTTCGAGGGTTCTGAGCAGACAGAAACCTGACCTGGCTTGTGTGTAAAAGGATCCTTCTGATGGCCATTTGATAAAAGATGAAGAAGGGGCTAGAGATAGAAACAGGGAGCCCAGTCAAGAGGCCACTCAGATATCTCAGGCGAGAAGTGCCAGTTGGGGGAGCACAGGGCCATATGTTGTGACTGGGTTCTGCATAAGTTTTGAAGGGAGAGTCAAGTGGGTTTGTTGATGGAGCATATCTGGGGAGTCGGGGAAAGAGCCAAAATGGCTCCAGGGGTTTTAGCCAAGACACAGAAGAGATGGGAACCATCAGTGCAATGTGGGCAGCTCAGGTGTCCAGGACACTTTGAAGTCCTATATGTGCTGAATGTCGGGTCTTTGTAGGCATCCAGGTGGAGGTGTCAAGGAGGCAGAGGAAGCAGAGTCTAGGTCCTCAGAAGCAGCCTGAACTAAGGACAGAAGCTCATGAGAGTGTGTGGGACTTGCCCAGCACAGAAATGTCTCCATGAACACCTAGCCAACGCGAGTTCCTTCTTTTCTTCAGTCAGTCATAGGCAGTGGCACCTGGGAGGCCATCAGCTTGGAAAACCCTGTGAGGTCCCCGAGATACGCCCTCCTGGATCTGGAGAAAGGGAAGTCGTATGTCTTCAGAGTGCGAGCAATGAATCAATATGGCCTGAGCGACCCCTCGGAACCCAGCGAGCCCATCGCCTTGAGGGGCAAGCCAGGTACCCGTGTGGTGAGGGGAGGGACCAAGAAGCAGGCTGGGCTATTGGTCCTCAGGGCTCAGGACCCAAGGCTGCAGGGAGGGCGCCTTGCCCACTCTCCTATCCCTGTCCGCTTCTACCTGTCATGAAGCTGAAAAGCAACATGACCTCAGGCCTAGAAAGTTTTGGGACATCAGAAATCACATTTCTCTGGGTAGGAGTCTCATGGAGAGATAGACAGTTTTTCCAGATTAACAACCCACAGGTTACAGAGTCCAGGTGGGTCCAGCTCAGGAGCCGAGTGTGAGCAGGTGGTCCCTTGGTTCTGAAGGTCTCTGGCCACCCCCTAGACCCTGCGTGTGCGGCCAGGAATGAGCCGTCCAAGCTGGTTTCTGCTTCCTCCCCAGTGGGAGTTGAGCTGTCCCACTTCACCAGGCAGGACACTACTCATCTGCAGCACAGCAGAAGCCTGAGCAAGTCACTTCCAAGCTGTATATCTTGCTGTCCCCACCTGCTGTTGTTCTGAAGACCCTGGTTGCTGTTCCCACCTCCGGCTCCCCACTGTCTCCCAGCTGCAGTTCCACCCTGGCCCCAGTTTCCTTTTCTGAATTGTCTCAGTTCCAGGATTCTTTGTTCTTTGATCAAATCAGTTCAGAAGGTTCCCTGCTACTGCCAACACTTGCGGGTCCTCTAAGGAAACTTGCTACAGTGCCACCCATCAAGAAAATTGGTCTGCTGCAGGTCCCATTTGGTGAAGATTTCAAAATCCTACATTTGCTCTGCTTCAATAATTTAGGGGAATACACACACACATACATACACACACACACACACAGTCATGGCAAATATGAACAGGTTGGAGCCGGGCTCCGTGGCTCAGCTTGTAATCCCACGCCTTTGGGAGGCTGAGGTGAGTGGATTGCCTGAGCCCACGGGTTTGAGACCCGCCTGGGCAGGCGAGACCTCATCTCTACAATAAATCAAAAAAATTAGCCGGGCGTGGTAGCGTGTGCCTGTAGTTCCAGCTACTTGGAAGGCTGAGGCGGAAGGATCGCCAGAGCCCTGCAAGTCGAGGCTGCAATGGCTGGGAGCAGCCACTGCACTCTAGTCTGGGCGATGGAGTGAGACTCCAACTCAAAAAAAAAAAAAAAAAAATGAATAGATTGGTAAGGAAGTGGAGTTTTTCTTTAATTCCGGTCTGGTTACATTTGGTTTTGATTTGGGGCATGGCCAGTGAGTGGTTTGTCATTGGATGTGGACTGTCTCTGGACCATAAGCCATATTTAAGTCAAGGCTCTGGTGCAATTCAGAAAAGAAAGGGAAGACAGGACTAGAGGTGAAACCTGCAGAAAAGGTTGAAGGCTTTGGATAGAAGGGACTTTCAAGAATAAGAGAAGAGAAGAAAACTGGAGCATGCCAAGGAATACAAGCTTGGAGGGCTCCCTTCTTGAGGACAAAAGGAAACTGGAGAGACTCCAAAGCATGTGTAATTAGTTTGAGAAGTGGCGAGAGAACTAAGAAGATCATACACTTGCCACCCATCCATTCGTCCATCCATTCATCTATTCACTCATTCTGCCATCCATCCATTCATCCACGCATCCATCTGTCGTCCATCTACCCATTTATCTATCTGTCCATGCATCCATTTATTCATCCACGTATCTATCTATCCATCAGTCCACTCATCCATTCATCCATTCATCTATCCATCCATCCATCCACTCATCCATTTGTCTATCCATCCATCCATCCATCCATCCATCCATCCATCCATCCATCCATCCATCCATCCATTTACCCACCCATCCATCTGTTTATGCATTCATTTATTCATCCATGCATCCATCTATCCATCAGTTCATTCATCCATCATCCATCCACCTATTCATCCGTTCATCTATTCATCTGTCCATCCATCCATCTATCCATCCATTCATCCATTCATTCATCCATCCAACCAACCATCCATCTATCCATTTAACAAACCATGGCCACCCCTAACTCAAGGAACCCAGTCTCATGGAGCCATGAAAATCAGTAGAGACGTTTCAAGGAAAGAAAATCAAATCTTCTTGAGACTGGAGATAAGAACTGAGGAACGCTATCAGATTTGGTGAATTTTGAGTGAGAGAGTGTAAGGATGAATGAGTGAGGGCTTTAGTGCTTCAGTGAGGGGGCAGAGGCACTCAGAAGTAAGAGGAGAGAGGACTTTTGGGATACAAGAGTCTGGGGCACACTTCTGAACCTGGGAAAGAGCTGGCCAAAGCCCTGGGCATGTCAGGAATTCATGCACCACCCATGATGAATGTGGGTGCTCCTTCTGGTCATGCTCCAAGCTCCTTCTCTTCCCCAGCCTATCAGAGCCACGTAACTCAGCATTCTCACTCAGCTCATGTTTCTGTTTCTGTTTTTTAGCTACCCTCCCCCCTCCAGCTCAAGTTCAGGTTTTCCGAGACACACAGACCTCTGTCTCCCTGACTTGGGATCCTGTGAAAGGTGCCCCAGAGCTCCTGGGTTATTACATCTACTCCCGGGAGGCGGGATCATCTGAGTGGCAAACAGTCAACAACAAGCCCATCCAGGGCACCAAGTAAGTCTGCCCACCCTCCCTGTACCGGGGTATCTTCGAAGGGTGGCCATGATAATAATGAATCCCAGCATTTCACAGTAGTTTCCCTTTGCTGGGTACTTTTCTAAGCATTTTTCATACATTAGGTTATCTAATTCTACCTCACATCTTATATATTTAGGACTATTATTTGCTTATAATCTTACAGATGAAGAAACTGGAGCACAGAGAGGTTAAGTAATTTGCCAACACTCCCATGGCTAGGAAGTGGGGGAAATGGGATTTGAATCCAGATGGTCTCTTTCAACAAACCTTGGCCGAGGATGTGCTGTTTACAGGACTCTGTGGGTAGAGGTGACTGTGACTAGGTCTCATCCCTCCAGGAGATTAGAGACAGAGAAAGGCAGGAGGTGCAGAGCAGCGGGGGGCTTTGGAACCAGGGAGGCCTAGGTCCAGGCTCCACATTCAGCCCTTAGCATCAGGTGCCCTGCACAGTCAGAGCCTTGATTCCCTCCTCTGTAAACTGGGAGGATGGAGCCACATACCTGGCCTCTCGGCTTTCGACTCCTACTCACTCTGAGCGCCCTCCTCACTCCGTGGCTCTCAAAGACCCTCGTCCTTGCAGGCACAGTGAGTTGCAGGACTTCTGTGCTCATGACTTCTCTCAATATCTGGGCTTTGTGGGGTAGGGGGCTTAGGTGATGATACCCCCCTTCCCTTTCCATCAGACAACTGGGCAGTCCCTGAGCACACCTGGCTGGGCTCCCTCACCCTGGGCCTCAAGCTCCAAGGTCATCTTGCCCCGAAAAAGGGACTGGCCCTGTGCCCACTTGTCTTTGGTGCCTTAGTCAGATGTAAGGCATCACTTGTAATTTGTGATTGGTAACAGATGGAGCTGTCAAGGGGGAGAATAATCAGGTTTTTGACAAATTAGTTCAGAGTCAAGGTTATTCCAAGAGTAAGACACCCTCCCCCACTTGTACTCAAGTGTGCTTCCTGAGAGGGCGAGCAGGGTTGAGGGAGAGTCGGCATGAACAGAGTGGCATGGCCAGGGAGAGTGTCACACAGAGGGATGACATGCTGTCTGTTACATGTCATGGCTGGAAAGAGGCTAAACCCTGCTGCCCAGGAGCTGGAGCCTGGGGTGATGGTGTAAAGGGAGCTCAGTTGGGCTGTAGTGGTCCAGTTCACTGCTGAACTGCTGGGCCCCACAGAGGCTGGTTCACAATATGTATGAATGAATGAAT
>NW_007249755.1:218003-283517 GCF_000164805.1 Carlito syrichta | reverse complement strand
GGAGCCTAGCAGGTCAAGGCTGCGGTGGCCGGCAGCGGCCACTGCACTCCAGTCTGGGCGATGGAGTGAAACTCCAACTCAAAAAAAAAAAGAAAGAAAGAAACTGGACAGTTTGAGCCGTGAGGACCCCTCCAACATTCCCACATTTGGGGCTTCTCGTCTCCAAAAGAGGGCAAAGTAACAGTATCTTCCTCAGAGCATGTCATGAGGAACACCTGGATGATGTATGTGAAGTGAGTGCCACACAAGAGCATGCTGCTGATGTCAGGGTCGTCATCGCCATCCACTGTCACAGGGTCCCATCCAGGGAGTCACGCCCAGGCTCACCTGTCCAGGGGCTGCCTAGCCCTAACCCTAACCCTCATCCCCCTCAGTGTTCCCTCCCTCTCATAAACTCATGCTTCCTTTCCTTTGTTTTATTTTATTTTTTGAGTCAGGGTCTTGTGTTGTCACCCAGGCTAGGGTGCATTGGCATGGTCACAGCTCACCACAGCCTTGACCTCCTGGGCTCAGACCATCCCTCTGCCTCAACCTTCCAAGTACCTGGGACTACAGGCATGCACCACCCCACCTGGATAATTTATTTTTTGGTAGAGACAAGGTCTCACTATGTTACCCAGGCTAGTCTCAAACTCTTCGGCTCAATCGATCCTCCTGCCTCGGCCTCCCAAAGTGCTGGGATTATAGGCATGAGTCATGGCGCCTGGTCCATGTTTCCCCTTTAGTTGTGTGTGCCCCCAAATGGAGAGTGTGAAATTCTTTCAGCCATCAACCCTTGGTGTGATTTAAGTCTCCCCAGGGGCCACTGGCCGAGAGAAGCTACCTGCAAAGCAAGATTTGCTACAGAAAATATTGATACATGAGAAGAGAGAAAAAGGGCCACAACCTGGCTTTTAGCAGTAAGGAATAGGATAAGAACATTTTACTCTAAGGCAAGTGTCCTTGGGTGTCTCTGGATGACAACTCTCTTTGGGTTCTTTAAAAGCACTCGTGTTTTTATTTATTATTATTATTATTATTATTATTATTATTATTATTATTATTATTATTTTCAGTTTGAGGCTCACTTTGTCATCCAAGCTGGAGTGCAGTTGCACACTCATGGCCACCCCAGCGTCGACCTGCTGGGCTCAGGCGATCCTTTCACCTCAGCCTTCCAAGTAGCTGGAACTCCAGTTGTACACTACCATGCTGCTAATTTTTTTTTTTTTTAATTGTAGAGATGAGGTCTCACCAAGTTGCCCAGGCTGGTCTCAAACCCGCGGGCTCAGACAATTCACTCACCTTGCCTCCCAAAGTGCTGGAATTACAGACTGAGCCACTGAGCCCAGCTAAAAGGACTCCATGTTTTTAAATCACAGCATGTATGCAGATAGTCACAGCCACTTGTTCTTTCGCAATGACAGAGCCCAATGTCCTGAAGAGCTACCAGATAGCACTGGTGTTCAGGGCTTGGTGGCCTTTGCCTTAAGCTGGTAACTTTCCCAGCATATTTGCATTTTAAAGTGGTTCCCAGAAGAACATCCCTTAAAACCTGAAGGACTATATCCTCCCGTGGTGCCATCTCAGGCATCACTAGGGGATCAGAGACAATATATTTAGGTAAGAACTAGCCCAGAATTCACAAATCCTAACACACTGGTGGCCACTGATCCCACAAGGTAGTTCTAGAAAGTTCAGGAATGTCTCCGGGCAATTAGGCCATCCCTGAAGCCTGCACATTTCTCTCCCAGGTTTACAGTTCCCGGCCTGAAGACAGGGAAGGAGTACGAGTTTTGTGTCAGGTCAGTCAGCGAGGCCGGGGTAGGTGAAAGCTCAGCCGCCACCGAGCCCATCAGGGTCAAACAGGCTCTGGGTAAGTTCAAGGGCAGGTTCAGCCTGCATGCTTCTAGGGACGGACCTGGGCTGGGCAGGGGGCTCATAGACCACATCTTGGAGGGTCCAGTTCCAGTGGCCAATGGCACATAAGCCCTCTGAGGAGAGGGGGAGCAGGCCCTGCCACCCTTTCCTCTGGGGAGGAGGTAACAGTGGATTGAGGCCATGGGATGAGGCCTGATCAGCTCCAGGGGAAGGGGAGGGCCCCAGGCTCGGTAACCTGAGACTCCAGTGCCTTCCAGGAGGACAGATGTTACTAGCTCAGGGAGTATCCCCTGGAGCAGGTGGGCACCCACTGGGGAGGCTTGTTGGCTTCCTCAGGCCCCGCTGCCCAGTCCACCCCCGGAGAATAACTGACCTAACCTCGTTGTCTCCCATAGCAACCCCGTCTGCCCCGTATGGCTTTGCCTTGCTGAACTGTGGCAAGAACGAAATGGTCATTGGGTGGAAACCTCCCAAGCGCCGTGGAGGGGGCAAGATCCTGGGCTATTTCCTGGATCAGCGGGACTCAGAGGAGTTGGACTGGCACGCGGTCAACCAGCAGCCCATCCCGACCCGGGTCTGCAAGGTAAGGCTGGAATGTGGCCCCGGGCTGTCACCACTTCTACAGGGGAGGCCTAAGGCGCTGTTTGAGGCTTGGCATCTGAAAGAGGCCTGGGGTTCCCCTGCTTCAGTCATAGGCTCATCTTCCAGTGCTCCTGCCTTGATTATTCCATCCGACACCCCACAGACCTCCTGCTCTGAGTCGCTCCCCTGCCGCTGTCCTTCCTGCCTTCCCCTTTCCATCCTCGGCCTCACAGAATTGTGTTTCTGCTCTTCAAGGTCAGTGACCTTCGTGAAGGCCACTTCTACGAATTCAGGGCCCGGGCTGCAAACTGGGCAGGTGTTGGCGAGCTGTCAGCGCCCAGTGGCCTGTTTGAGTGTAAGGAGTGGACAATGCCCCAGCCAGGTAAGAGGCCTGGAGGCCGAAAGGCCTGTCCTCACTCCCTCTCCATAGCTAGCCTTGAGATGAGCACCACTGCACTCTGTGCATTCAGGCTTGCTCTGTGGGTCCTGGCCCCTCCACAGACTGACCCTGTAATCCCTGACACACTGAGTCCGAACCCTGCCTTACAGGACCCTTACCTGTACCCTCAGAACAAATGATGCTCCAGCTCAACACCATTTGCGCTCGCTTCCTGGCTACAGACCAGTCTCGAACTTCAAAGGGTGACCACCTCGTCCTGGTTTGTCTGGAACTTTCCCAGTTTACCACTGAAAATTCCATGTCAGGCCAGGTGCGGTGGCTCATGCCTGTAATCCCAGCACGTTGGGAGGCAAGGCAGGAGGATCACTTGAGCCCAGGAGTTCAAGACCAGCCTAGGCAACATAGTGAGACCGTGTCACTACAAAAAAATTAAAAATTTAGCCGTGCATAGTAGTGCATACCTATAGTCCCAGCTGCTAGGGAGGCTGAGGTGGAAGGATCGCCTGAATCCAGGACTTCAAGGCTGTGGTGAGCCTTGGTTGTGCCACTGCACTCCAGCCTGGGCAACAAAGTGAGACTTTGACTCAAAAAAAAAAGTCCCAGGTCCTAGGAACTCCCTTAGTCCTAGATAAACAGGGCCGGTTGATCACTCTGCACACTGCTCCCACAGCACCATAAGCTTTACCACAAATTAGCCCCTTGTCTCCCGCCTAGGAAGGAACAATTACAACCTTCCATCAGTCTGTTCAACTCAGTTCTGTTTTCTACACAAAACCTTTATCTGAGTGGCAGATAACTACAATGTGTGACACTTTAGACAACAATTATATACACCTAATATTTATTAGGTGCTTACTGTGTACCAGACGCCTGCCATAACTCAGCTCACTAATGCTCGCAATTGTGTCATATTCTAAGAGCTGCTGTCATCCCCACTTTACAGATGAGGAGACAGGAACATAGAGGTTCAGTAACTGGTCCAGAGTCCCCATAACTAGGAAGAGTGCAGCTACAACATGGACGCTGGAGTTCTCACTTCAGAGGTCACACCCTTTAGCCTGACACTAAACAATGAAATGGCAAAGACTTAAGAAGGTGTAATGCTGCCTCAAACGGAGATGGGGAAGGTCAGGGAAGCTTCCAGGACAGGAGTCTGAGCACATTTTGAAGAGTTAACCCTGTTTCAGGCCCAGAGCCAAGCTTTGTCATGAAGCCAAGGTGGGCCAGGTCCCTGCTGTACCTGGAGCAAGCACGTTCAGGATTGGTTGTGACTGACAGATTGACAAGTTCACTGACTGAACCTCAGCTCGCTGCCCGTGTGTCTGGCTGGCCAGCAGGCCGTCTGGCTGGCTGCCTGGCTGCTTAATTCATATATCTCTCCCCCATCTCTCATTTCCCACAGGCCCCCCACACGACGTGCGGGCATCTGAGGTGCGGGCCACGTCCCTGATGCTGCAGTGGGAGCCCCCGCTGTACACAGGCACTGGACCAGTCACAGGCTACCACGTCAGTGTCCAGGAGGAAGGTTCTGAGCAGTGGAAGCCAGTCACTCCAGGCCCCATCTCTGGCACCCACCTAAGGGTGAGTTCCTGCCCCTTCATCTTCTGACCAACCCTGAGCCTGCCCTGCCACTGGAACCACAGAACATAACTGGAATGACCCTTAGAGATCACCACCCTCACCTAATGGTAGCAGAAAACCAGAGAGGGAGAGTGACTTACACAAGATCACACAGCAAGTTGGTAGAAGGTCTGGTTGGCTGGCAGCCTTATCCTGCTCCACGCTAGGCAGGCTCCTCCCTAAAAACTCACTTGCTATCAGTCAGGACACCAGCATGCACATATGCATATCCCTTGACCCAGGAATTTTACTGCTAGGGTTGAATTATAGAAAAATAGTTCCAAAAATATGCTAAGACCTGAGGACAGTGGCACTCACTATAGCATTGGTTATAATGGCAAAAGTCTACCCCAGCAGGCAGGAGGGTATACAGTCTCCAAGACCACTCCGCAGCATTCTGTCAGTGCCAAGGAGAAAGAGGGAAGGCTCACCAAGCCCAGGACAGCCAGGGACAGGGGCTCACATCTGTAATCCCAGCACTTTGGGAGGTCGAGGCAGGAGGATCACTTACCCCAAGAGTTCAAGACCAGCCTAAGCAATATAGCAAGACCTCGACTCTACAAAATAAAAAAAAATTAAAAATTAGCCAGGTGTGGTGGTGCACACCTGTAGTCCCAGCTACTCGGAGGCTGAGGCGGAAGGATCGCCTGAGCCCAGGAGGCTGAGGCTGCGGTGTCCGTGATTATGTCACTACACTCCAGCCTGGATGACAGAGTGAGACTCCAACTTAATTTTTTTTAAAGGCCCCCAAAAGAGGGAATAATAAGAATAAGATACTAACAGACAGAGTCCAGCACATATCGTGTTTCTACATGGTTTATGTGCATTTAAAAGCCTAAAAGAATTTTTCCAAATTGCTGATTCTGGTCATCTCTGGAGGTAGGATGGTCTCCTCTTTGTAATATTCTTCTCTATTACTTGAAATTTTTCTCAACAAGCACATATTTATTTTATAATCAGAAAAAATTAAAAATAATTTTGTACAAAGGAAATCAAGGCCCCTCTAAGACAGAATCAGGGAGAACCAGCTTCAGCCTCTGGATTCCTCCGCGACTTCACAGTTTTTGCCCACATGGATGGTCTCGTGACCTCCACACGTAGGTCAGCCCAGGCCAGGGCGGAACCACTTGACACTGGTTTCTTCAGGTGGATGGTTGACCTCCATTTACTCATTCACTGAGCACTTTTGACTCCTATTAGTGCCAGGTCTGGAGCAAGTCCTAGAAATGAAAAGCTAAATAAGTCACAGCTGTCACAGGCAATCACAAGGCTGCATGATATACGCTACAATTGAGGGGACTTTGAGGCATGCTGGGATCTCAAAGGAGGGTGGTCAGAGACGCTTCCTGGAATCTTTGCACCTGTCCGAGCTGAGTGTGGGCACGAGCTAAAGTTAACCAGACCTGGCAGGGGGGCATTCCAGGCAGAGGCCTCAGCAGGGGCAAAGGCGGGGAACCTTGAAATGATGTGACAAGTGTGGGGACGCCAAGGGAGCCATGGGGAAAGGTGACAGATGGAGGGGTAAGAGGACGGAAGACTAAGGCCAGGTCAGGAAGACCTTAGGTACCAAACCTTGAAATCTGAACTTGACCCTGAAGGCCCCTGAAAGACTTAACATGATCAGATTGGCAAGGGGAAAGATAGACTGGGGAAGGAGAGTCCGGTGGCAGAGATGCTGTTTAGGAAACTGTTGGACTAATCCACGTGACGAGGAATAAGGCTTCCATCAAGGCCACAGCTGGGACTCGGAGGGGCATGGCCACATTCGGGAAACTGTTAGGGAAAGAAAATGGGTGGAGTTGATGACTGGTAGAGGGTGCCCAAGACAAGGACATCAGAGATGATTCCAGGCCTCCCTCGGGGTGTTGGATGGACAGCTATTTCATGAGGAGAGACGAGGAACACAGAAAGTGAGAGACTTTTCTTTCTAGGAAGAAGGTTAAGCTTCAGGTAGGTGGAGTTCCAGATGCCTCATGCCTGGGAGGTCATTCAGATGGAAAGGCCCATTCAAAAATTGGGACCCAGGCTGGGCACAGTGGCTCACAGCTCTTTGGGAGGCTGAGGCAGGAGAGTCACTTGAGGCCAGGAGTTCAAGTTTAGCCTGGACAGCATAGTGAGATTCCATCTCTACAAAAATGGAAAAATTAAGGTTGAGCACAGTGGCTCACACCTATAATCCCAGTACTTTGAGAGGCCAAAGTAGAAGGATTGCTTGAGACCAGGAGTTCAAGACCAGCCTGTACAGCATAGCAAGACCTCATCTCTACCAAAGATTAAAAAAATTAGCCAGGCATGGTGATGCATGCCTGTAGTCCCAGCTACTCAGGAGGCTGAGTCAGGAAGATCACCCGAGCCCAGAAGATGGAGACTGCTGTGAGCTGTGATCATGCCACTGCACTCCAGCCTGGGCAACAGTATGAGACCCTAACCCAAAAAGAAAAGAAAAAAAAAAGAAAACCTTGTAAGTGGGAGGAGGATGTATTCCTCACCTGTCCCTGCCCCCAGGTGGCCTGTGACCTCCTCAAGGGTCCACCAACCAGTGGTCCCCTGTACCCCAGAGCCAGGGTTTTGGGAGGGGTGAGTTGTGCTGTGCTCAGTGCTCTTTCCCCCCGCCCCCAGGTTTCTGACTTGCAGCCAGGAAAGAGCTACGTGTTCCAGGTACAGGCCATGAATTCAGCTGGTCTGGGACAACCGTCCCTGCCCACTGACCCGGTGCTCCTAGAGGACAAGCCAGGTAGGGCGACCGGAGGGTGCTGGTGCACAGTGCTGGGCTATGGCCTCAAGACGGGTAGAGTTCAAGGGGCATGGGGAGAAGCCTGATGCCATGCCAGGCCATCATGCTTCCCTGATCCCCAAGCAAGTGCCTGAAGGAAGGGTCATCGTCCCCACATGGGAACTGATTTTATGATAGTTCAGAGAGATTATGTGACCAGGTTATGCAGCTGGTACATGATAGAATCGCTCAGCTCTCCTGAGTAGAAAGCACATTCTCTCTCCATTCTTTTAATCATTCATTCATTCAACAATCATGGTGACACCCACACTGCACTGGGAATACAGGCATGAATGAGAAAGCAAAAACCCTGCTCTAGTGTTTACGGGGAGCAGATGACAGTGAACAAATTATTATGTGACGGTGGCCATTTCAGATAGTGAAAAGTGCTATAAAGACAACAAAACAGGGCAATGGGATGGATGGGGTTACTTAGCCAGGATAGTCAGGGAGGACCTCTCTGAGGAGGTGACATCTGAGCTGAGAAGGAGCCAGATCATGCAAGGCCTTGGCAACCACAGTATGATGCCAAGTATATTATTCTATCCAGAGTGGTGGACAGGCACTGGGGGGTTTTAGCAGGGGAGAGGCGTGGCGTGGCTTCTTATTCATAAACATATGGTTTACAAATCTTGCCCTCAGATGCCCGGGAGATCGAGGTTGGTGTGGATGAAGAGGGCTTTATCTACTTGGCTTTCGAAGCCCCCGAAGCCCCCGACTCCTCAGAGTTTCAGTGGTCCAAAGACTACAAGGGTCCACTAGACCCTCAGAGAGTCAAGATTGAGGATAAAGTTAACAAGTGAGTGAGGGGAGAGGAGGAGAAATAACTCACTGGATGGGACCTAAATGCCATCTGAAGAGCTGGCCGCGCTCATGGGCGAGACCGCAGGGCGGGACACGCGGATGATGGCTGAGAGGCGCTACTGGGTCTCCTCTGAGCATGCTGACCGCCACCTTCGGGAGAGGTGTGGAGGTTGCAGTGAGGGGAGGAGGATGGCGCCCTTCCTTTGGAGCTCTGTTTCTGTGAGAGTGTGCGAGCCTGAGTCATTGCCTTCGAGGAGACACCCCCACCCCGGGGTGCCCCTGACTTGCTCTTGCCAGTTCTCTGACCTCAGCTTCTTCATCTATAAAACGAAGCGTTGGCCAGGGCCCCTATCAAACGCCCCCACGTCACCCCTCCTCCGCCAGCAGCCCATGGCCTTGACTTTGTCCAGCAGGGGATGACGCTGACACCCCAGCCCTGGAGGAAAATAGGGCAATGTGACCAGTAAGCGAACTTTGTGCCAGAAAGTTTGACTAGGGGGACCATTGAAAGTGCCAGGCCAGAGGAGATGCCAAGTAGGCTTGGCCTAAGTCTAAAATGGGGCACGGGGCCACCAGAGGCCACTGAGACTCCCCAGTTCCCAGACCTCCAGTGCACAAGGCCGAGGATCCCCTCTCAGGGCCTCCACTCTCCTCTGTCTGCCAGGTCTAAGGTCATCCTGAAAGAACCTGGCCTTGAGGATTTAGGCACCTACTCAGTGGTTGTCACAGATGCTGATGAAGACATCTCAGCAAGCCACACACTGACTGAGGAAGGTAATGACCCTGTCCCCCTGCCTGGCACCTCCCCAGAGAGACAGACTCAGATCAAGAGTCTCAAATGCCCACAGGGGCTAGCAAAACACAACACAAATAAATAAAGCAGTAATTTCCACAGAAAAGTAGGCCTCCACCCACACATTCAGTCAGTCAGTCAGTATCTATTGGACCTACCATATACCAGGTACTGTCCTAAGCCCTGGGAATTACTGTTCTAAGCCCTGGTGGAATTCACGTTCTTCTTGTCTTTCTTTAATTGTCCTAGACAAAGACACTAGAATTATTTTTGCTTCCTTCTATAGCCTAAGAACAATAGCAGAGCAAATGTGATGATAAATTGCGATTAACAGTTGGTCTAAGAAATGAAGGGAACAATAGGGAGCAGTGGGGACTATGGCTCATCAGAGGGGATATCATGCCTAAATGACCATCCATGCTAGATAAATTAAACCTGTGCTCATGACTAGAGAGACTCACTTCCTGCTGTCTTCATAACAACTGGGACAGCCCCTGCCCATTGTCTTTCCTGCTCGTTGCACATGAGGCCTTTAGATTTTGTTGAGAAGCAGAAGCCGGAGAGACTCAGATTCTAATTCTAGTGTCGTAATTTCCTGGTCATTTGACTTTGGACAAGTCATGTTGGCTCCCCAGGCCTCAGTTTTCTCATCTGTAAAGGAAGATTATAATCCCTCCCTGGCTGCCCCAATTGGAACAATGTTGTGATGCCCACACAACTAGATGACGCCATGCAAACTAAAGCTGTCCACAGAAATGATGGGGGTTTTGTTTTGTTTTGTTTTGTGTTGGAGTCTCACTCTGTCACCCAGACTGGAGTGCAATGGCCGCTCCCGGCCACCGCAGCCTCGACCTGCTGGGCTCCGGCGATCCTTCCACCTCAGCCTTCCAGGTAGCTGGAACTACAGGCGCGCGCTACCACGCCCGGCTGTTTTTTTGATTTATTGTAGAGATGAAGTCTCGCCAAGTTGCCCAGGCGGGTCTCGAACCCGCGGGCTCAGGCAATCCACTCACCTCAGCCTCCCAAGGTGCGGGATTACAGGCTGAGCCACCAAGCCCGGCGGTTTTGTTTTTTTGATTATGTGCTTGCCACGAATCCAGATTCATCATGTGAAGGACTCTGTGGCTTACAAGGGAAAATGAGGCATATGCTCTGCCCTTGCCAATTCACTCACACAATCATATTTATTGAACACTTACTGTATGCCAGACACTCCCATAGGCTCAGAGCTCACCTTTGCAAGAAACTCAAACCTAGCACAAAGAAGCAGTCAGCAGATGAGAAAGCACTCCACAGAACAGCCCTAGAAACTTCTGGACTACAGGGCTCAGTGTGTGGCCCAGACCCTCAGACACTAGGACAGCACATACAGTGAACTAGCCATGGACTCTGGCCCCAGTGGGCCTGGAGTGGCCTGCAGGTGGAGGTGATACTCACCCCACAGGCAGTGAAAGGACCAATAAGATAGTGCAGAGCCAGAGTATAGTAGGTGCTCCTCTGGGGAGGTGGAACTTGATCTAGGCCTTGAAGGACAGGGGGAAAATACAACTTCAGGGTGCCCAGCCGCGGCCTCCAGCCTCTCCCTTGGCGCCCCTGGGCAAAGACCCACAGTGTTCATCATCAACCCTAGGGAGCTGAGGAACTCCACATGGGAGGTAAGGGTATCTCTCCCAGCCTGAGACCCTAGCATGGCTCCCATGGACTCCCTGGCCTGGATATCTCACTCTCTCTGGTTTATTCCTTGTTGCTGCCTGACCCAGAGCTGGAGAAGCTAAAGAAGTTGAGTCACGAGATTAGAAACCCAGGTAAGCGGTCCACACACCCACCTGGTGCAGCTCCCACTGGACCCAACAGCGTGTCCTAAGTAGAACGGTGGGGGTGGGGTGGGCAGAGGGTGGGAGGTTGGACACCAGGAGTTCATGAAAGAAAAGAGCGGCCAGCAGGGGGCAACCAGGCTGCAAGGGAGGGAGGGGAATGTGGACATTTTCTTCTTATTGTCATTGTCATGACTGGCCCTTCGTTCTTTGGGTTTGGGATCACCTAAACCTCTACTTCCCTCCATGTGCAGTAGTCCCTGGATCACACATTAGTCTGCACACTGGAATCACCCCAACAGCTTTTCAAAATCCCGATGCCCGGGCCATGCCCTGGACAAATCAGAATCTCTGAGGGTGGAGCCCGGACACTAGTGTTTTCCAAAGTCCTCAAGTATCCTGTGCCCAGCCAGGATGCGAAGCTCGGCCCTGAGCTCTCGGGAGAGGAAATGCTTCGCTGAGATTAGCTAAATCTAGAATGAGCATGCAAAAAACCCTCCTCAGACCCCCATCCTGGTGGCGTCTCCTTCAGACTCTCCAAGCGTGTGTGCTCCAGGTGGGGCTGACCCGGCGTGGGAAGGGAGATGAATGCCCCACTCATCAGGTACCCCACCGACCTCTTCCCGTTCTGTGCCACCCAGTGATTAAACTGATCTCTGGCTGGAACATTGACATCCTGGAGCAAGGAGAGGTGCGACTTTGGCTGGAAGTGGAAAAGTTGTCTCCAGCCGCGGAACTGCACCTCATCTTCAACCAAAAGGAGATCTTCAGCTCACCGGTAACCGGGCACTCACAGTCCCTAAGCCAAGCTCCCCGGCCCAGAGGTTCTGCTCGGGCTGGTACCTCCCCCTAGTGGGCATTTCAGAAATGGCTATGTGCTTTGGCGATGCAATCATGGGGCAGGGACAGGGACATTTGGCTTTTAGTACAGGGAGAAAGGGAGGAGGCAGGGATACCATATGCCAGCCAGTACAAGGGACACTCCCGCACACTCTTTCCCACAGCCTCCACAGCTTTCGATTACCCCACCAGACAGTCTTTTTTTTTTTTTTGAGCTGGAGTCCCACTCTGTTACCCAGGCTGGAGTGCAGTAGTGGCACACTCATGGCCCCCACAGCCTGACCTGCTGGGCTCCGGTGATCCTTTCACCTCAACCTTCCAAGTAGCTGGAACTACAGGTGCACGCTACCATGCCTTGCTAATTTTTGATTTATTGTAGAGAGGAGGTCTCGCCAAGTTGCCCGAGCTGGTCTCGAACCCGTGGGCTCAGGCAATCTACTTGCCTCGGCCTCCCAAAGTGCTGGGATTACAGGCTGAGCCACTGAGCCCAGCTCCACCAGACATTCTTAAGATGAAAAACCTAAATCCATGCTTATAATTATCCAAGCCTAGACCCTAACTTTATTTGAGATGTACGTGCAAAGGTTTTTTGTACAATTTAAATATACACAGAATGGAGGATTTTAATTTTGCCTACATTCATCTCCATTTTTATACAGGATAACTCCTGATGTTCTCTTCTCCTAAATCCAAACCAATTCATTATACATCAGTAGAGCATGAGTGAGCTTAGATCCAAGTATCTACATAAAGAAATACATATTATTTTATTTTAATGACTTTTATTTCTTCTTTATATTACAGTTAGAATATTACCTTGTTTTTAATCATATGTGTAAACAGGTTGTATTGGACTGAACCATCTATTTGTCAATATTCAACCATTTTTACCGCAAACAGGGCAATTTCAATCTCATAGAAGAGTCAAATTTGTGATTCAATCTCATATTATTTGTGAACTTTATCTCCAAGTAGCAAGGCAGCCATTAGAAAATACATATTGTGTATACCAAAAGTCCTATAACAAAAAGAAAGGGGAGAGGGGGAGAGAGTGAGAGAGAGAAAAGAAAGAAAATAGTTCCAGAAAGGGAAGTGCTCGCTCTCACAGAAGATTCTTGTCTACTCCCTGTGGGTTTACAACTTTGGGCAGTTCTCTTCACCTATCTGTACCCCAATTTCTACAACTGTACAATAGGCCTGGTTGTCCCAGGATCAAGAGGTGCAAAGGAGAAAATAGATTGGAAAGTTCTGCATAAGGATTATGCAGTGACCTTGCCACACGGTGTAAAAAGTGTTACAAAGTCTGAACTCTTTAGTGCACAGCAGTGGGACAAACAGTTGTCCCTACAGAAAAATAACAAAACATTAGATCATTTTCTCAAAGCATACATATAAATAAAGCCAGCGGGAGTAAGGGCCTAAATGTGGAAAATAAAACTTTAAAAACTGTTAGAAAGTGGTAAAATGTAAATGAGTGTTAATTTGGGGTAGCAAGTACACAGGATTTTTTATATTATCCTTTACAAGGTTTATGAAGTTATTCTATTAAATTATAAAAGTAGAAAGTAACAAAATGTGACACAGTAGGGGTTGGGGGCTTATTATTAAATCGTAACGGATTCAAGCATCCAAGGGGTGTTCCCAGGGACTGGGGGTAGGGAAAACCCTAGCCTCTATAGCTGCAGAGGGTTACCCAAGGCCCCTCTCCGGTCTCTGAAGGCTGATAACTCTGCATCTACCTCACCCTCGAGTTCAAGTATCCCCTGATATTGTGCCCTACAATAAAATTCCCAGAACAGGGAGAGTGCAAAAAGGACTCTGGGGGGGTTGTTCTCTTCAGAAACGCAAAATCAACTTTGACCGGGAGAAGGGCCTGGTGGAGGTGATCATCCAGACCTTGTCTGAGGATGACAAGGGGTCATACACCGCTCAGCTCCAAGATGGAAAAGCCAAAAATCAGATCACCTTGACGCTGGTGGATGACGGTCAGTCCCACCCTGCCCCTTCACATGCGGCTCCCCTGCGGCTCCAGGTTTTCAGCTCTGGGGCCCGCTGAGCACACATCTGTCCGTCCATCCCAATGCCCCCTCTGGACCTGCGTTTCTCTCAGCTTATGCCAGTCCCTCCCTGTATGTTTACAGATTTTGACAAACTTCTGAGGAAGGCAGATGCTAAGAGAAGAGACTGGAAGAGAAAACAGGGTAAGCGCTGCTGGGAAGAAATTCAAAAGCCTTGGCCATCGGTCAGTGCTGGAGATGCTGGACTGGGGGTTCATAGGACCCCTGCTCTGCTTGGTCCCGGAGGGAGGGCCACTATATTTCAGCCCAGTTCTATCCCATTGCCAGGACAAGCGGCACTTGCCCGACCCTGAGAGTGAGACCTTCCTTAGAGTTTGCACCCTAAGCCTCTCCCTTGCCTCACCGTAGTCCCCGCCCTGGTGGAGGCAGGATCTGAGGGCCTGTGGCCACTAGCTGCCTCTTCCCCGGCTGACTTCCCCTGTCTGCCCAGCAGGTGACGCCCCAGCTGAGCCTGGCGCTCTGACCATGGGAGTGTCTGTTTTTCGCACATACAGGCCCCTATTTCGAGCAGCCCTTGCAGTGGAAGGTCACCGAGGACTGCCAAGTACAGCTCACGTGCAAGGCAAGTCCCGCCTCCAGCCCTGCCCCAGGCCCATGGGATGGGACCTGTGGCTTGTCACCGAGCACAGTGCTGTCCCCACCATCCTCAGCCCCCAAACTCCATTCCCTGTGCTTGGCTGATTCCACACGTTGGAAGTGGCCCTGGGGAGATCATATTTAACCCGGAAAAACAAGCCCACCCTCCCAGAGCCCAGGGAACAGAATTAGCGAGAAGAGCACCAACCTTGAGCTAGATCCCAGGGGCTCTGGAAGGGGTTCTTTGGGGCCAGGGGTCTGGGAGCCAACAAGGATCTACATGCTGAGGGGGTGTCCCTGTGTTTATTAGTAACCTTTTCAGACACTCTGCATTGTTTTATTTCACCTGCCCCGTGATCATCTATGAGGTAGGCGCTCTTATCTGCACCTCATAGGTGAGGAAATGGGCGGGGAAGAAGCTCAAGGCCACATGGTGGGAGGGAGAGCCCAGGCTTTAACCAAGTCTCGCTGACTCCAAAGTCCAAGACCTCCTCAGCACCCACCAGCCCTAGAGAACTAGGGGAGGGGAGAGTGTGGTGGGTGCTCCCATAGACGCTTATTCGCCCAGTCAACTCAAAGCATTTAGGAGGCATAGACACCCTGCAAGTTCCCAGGCATGCAAAGATGAGAAAGTGATCTCTGTGGACCTCTGGGAGCCCATGATCCAAGGCAGGCTCGCTGGAAAACAGCTTGCCTCATGCTTGATCCACATACGTGCAGCAAATGGTGGAGTACTCTTGGGTGCTTCAAGGAAGACTTCCTGAAGGAGGTAACATCTAAGTGAGTTCTCAAGAAGTATAGGCATCTACAAGGACAATAAAGTAGGACAGGGATCAAGAGCAGAGGGAATGCCACTAGCAAAAGTTTAGCGTGCAGAGACATGGGGTGGGGGGAGAAGGAGTCGACTGAGACACCTGAAAGCATGTATACGTGGATGTTTTTACGTAAAAAGAAAGGAAGCCTGATGAGTCTCCACTCCCTACCTTCCTAGGTGACCAACACCAAGAAGGAGACTCGCTTCCAGTGGTTCTTCCGAAAGAGAGAGATGCCAGACGGTCAGTATGACCCACAAACCGGAGCAGGGCTTCTCTGCATCGAAGAGGTAAGCGCAGCTCTGGCCGCAGGGTTCACCCTCCCTGTCAGCTGCAAGCTGGCAAGGCCAAGAGCACTGTGCTGGGAGTCAAGAGCAGGGTAGAGACTAGGGTGAGGTAAGTGAAGCACTCGTCCCGAGTACAAAATGTAAGGAGCTCCACAAAACTCCATCATCAAGATAAATAATATTTCATGCCACACTCTAAAAAAATCAAAATTAATCCCCCCAAAAAAAGACCATGAGGAAAAAATAACGAATTTTTCAATAACAAGAGGACCAGTATTACTGATTTTCCCTTTTGCTTGGGCTCCAGACCTGGCCCTGCCAATGACTAGGCAGGTCTGGGCTAGTCACTGTCCCTCTCTGACCTCAGCTTTCATCTGTAGCATGAGCAGGTCAGAAGGAAGGCTCTCTCGATGCTTCCCTCCTGCCCCACAGTCTAGGATTCAGGACAGGCAAGATGTCTCTGGGAGAGGCAGGCCTGGGCAGGAAAACACAGGCTTGGAGCTCAATTCTCCCACCCCATCCTCCCCTGGGACCCGCAGAGGAGTGTGTCCTGATTGAGAGAGAAACACCAGGCTTATTCTTAAACAGTCGACATTTTTTTTTCCTTGCTGCTGACTTCCATGGCCTCACTGGGTGCCAGGGAGGACCAGAGCAAACACAGCAGAGAAAGGATATAGTGTTTCAGGGTCTTCTCCCAAATCCCGGCAGGGCAATGCCAAACCAGTCTTTTGTCTCCACTATGCAAGCTCTCCCAGCAGGGTGTGGCACCAAGGATGTGCTTAACGGTGATGGAGTTTTATTATAACTATTCGTCTGGTTGGTGCAAACTTTCTGGCTTCCAAAGACTTACCTCCCTTGGTAGCACGTAGATGGGGCAAGGATGATGTCACTGTTTTACAGATGAGTAAACTGAGTCTCAGAGGGTTTAAGTACAAAGACACAAGGCTAGAGAGTGGGTCAGAAGCCACTCCAATCACCCAACCCAGGTTTGGCTGAGACCTTGAAGCCTTCATTGTGTTGGGGGGAGGGGCAGAGCATAGGAAAGGCCTGTGGGGGTTCGGCCCCTCGATCCCCAAGTTGAGCTGCTTCTGCCTTGGATCCTACCCCAAATCCACTGTGAGGAGATAGTCCTGGTGGAAAGTATTTAGAGGTGAGGGACTGGGAAGGCACGTATTACGCCCAGGCCCTGAGGGAGGAGCCGCGTGTCCTAAGCGGTCACTTCTGATCTCTGGATCTTGCACAAAGTGCTGGGATTACAGGCGTGAGCCATGGCGCCTGGCCTGGGCAAGAGAAAACACACACTCCCTTCTGAGGAAGTGCAGGGGTTCCCTCCACCCAGGAGCTGACAAGTTGGGTCGTGCTCAGAGCAGCTGCCTGTGAGTCTAAATGGGGAGTGTCTGTTTCTGCCCTCAGCTCCTCCACCCCACCCCTTCCTCAGATGTAGACAAGCCCTGAGCTAGGAATCAAAGCCCTCTAGAGTTGAAAGATCACACAGCCCAGATGAGTAAACGGAGGCCCAGGGAGGAGAAGGGTCTTGCCTGAGAGTTAGGGGCAGGCCTCCTGATTGTCTTCTGGAACCCCAGGCTGACACTGCCATCTCCCATCCTTCTTTCCAGTTGTCCAAAGAGGACAAAGGAATTTACAGAGCAGAGGTCTCTGATGACCGAGGGGAGGATGACACCATTCTGGACCTCACAGGTGAAGGTAGGAACCAGTGAAGGTGGAGATGGGCCAGGAGGGCTGTGGGGGATCATACTGCAACAGAGGCGTGATGTGACCTTCTGGGTAAGGTTTATGCAATCCCCATATCACCTGGGACAATTGAGGCACAGAGAGGTAAAGTGACTTACCCAAGGTGGCACAGCTAGTCTGTGTCAGGGGCCTAGTCTATGTGACTCTGACGCCCGTGTTCACTGCGATATACCACAGTGAGTCCAAGCCTGGAAACGCAAGGCCTGAGTTCACTCCTCTGCCCCATAGTAGGCTCAGCCTCCTCATCAGGCTGGTTGGCTCAGCCTGCAAGGAAACTGTCAGGTTGGCCTGTTCGTCCTCCCTCCATGGTGCCCCCCCCCACCCCACCCATCCCTGAGTGCCCCTAATCCTCCTCCTCCCCCAGCCATGGGAGTAGACCTGCAGAGCTCCCTGTGTCCCCAGAGCTGCTCATGGGCTCCCCAGCCTTTTTCCGGGACATCCGTTGGGAAACCCTGCACCAGCTGACCATTTTCTCTGTCTCCCTCCAGCCCTGGATGAGATCTTCACCGAGCTGGGCAGGATTGGTGGTAAGCAAGTCCACCCCTTTGCCCAGCGCTGCCCCAATGCCAAATAGCTTCCAAGAGGCCTCCCAATGGCCTTGGCTGCCAGGGTGGGTTTCGTTTCCAACCTCAAAGACTGGAAACTCCAGCCCTGCATTCCCAGAGCCCCAGAGCAGGGGTGAGTAGGCTGGCCCAAAATGTGCTGCCCAAATGGCCTTGGGGAAGACACTCTCCTCCTCTGTTTCCCCAGCCCTCTCTGCGACCCCACTGAAAATCCAGGGGACTGAGGAAGGGATCCGGCTCTTCAGCAAGGTCAAGTATTACAACGTGGAGTACATGAAAACCACCTGGTTCCACAAGTAGGTCGGCCAGGCCCACAGGGCTTCCCTTCCTTCCCCTGCCCAGTCTTCCCAGCAGAGCCCAATCCTCGGGTGTTGGCAGAGATGAGGGTCTCTGGCCAGTCTTACTGTCCACAGAAGGAGTTGGGAATAAGGATCAGCAGGCAGAGGAGCAGAATGGCTGTGCTAAGATCCCCCAGGGAAAGTGCAAACTTTGGTGGAAGGTCCATTTTTCCAGAATCTCTGTGGCCATAGTAGGATCATCTCAGAGTAGCATCTGGGAACCAGGAGAGCGAGAGATGCAGGAACGAGAAAGAACCAGACAGTCATGATGCCCTTGTGGGCCTCTGTAGCCTTTGCAATCTCAGGCAGAGGGACCTGCAAGGCTGAGAACTAGCTGGCAACTAGGGCTTGGAGGCAGGAAAGACAAGGTACCCATAGAGCCTGAGTCAGGAGCTAAGTGACCCCAGGTCTTAGGAGAGTAGAATTTTCCAGTACATTGTATTATGCGCATGCCTCAGTCTCGTGGGCAGCCGGGCAGACATTACTACACCCATTCTGTGAAGAAGGTTAGACTATCTTGGTCAAGTGCATCGAGTGAGAGCCAAGGCCAGATGGAATCTCAGGACCATGGGTCCTGTGACTAAGCACAGAGGTGTCACCTCTACAACACCACACTGGGGACACGAGCCGAGCCCATATCTCCAGAAATGAAATTTAAGCAAACAAGGGAGTTTAACTGAGGTGGTTTCTGAAGGTTGGCGGAGAATGATCATGGGAGGAAACACAGGAAGGCTTAAGAGGGGGAGGATGAAGAGGTGAGTAAGTGGCTCCTGAGGGTGGGGGAAGTAGCAGTCGCTGACCCCGGAGCACCATACCCTTGGGGCTCCCCAGCTTACAGGACATATCATAAATGAAGACTCAGCACTGGCATCCAGTTGTTGTACCACAAGATTTGATGACTGCATAAATGAAGGTTTGAATGACGAATGAATCGCTGAATGAAGATGGATAAGTGAACAGATGCGTATTGAACGTCTCAGGAGTGGCCGCCGTCCTCCGCCCACAGACCTGGAAACAAAACCCCAGGGGAGGATTTGGGGGCAGGGGAATTTGTTGACCTGCAGATAGACAGGCTTAACCATCTCTCTGCCCTCCAATTCAGGGACAAACGCCTGGAAAGTGGCGATCGGATAAGGGCAGGCACCACCCTGGATGAGATCTGGCTACATATCACAGACCCCAAAGACTCAGACAAGGGCAAATACATGCTGGAAATAGCTGCCGGGAAGGAAGTTCGACAGCTCTCAGCAGATCTCTCAGGTCAAGGTAAGCTACGCATCTGTGTGTTTAGAAAATCCCGTGATCCTTCAGCCTGAGCAACCTAGTGAGACCCTGTATCTACAAAAAAAATTAAAAATTGACCAGGTGTGCTGGCACATACCCGTAGTCCCAGCTACTCGGGAGGCTGACACAGGAGGATCGCTTGAGTTGGAGGCAGCAGAGATCCATGATCATGCCACTACACTCCAGCCTGAGTCAGAGTGAGATTCTGACTCAAAAAAGAAAAGAAAAAACAATCCAGCCGGGCTCGGTGGCTCAGCCTGTAATCCCGCGCCTTTGGGAGGCTGAGGTGAATGGATTGCCTGAGCCCGCGGGTTCGAGACCCGCCTGGGCAGCGAGACCTCATCTCTACAATAAATCAAAAAAATCAGCTGGGCGTGGTAGCGCATGCCTGTAATTCCGGCTACTTGGAAGGCTGAGGCGGAAGGATCGCCGGAGCCCAGCAGGTCGAGGCTGCGGTGGCCGGGAGCGGCCACTGCACTCCAGTCTGGGCGACAGAGTGAGACTCCAACTAAAAAAAAAAAAAGAAAAGAAAAAACAATCCAATGGTCTCTTGGGAGGACTCCCTCTCCCCACCCAGTCCTGACACTGCCCCAGGAAAGCACTGGAATGGTGAGGAGAGTGGAGGACTCAGGCTAAGCCTTGCCCCTGGGGGTCACCCTGCCCCTGGGGTCACACGACAGTGGCCCTGATGTGCCCTTTCCCCCTTTGTCCTTCCTGCAGCGTTTGACAATGCCTTGGCTGAACACCAGAGACTGAAGTAAGTTTCCTCTATGTTTCTCATTGTGACTCCCAGGTCCCTCGGAGTATGACCTGGACTGTGCTCAGGACCCTTCCTGGGAGTCCCGGCTGGCCTCACCTTTCCCTTACCACTCCCTCACCCCCTCTTGGATGGGGCTCTCCTTTCATAGATGGAACATCACACCATCTTCCACTTCTGTTTTTCAGGGCCTTGGCCATCATCGAGAAGAGTGAGTCTGCCGGCATCTCTGTTGTTTTCGCTTCTGCGTTTGGGGAGGACTTCCCAGGAGCTCAAGCCTCCCTCCTGGCAGGCTGTGGAAGGCCCAGTATCCTAGTGGGGTTTGTGGGGTTCTAGGCTCTCGTGGAGCTGCTGGGAGAGCTGGGTGGGGCAGATAAGGAGTCCAAGGGATCGTGGGTATGGATGCGCCCAGGACAGGAGCATGGGCAACACGAGTGGAACCCAAAAGGCAGGGGCCAGAGAGAAATGGGGGGGGCAGGCCTTCCTGTATGAGCTGTGGGGAGGAGGCGACATCAAAGCTAAAGTCGAGGCTGTCAGGGCATCGGGACCTCATCAAATCCAAGACAAAACCCCAAACCCAGAGGGACATGGCATGGCCTCCAGGCTGCCTGAGGAGCCGCCACTATGTCTGCCAGCTCAAGCCTGTGGCCTCCCACCCAGCAGGTCCCCTGGCAGTTCTAAGGGGCCCACTGGTAGGTGTCTGGCTTTCGGGTCTCACTGACCCAGCAGGTGAGAAGCAGGGATTTCAGTGAGGGAAAGACCCAGTGGCAAAGCACAGCAACCCCTGCCCACCTGGCTGCAGGTAGAGACTAGAGGGCTCTGAGGACGGGAAAGGAGTGCTAACACACCCAACCTGGGGCCCTTTGTGGGAGGAGGTCCTGTGCCCTGCTTGGCACCTTGTCCCCGAGTGTCCCCACATGACAGAACATGCAGGCATAGAGTTTATAACTGTGATCTGGAAGGGACCACTGGGAGGTCTAAGTGCAGTGAGGAGCCCTTGCGGGAGGTTCTCCTTGGCAGAGAGAGCACAACCCAAGACCAGCCTCAGTCTGCGCAGACTGCTCATACCACCAGTTAATCATTTGCCCAGTAAGAACATCCCCTCCAACCCCTCTATGACCCTCACAGAGGGAGGCTGAATTCACCAATGCATGGTCACTGGGACTTATGAAATGAGCATTGAGGGAAGTGATGATGGAGGGCCTGGGAAAATTCCTGCCCACAACTGCATCCACCTGCGGGGCCTTCCCTGTCCAGTTCAGGGTCCTGCTCCCTTCCAGCCACTGGACAGGCGCCATCTGTGTTGGGCCCTGCACTTCCATGGCCTCGGCTGTGCTGACCATCCCTCCTATGCCCACAGTCTACACGGCAGCATCAAGAATAGATTGTCTTCTGCTTAGTGATTTACAACCGCACTTCCACCCTACCCATCCCCAATGGCCACCAGGTCCCTCACCTGGTCCCTCGCCCGGTCCCTCGTCAAGTGTCCCAAAAGCTTCGATTCCACTTTTCCTGATGCCCTCTCGGTTCACCCCCGTGGCTGGCTGGTCACACCTGGTGTGTGGATTTTGCCAGTTTAAGGCTCAGAACATCTCATTTACCTGCTTTCCCAGATCTGTTCTTGAGGTCACCTCCAGCTACCACTAATCGTAGCAAAGCCCTCAAGTCAGCAGCAGAAACACATTATGTCCCATGTCTTCTACTTATGAAGGCAAGGAAGCATGTAATTAATACAATTCTTAAGATTTCCATCCAAAATGATGAAAATAGAAAAATGAAGCCTTGCTTAAAAATAAGTCTCAATTCTTCAGAAACTTGCTTACGGTAGCAGCTGCCAGGAAAACATTCACTGCTGGGGTCTCTTGTTTCCCTTCCAGATCGTGCCAAAGTGGTGCGGGGCCTGCCAGACGTGGCCACAATCATGGAGGATAAGGTACTGAGCCCCATTGCTTTTGACCTTTTGGCTAAGATCAAGTGCAGGTACTGAGCCTTCCCAGCCCACAGCCTGCAGTCCTGGGTCAGTGTTCCCTCATGTATCTATTAGCTCACGGAACAATGTGGCCCTGTGGGTTCAAGAGCCAGCGTGGCTGGTTGGCCAAAGGGCTTCAATCTGCCACAGTCTGGCTAAGTGATCCTGCCTCACTGATTGCCAAGTGCTGGCTCGGGTGACACCAGGTTCAGTGGCTTTCCTTGGTAGCACATCTCTCTAGACAGCCCTGGATGTCATGGACTTCAGCTTCCGCAGGATTCTACTGAATGATACCTAAAAGCCCTTCTAGGGCTGCAATTCTGCAAGCCTAGTGTTCTCACAAATGACAGCCAACATGTTCATGGTGCCTCCTTTGTGCCAGGCTCTCTTCCATACGTATCACCTATTTTAGCTTATTTAGCCACCAAGGCAACCCCATGAAATAGGGTATTATTACTAGACTCACGTGATAGCTGAGAAAACTAAGGCCCAGAGTGGTCAAGGGACTTGCTTAAGGTCACACAGCTTAAAACGACAGAGCTGAGATTCACACCCAGGAAACCCAACTCCAGAACCTGTGTGTTTAATCATTATGCTATCATGCTCTGCGTTAGATCTTGTTCAAAATTTCCAAACTCAACTCATTCATCTTTGTACTGAAGCAATATAATCTCTTACTTGCATGGTAAAATCATAATGACACATATATGGCAAAAAGCCATAAAGCAAAATGCAGGCTACATCAGGGACAAATAATTGCTAGAGTAATAATGGTCTGAAATTCTAACTAGAAAGTATTTCTGTGGAAAGGTTGAGGATGAAGGATGCAGGGTGAAAAGAAAATGTCTCTCTCCTTTATGGGTTATAATAAAACACACATAATAAATTTATCATAAGGCGCAAACTGTAATGGGAGCTCTCTGGGAGCATGAAGGTGAACGCCAAGTTCAAGTTATAAGGAAGTGAAACTGTTCTCTTCCTGTCGGTTGAAACAGACCCTGTGCCTGACCTGCGTTATCTCAGGAGACCCCACCCCTGAAATCTTTTGGCTGAAGAATGACCAGCCCGTCACCTTCCTTGACCGCTACCATATGGAAGTGAGGGGGACGGAGGTCACCATCACCATCGAGAAGGTCAACAGCGAGGACAGCGGGCGCTATGGCGTCTTTGTCAAGAACAAGTATGGCTCCGAGACAGGCCAGGTCACCATCAGTGTGTTCAAGCATGGAGATGAGCCCGAGGAGCTGAAGAAGATGTGACAGCGTGTGTCCAGCCACAGCCTGAGGTCTAGTCTGCAAGGACTAGTAGGGTCAACCAGTGGGTCACAGCCTGGCACAGGTCATGGGGGTGGGCAGAAGGGAGGGGGACAGGGTAGAACCCAGGATATGAAGGTGGGGGAAAGTGGACACACCAAAGTGGAGAAGCAAAGATCTTGCTGGGGTCTTGGGAGAGTGGGGTGAGCACTGGACCTGGAACAGGAGACCTAGATGCATTGTCTACCTGTTCCCAGGTGGAGGCTGGCTACACAGTGAAACACTGTAGTTCCCCACCTCATACAGTTATCTGACTCCAAATGTCAATGGGGCTGAGTTTGATGAGCCCTGACATAAACAGATCTATCACACCCCCTCTTAGGACACTGTTGTTTCAATTCACGTAAGTTCAACAGACATTCACTTGAAGGCTAGCACATAGCAGGCTGAGGATGCACTGGAACTATAAAGGTAACTAATATGCAGGCCCCGCCCACAAGGAGGTAACTAATATGTAGGCTCCACCCACAAGGAGGTAACTAATATGCAAGCCCCACTTACAAGGAGGCTGCAGACTCCAGGATAGGACAGGAAATGATAAAGTTTATAAAAGCAGGACCAAGTAAAGTGCCACCCGTGATCAGAGGAGGGAGATGAAAGGTTGTCCCAGTAGGGGAAGGTCTTTAAAACACCGCCACACATTGGCAGAATTGGGGTTGGGCCCTGAAAAATGAGTGTGGTTTGGTGGAGGTAATGGGAGAGAGACATTTCAGGAGCAGGACCTGGTGGGAGCAAAAGTGAGGAGGTGGCGGGTGAGACTGCCCAAGCGGCCTTGAGTGCCAGGATTGGAACTGATAACCCTCAGGACTTCCAGCGTGGGGCCCCTGCCCGGTGTGACAAATACTGGTTGGCCTTGCTTGATGAATCTCAGGACAGAACTGGGCATTTCTCTGCCCTCCAATTTTCTTCTTTTTTAAAATAAAGTAGGAGAGATTATAAAATGATAGGTGTTTTGGAAAAATCCTAGAAATTATAAAGGAGAAATAAAAATAATCTATACTCCCAGCACCAGGAAGTAATACTTGCCTCTGATTTCTGAAACGGCTTCTGCACTGGAGGATACAATGAATCACTCCTGCATCCACCACCTCCAAGTGTATCAAGGTGTGGTGGGTAACTGATATCTCCCAGCGGCTCAGGTTCTAGGCTACATGGTGCAGTCAGCCAGGCGTCCAAGGAGACCTCTGCAGTGGGGGTGGGGCAAGGGGCCTGATTGGAGTTCGAGAAAACATACGGGTCTTGGAGACAAACACCCCTGGCTTGAAGCACCCGTCTGCCACCCACTTGCTCCGGAAAGCCTGCTGGTCCTGATGGAACATGGTATGAGCACCCCTGCCCTAAGAAGACGCTAACAAACTGAGCACGCCATGTAGTTAGGATGCTGTGAGCCCGGTAGGGAGCCGGAGCAGGTCCCTGCTGGGCTGCACTAGAGTTCTTAGCATATTAGTTATAGTTCTGTTTTTTCGCTCCTGGCCTGATCATTCCAATATCCCTGGCATAACTGAGTCTGGTTCTGATGCTTGCTGTCTCTTCAAACTGCGTTTTGCCCTTTGTGCCTTGTAATTTATTGTTAAAAGGCAGATATAGGCCCGGTGCCGTGGCTCACGCCTTTAATCCCAGCGCTTTGGGAGGCAGAGGTGAGAGGATTGCCTGAGCCCACGGGTTCAAGACTAGCCTTGGCAACTTAGTGAGACATCATCTCTACAATGAATCAAAAAATTAGCTGGGCATGGTGGCGTGTGCCTGTAGTTCCAGCTACTTAGAAGGCTGAGGTGGAAGGATCACCTGAGCCCAGCAGGTCGAGGCTGCAGTGGCCGTGAGTGTGCCACTGCACTCCAGCCTGGGCAACAGAGTGAGACTCCAACTTAAAAAAAAAAAAATTGGGCTGTGTGCGGTGGCTCACACCTATAATCCCAGCACTTTGGGAAGCCGAGGTGAAAGGATTGCCTGAGCCCATGGGTTCGAGATCAGCCTGGGTAACTTGGCAAGACGTCACCTCTATAATAAATAAAAAAAATTAGCCAGGTGTGGTGGCTTGTGCCTATAGTTCCAGCTACTTGGAAGGATCGCCTGAGCCCTGAAGGTCGAGGCTACAGGGCCTGTGAGTGTGCCACTGCACTCCGGTCTAGGTGACAGAGTAAAGACTCCAACTCAGAAAAAGAAAAAAGGCAGACATGACATACCAGGTAAAAGGAATGGCAGTAACAGGTCTTTAGTGATATGCCAGAGAGGCATCCTAGAGTCTGAATTTATGAGCCCATGCCCTGGACTGTGAGCCTTTCAGGTTTTCTTTTCCACCCTCTTAGTTTAGTTTGTCACTGTCTTGTTCTTAGTTGGAACAAGATGACATAGCTGGAGTTGGGACATTTTCTTTCCCCCAGGTAGGTTAGGCTCTGGTAAAACCTGGCAAATTAGGCTCTGGGAATATAGTTTCTCCTGAGGTTGGGCTTTATTTAAAAGAATAAAATGCTCTGATGCATTTCAAAATGATTATTTTCTCCTCCTCCTGCTGGAAGCCCAGGGAATTTTTTTCTGATCCTCGCTGTGAGCACCTGGTCCAGTTCTTGGAGGTAAAACTCGCAAAAATGTAGGGGCTACCTGTTGACTGGGGCTCCCTGAGGTTTTTTGTCTCTCAGACTTGTTCACATTGAGTCTCCAGCAATTCGTCAACTACAGGTCAGGTCTCCCTACTGAGGTTTCTGGCTGTAGGTTTCTGCTCTAGTAAGTTGCGATTCTCTGTACTCACCTGTTTGTCCCCCCAATTTGGGGGGGCAGCGGATTGCCCTGTGACTCTCTTCTCTGAAGGATGGATCTAAGAAGAGTCACTGATTTCTCCGTTTGTTCAGCTTTTTACTTGTTGTTAGGATGAAACGACAACTTCGATGTTCCTTACACGCTGAACCAGAAACCAGAAGTCTCTCTACCCTGCAGCACACAGACAATTTACCTCGGTCCAGTCTCTGGATCCTGGAGCATCCTGGAGGCTTCCTGAAGACCAGGAGCCCCATCACTCCCATTTGCTCTGTTCTCTTTCCCTGCCCCCACCTCACAGAGCCCAGACTCAGCCAGTTGTTCTGTCTGAGTCCTACCTTCCAACCTAGGAGGACCGAGAGCAGGGCAGTCCTGGGTGGGGGGGAAAGGGGGAACAATGAGATGGAGGTGCTTGCCTCCTCGCCTTGTTATTCCTCTCAGCTCTTCCCACTTCACCCCACGAAACCTCAAGTACTGCTGGGACCAGGGTGGGAGGCAACAGGGGAGCCTTGCTGAAAAACAGGAATCTACAACCTTCCCATGGGGTCTTTTCCATCTTCGCCTAGTCTATATTTTCTGAGCCCAGGGTAGATGGCTGTTGCGCCGCATGGTCCCAGAGCCTCCACAGCCTCACTCACCCACACTCTACAGCCTGAAGCACAGACCTTCACCTTCCTCTTCCCTCTCAGTCTGTTGCCAGTGGCTACCCCTCCTGCCCCCTGCCTAGTCTACTCCTTACAGCATCTCACTTGTGGGGCCCCTCTGTTTCCTCCTTAGCTACAATTCCTGTTAGGGTACAGATAGGGTGAGGGTGGATAGATGGATGGATGGGGAGGGGTGCGGCACCAACAGAGCTGTCATGCCAGAGGCATGCAGTGGTAACCAGAGATCTGAGTAGTGCAAAGATTTGCAACACACAAAGAGGTGAAAGAAGAAAAGATTTATTTAAGAAAAGTTCACTTCCCACAGACAGGAAGCGGGCCTACACTCTAGATGAGTGTGGCACTGTAGCCCCCTGAGCCTTGACTTAAATCCTCTCCCCTGGAGATGTTGCAATCAGGTAGACGAGACTGTCGTGACTTCCTTGTTAACTACTTGCAGATGTCTTGGAGACCCTGAGGGGGGTCCTGGTCACCATGCACTGAGTATACCATGAGTCAATACTGGTCGTGCTTGAGAAATTTGAGTTTCTAAAAAGACAAATTACAACAGACCAGTACTGGTCATGCTTAAGGAGTCTGTGTTTCTGAAAAGACAAAGTCGGCAAAGTTAATCTTTACCTAGAGTATGTATTTCTCCAGGACACAGCCTCTACTTTCTCATCATTATGATAGAATTTAGGAACAAGATAAAAAATGACTTCCTCCTCTCCACCTGTCCTTTCAATTCCCACTTGCTGCTTCTATTATTCTTTTTCTGACTCATCTGGGAAATATCTCAGTTGGTCCAGCCTGATCTCCGGTGCCGTGTGGGACACAGAGAGCCAGGGACTTTGTCTCTCTTAGCTGGCAGAATCCATCAGCAAACACACTCTACGGTTTGAATGCACCCCAAAAGTTCACGTGTTAGAAGCTTAATCCCCAATGCAACAGCGTTGGGAGGTGAGGCCCAATGGATGGTGATTAGATCATGAGGGTACTGCCCCCATGCATGGATCAATGTCATCATGGAGGGAGTGGGTTAGTCAGCCCAGGAGTGGGTAAGTTACTGTGGGTTCCTGATAAAAGCAGGCGTTTGGCCTCTTTCCCCACCTTCTCTCACACTCTCTCACCATGTAATGCCTTCTGCCATGTTATGATGCTGCAAAAAAGCCCTTACCAGTTGTGGATCCCTCAACCTTAGACTTCCCAACCTCCAGAACTGTAAGAAATACATTTCTTTTCTTCATATATTACCCAGTCTGTGGTATTCTGTTACAGAAGCACAAAAGGGACAGAGACACATGCAATCCCAGCATCTCAGGAACCCCGGGCTTTTCCAGCAGACTGGACTTCCACAGCCCAGGCAGGACACACAGGTGGAAGAAAAGCCAGCTAGCCAGCCGGTTCGCCTCTACTGGCCATTGTCCATTCCTCCCCCTCACCTGTGATGCCACCTTTCACAACCCAACCAGGACACACTCCTTGGCATAAAGAATTTAAAGCATATAACAGGAAGAGCACAGGGAGTGAGAACCCTGATGGGAAATGGCTGGCCTGTGTAATCATTAGCTCTACCCACTCAGCCTCAGCCACACTCCAGTCAAATGCTTTGGATACTTTAAAAATTCCAAGTAACTTCAAGCAACTTGAGTGATAGTTTCATGCCAAAAATAGTTTTAGAAACAACACTCCTCAGATGTCTCTAGCTAGAGACATCAGACATTTGATTTTCAACATTTGAGAAAAGTATAGTTTCTGAGGCTGAAGTAGTTTCAGTGAAGGAGTGCCCTGGATTACCAGAAAAACTAAATTGCACAGCCTGTGAGGAATGTGCCCCTCCTCTCCTGGGCCTCCCAGAAATCCACGCACCCTCAGCTGATTTTCAAAATCACCATTTCCTGTACCAGCAGATCTAAAGAAAGAGAAATATGGCCACACAAAAGTCATTTCATTCCAATTATAGAAGTGTTCATGGTGAAATAAGTCTTTGGGTTTGCTTTAAAACACTCAGTCTAAAAAAAGTGGGTGGGGGAGAGGAGATAAATAGAAAAGTTAGCAAAATAGTGATGATTCTTGTGGTTGGGTAATGGTTGCCTGGGAGTTCATTGCTACTGTTCTCTCTACTTTTGTATGTTTAAAATTTTTTTTCCATAATAAATTTTAAAGACCTCATGGGAAACAAATCCTCGGCTGTCTTTTCATCTGGAATCCTGTTAGTTATTCATATCCAGCAATTAGTCAAGGATATTAGACACAGGCAAGTGAGCAGAGTTCCTTTCTTGCAGGCAATTCACATAACCTGTTATTTTTCAGTTGAATAAATTAAAATTAATGGATGCTCTACAAGAAATAATGATCAAGTAACGACTGCAGTTTTTGTTTTTAATTACACATCCAAATGATTCAGCAACTCCTCATTCATCTAGCACAAACTTGCTTGAGCTTACTGTGTGACAGGAACATAAAAAATGAAAGCCTGGTACTGTATTCTGAGAGCCAAGCTCTGCTGTATCCAATTCATGACTTGATTGAGTGTTTGACCTGTCTGCCTCTCATCTGTAAGAGGAAGGCTGTTATGAGAATTACATAAGAAGATGCTTACTTACCAAGTAACTAGCATGGTGCCTGATGGGAGCTAAACAAATGACAGATTTCCCCACCCACCCATTCCCTGGGGGTGTCACAGTCTGCTGGGGAAGACAGAGGTGTCAATCCAGTTCCTACGGGATTCAACAATTCCTTCCTTCTGCATAATTTTGGCTGATGATAGTATGAACACTTCCAGAAGTGGGAGCTCACAGTCTCACAAGAGATTTTTTAAGTAGTATTTGTGGTATTTTTTTCTTTTTATTTTTATTATTATTACTATTTATTTTCTTTTTTTGGTGAGATAAAATCTCACTACATTGCCCAGGCCACTCAAGCAATTCTCCCATCTCAGTCTCCTGAGTAGCTGAGATCACAGGTACATGCTACCACTCGTAGTCCGTTGTTTTTTTTTCCACAATAGAAATTACAAATGCTTGTCACTGTTTATTAACTAATCCAACAGATATTCCCATCAGTTCCCCATTGCCACCTCCACTCTAAAGATTGGGAAGTTAAACACTCGCTTTCCCAAACTCCCTTGTAGCTGGGGATAACAATAGGACACAATTCCGGTCAAAGACAAATAAGCAGATACCTGCTGGAGCACCTTGGTAGGCCCTTGGTGTTGCTAATCAAAGGGACAGACATGGTAGGCACCATGCGACTTCCCTTCCTCCTCCCTGATCCATTTGTGAACATTCTTCCTGGAGCGAGGGCAGCCATCTGATGACCATAAAGAAATAAAAATCACAGAGCTGCCAGCCCTGATATTAGGACACGGCTGCCACCAGGCCCTCCGCCACCCACTTCCAGACTACACATAGGAGAAAAGTAAATCACTCTATGTTTAAGCCACTGTAAGTTAGACTTTCTGTTCCTTGGAGTCAAGAGCATTTCCAATTCTCATACCACTTGTTAGCTTGTTTGGTGTAGTCATAACAGAGTTGAGAAAAACCTACATATAATTTTACATCCTGGACTTTTCATATGCCATTATGTTATGGGAATTTTCTCACATCACCAAAAAGCATTCCAAAACCCCACATTATTGTTTGTCAATCTTGTCATTATGTATCATTTTCATATTGCTAGAAATAGCTTCCAATTTTTTACTTTTATAAATAAAACTGGGGGCATTCTCACATATAAATCTTTGCCTGTCTCTCTGAAAAATTCTTTAGGATAGATTCCAGAAGGGGAATTACTGGGTCAGAGGGCATGAATTACTGAGTGGAAAGCTCATAAAGACAGTTCCACATCCTAGCTTCCTGGCAAAAGTGGAGGCTGTCAACCAGTGATGGCATCCTGGGCCTTCCCCTATTGACACATGTCAGAAGTTAGTCAATCAGCACCTATTTCACTCTAGGCACTATGACAGGAACTGGTGATACAGTAATTAGCAAAATAGACACAGGCCCTGTTCACACAAGAAGATGCCATTTATCAGATGGTGAACCAGAGAGATGGTGGCTGGTTTTTATAGGACCACAGACAACTGATGGAAGAACAGGCTCACCATAAAGTTAAAAACAAAAAAACCTATGAGAAAAATAATTTGTCAACTATAGTAAACTATAAGGCTAATATGAGGGGGAACCAAAAAAAAAGGAGGTGGGGATTATCTTTTGGAGAGCAGACCCTTTGTAGTACACTCAGAATTTGTTCCTCCGGCTCAAACAGTCAGCAAAATTTTTATCTGGAAGGATTAAGCAGTTTGCTTCATGATTTGTGGAAGAAACACCCCAACTTGTGGCAAACAAGTTCATGACAACACACCTGCCCACAGGTACACTGAGCATTCAGCAGTTTTTAACCAAAACGGCATGATCCCTGTGCCCTATCCTCCCTAATTCACCCAATCTCACCCCGAGCAACTGTTTTTCGTTTTCCTGGGTGAAAATTATCCTCAAAAGGAATCATTTTGTCAATATGGAATAGGTGAAACAAAAACAGCAGAAACACTAAAAGGCATCAACATTGACGAGTTCAAAAACTGTTTTGAGCAGTAGAAAAAGCACCTCGATAGGTGTATTGCATCAAATAAAGAGTATTTTGAAGGTGACTAGAGTATAAACATGTAAGAATAAATACACAATTTTGTATAAATAAATTCCAGGCTTTTTTGGGTCCCCCTCGTAAACTTAACAACCTAGTCATACTGTGACTGATATACAACAATGATAAAATGATATTGCAAAAAAATATTTAGAAGCATGGGAAAAATGTTCAGGATAGGCTTTAAAAATCAAAAGACAGACTTCAAACATTATATACAGTGTGATCTTATTTTAGTAAAATTTTTAAATATTATCTATTTTAGAAGACAGAATATACATCAAAATATTAACAGTGAATTCTATGTGTGGTAGAACTACAATTGATTGGTATTTTTCCTCTTATTTTCAAAACCTCTATAATAAACTTGCATTATGTTTTTAAAAGAAGAAATAATATTCTTGAATGTTTTCTAAGTTACTGCAGATGTCTGCTCCATCTCTGTCAAACTAACTTCTCTTTATTTTCTGTGTTTCTGACTCTGGGACTCTTTATTTTGCTTTTATACCTCACTTCTCAACAGTAACTGACACCTTCACTTCATGATCATTTGAGACTTAAGCCTATCCAGTGACCTTTCATTTCAGATATTGGATTTTACAGCTTTGGACTTTCTATTCTTTTTTATATTTTCTATTTCTCTGCTGAGATTTCCTCTCTTTTTCTTACTATAAACGTAATTTCCTTTGATAGCAAAGAGCATAGCTATAATAACTGCTTTAAGATTCTTATTTGGCCTTGGGAGGCTGAGGTGAATGGATTGCCTGAGCTCGCGGGTTCGAGACCCGCCTGGGCAACTTGGAGAGACCTCATCTCTACAATAAATAAAAAATTCCCTGGGCGTGGTAGCGTGTGCCTGTAGTTTCAGCTACTCGGAAGGCTGAAGCGGAAGGATCGCCAGAGCCCAGCAGGTCAAGGTTGCAGCGGCCGGGAGCAGCCAGGGCACTCCAGTCTGGGTGACAGAGTGAGACTCCAACTCAAAAAAAAAAAAAAAAGATTCTTATCTGGTCATCTCAGGAGCAGTCTCTGTTGTTATCTTTTCTCTCGAAAAAGGATCACATTTTCCTTTTCTTTGTATGTCAAATAGTTTTGGACTGCACTGTGAATGTTATGTTATGGAGACTCTGGATTCTGTTACCTTCCTCTAAAGAGTGCTGATTTTTATGGTTGCTGTTTTGTTGGGTAATTAATTTGGTTAAACTCAAAACACAAACTTTTTCTTTGGACAAGCACTGCAAATTTCAGTTCATTTCTTTTATCCTCAGCTGATCTGCTATAATCTGTCCCATGTATATTTCATTTAGAGGTCAATTAGCAACTTGGGCAGAGTTTATACAAAGAATTTGTGGCTCCCTTCTCTCTGGTATGCTCCTTTCCAGGACTTTCACATCACTGTCCCATGGTTGTGGTTGTCCTCAGCTCTGTCTTCTAGGTTTTTAGACAGAAATATTAGAAGTTTTCTATTGGAGTGATAGATACTCTTATGTGATGTTGAGTGCAGTGTGCTAAACGTCTTTGTAAAAGGAGAAATACATCCTGTGCCATTTCCTTCTTCCAAGTGTTAATTCCTTTTCAGAATCTGCCTGTTTTTATTTATTCTCCAGTACTTTAGGTCATTTTTTTCTTATCCAGCGTTAATAGTTGGAATCTGCAGACAGATCAGCCTAGTTGAAGCTTACTTGCCACACCATAAGTAGAACTCCCTGTTGAGACCTACCCTTCTGGATTCTGTCTTCAGTAACCCTCCCTGCCCTCCCACCCCGCTGCCTGATGAGGAGTCCACAAAGCCAAGAGGACCTGTCACTCCAAGCAGGCTCTCTTTCTGGGAATTGTTCCAGAGATTTCTGGTATCTGTCTTCTGACTCATAACACAGATTTTGGGTACGGTAGAGTACCCTTTGCCTTGGCATTTCAAAGACTGTCCAGCAGGTTGGACCCTTAAGCAACCATCCACACTGAAGAGTTTGAACTCAAGGTCAATTCTTTTGAATCACCTCAGAGGTGATACCTCCTCCTTCTAAAATACATACCCAGTATCCAGAACCCAGAATACCCTTACCAAGTGGTTTCACACTCACTTCCAGGACCTGCGTGGGTCTCTTCCCAGGTATGGAAAACAGAATAGCAGTCCCCAAAGATGTCCACTTAGAATAAATTTTTAAAGCTGGATAAGAAAGATGTGGTTCGAATATACAGAAATAGGTCTAAATTAGAACAGAGAAGCATGATGCAGAATGAACAGGAAGTTAGAATTGATAGGGAAAGCAATGAAGATAAAACATGTTCCTTATCAAGGACAATGTGGTAATGAGTGAGTGAACAATGGAGCCAGGCCACCTGCATTAAGTTCCAGCTCCACCCCTTGACCTCTCTGTGGTTCAGTTTCCACATTCATAGAACGGGAATATTGTTGTACATTCCTCCCTGGGTAGTTGTGAAAATTAATTTAATTATGAGTAAAGCACAGGTAGTGTATTCAGGATATGGTAATTGCTCAAAAAAGATTAGCAAGACGGCCCAGGGTGGCTTATGCCTGTAATCCTGGCACTTTGGAAGGTGGAGGCAAGAGGATCAACTGAGCCCAGGGGTTCAAGACCAGCCTGGGCAACTTGGTGAGACCTCATCTCTACAATAAATAAAAAATTAGCACGTGGTAGCATGTGCCTGTAGTTCCAGCTACTTGGAAGGCTGAGGCAGAAGGATCACCGGAGCCCAGCAGGTTGATGCTGGAGTGACCGTGTGTGTGCCACTGTACTCCAGCCTGGGTAACAGAGTGAGACTCCTACTAAAAAAAAAAAAAAAAAGTTAGCTATTTTCATTAGCCACTCCCTACAAGAAAATAGAGGCTTGGAGATACCAGGGGGGAAATGGTATGAGAAAGACATAATCCAAAAGCAAAACATGTCATGATGTTGAACAACTGATGGTGTGTATGAAAGCACCTATTTGTATTTCACTCTGGGGATATTCTCCTTTGCAAGATGTTGAATTATAGAGAAGAAAATGTCTTCATAGCACATTATTGGGCTCTACTTACATAATCGTAATATGTAAAAGTATGTTTATTTAACATCAAAAGCCAATTGTGGAAAACCGATGGAAAAGGAGATTTTTGAAGCCAAAATGTACATGACATATCAAAATTAGAACAAGAAGAGATGAAATGGAGATTGTATAGTCCATAACAAGAAGTCAATAGAGGCGGTGGCTCAGCCTGTAATCGCAGCACTTTGGGATGCCGAGGTGAGAGGACTGCCTGAGCCTGAGGGTTTGAGACCAGCCTGAGCAACTTGGTGAGACCTCGTCTTTACAATAAATCACAAAAAAATACTATCTGGGCATGGTGGTGTGCGTCTGTAGTTCCAGCTACTTGGAAGGCTGAGGCAAAAGGATCGCCTAAGCCCAGCAGGTTGAGGCTGCAGTGGCCGTGAGTGTACTGCTGCATTCCAGCCTGTGCAACAAGAGCGAGACTCCAACTAAAAAAAAAAAAAAAAAAATTAATGGAAATGTCCACAATCAATAAATTGAGAAATAACCATATAAACCTGTCTTTAAATGTGGGATGACCACTAGAAGAACTAAAAACAGAATCATGTAGAATGGTTGATTCCAGGTTGCTTCATGAGGGTGGGAAGATAACTAATAGCATTTAGTTCATTTAGCATTTGCCTAATACTATAGCCTCTAGTCCCTAAAGCAGCCTCAGGACGAACACCACCAGGTCCAGAGTCAGGCTACGTGGGTTCAAATCTCAGCTCATTTATCCGGGCCTAATCACTTAACCCCTCCAGAACTCAGTGTTTTCATCTATCAAGTGGTGAAAACACATGTGCCTCCTGTTGAAAAAAAATGTGCTGTTTAGATGACTGTGAGGAGGAGCCCATAAGTGCTCTTGTTCTGTTCACAGGGGTGCCTGGAGCGGGGCTTTAAGGCAGGCCAGCTTCCACAGAGCCTTTCCCTGTTAATTCTGAATCAGAAAGTGAAGTGAATGTGTTCACATAGATCACAGAAGCATGCAGTTGGCTGGATGAAGAGCTCGGGTCTCCCGAGCAGCAGGAACCCGCACACCAGCTGTCTGCTGAGGTCCAGCCAAGTGGGCAAAAGGGCTGGCGGCTCAGAGCGATTTGCTCCTCCTGATTTTGGCCAGATGACCTAGCTTTCCCGGCTCTAATGTCCGGTGACATCTTTCGTTGTTTTCCACTTGCTTTTGTCACTGATTTCACAGCTAAAGATGCTTAATAAACGTGTCTTGTTACCCATCTGGTACTCACCACATGACAATTTCTCCAAAGCATGTGTTTAATTCTAGGGAAATAAAAATAACACTTTGAGTAACAGATGCTGCACTAGCAAATCATTTTTATACGTGCTGCTTTGTCTGACCTTACAATTGCCCTTGGGTAGATGTTATTCCAAATAGGGAAAGGAAGATCACGGAGGTTAAGTGACTTGCCGGAGTCTACACAACTAGTAAACGGTTGAACCAAGATCCATACCCCAGGCTGCCCTCAACTCGAAGCCCCCTGACTATACTATGATTGCTATACAACACCTTTCACACTTTTCAGTATTCCCCCTTGACAGTTTGATACATTAGTCAAAAAATTCAAATAACTAATTGGCCTTGGTCAATACAAAACCACAAATGACTACTGAACACTTGAAATCTACTCCAAATTGAGATGAATTATAAAGTATATACTGAGTTTGAAGACTTAGTACAATGAAAATATTTTAAAATAGTTCATTAATGAATTTGTTTGTTTGTTTGTTTGTTTGTTGAATTAGGGTCTCACTCTGTCGCCCAGACTGGAGTGCAGTGGCCGCTCCCGGCCACCGCAGCCTCGACTTGCTGGGTTCCAGCGATCCTTCCAGCTCAGCCTTCCAAGTAGCTGGAACTACAGGCACGTGCTACCACGCCCGGCTAATTTTTGATTTATTGTAGAGATGAGGTCTCGCCCAGGCGGGTCTCGAACTCCCAGGCTCAGGCAATCCACTCACCTCGGCCTCCCAAAGCACTGAGATTACAGGCTGAGCCACCAAGCCTGGCCATTAATGAGTTTTATATTGACACATGATGAAGTGATATTTCAGATAGATTGGGTTAAAATGTTATAAAAGTTAATTTCGTTTTTTTCATTTTTTTAACAGAGATACTAAAACACTTAAAAGCCCACACATGGCTCATGCTATATTTCTATCAAACAGAACCAAGCTAAATTTTTCACTTAACAGAGACATCTGTAGTTCAGTAGAAAAAAAATGCTAAAAGAGAAATCAGGGGGCTCAAGTTTAGGTACTAGTTTTGACATGATCTAACTGTGTGACAAACAAACCTTAAACAAACCACTTACCTTCTCCCTCTAAAATGAGGGGTCAGATCAGTTTATTTCAATGAGCCCCTCATTCTGACAGCCTAAGTTTGTACTAGCAACTTTCTCTGCCCTCAGCATTTACATCTTGGTCTTGCAGGGACTTCTCAACTGGAAGTCCAATTTGTCCTTTCCTGATCAAAAACTCCTTGAACGGCCAGGTGCGGTGGCTCACGCCTATAATCCCAGCACTTTGGGAGGCCGAGGTGAAAGGACTGCCTGAGCCCATGGGTTCGAGACCAGCCTGGTCAACTTGGCAAGACCTCATCTTTACAATAAATCAAGAAAAATTAGCCAGGCATAATGATACATACAGGCATAATGGTACATCCAGCTACTTGGAAGGCTGAGGTGGAAGGATACACTGAGCCCAGCAGGTCGAGGTTATGGTGACCCTGAGCATGCCACTGCCCTCCAGCCTGGGCAATAGAGCGAGACTCCAACTCAAAACAAATAAACAAAAAACCCCAATTCCTTGAAGATAGAACAATAGTAAATTATTTTCCCTCTGATCCCTGGCCCCAGTCTCATCACACTGTACCAAGCACATAGTTGGCACCTAATAATAACTTACTAAGGGCTTGATACTTGTTTAAAATCTATTATGAACAACTCCTGGTTCCTTTACTTCATGTCTGCATTTCCTCCCAGGGATTTCACCAGAGATTCTCATATTACAATTCCAAGGAGTGTGAAAGGTAAAATACTTCTTGTCATCAGATATGCCACAAATGAAGTGAGAAGCTGCACGGTGGGCATCATCTTCCAGCCCAGGACTTCTAATCCTACGGAGTCATCAGAAGAAGCAGAAGGATATAAACATGTGGACAACTTTTTCTTCTGGGTCTGTTTTCACTTATTTTTGATAGGCATCCTAGGTCACCTTGTTGATTACAAAACCAACTTGAGGCCGGGCGCAGTGCCTCATAATCCCACACTTTGGGAGACTGAGGTGGAGGACTGCCTGAGCCCATGGGTTCGAGATCAGCCTGGGCAACTTAGAGAGAACTCATCTCTACAATAAATCAAAAAATTAGCTGGCCATGGTGGCACATGCCTATAGTTCCAGCTACTTGGAAGGCTGAGGTGGAAGGATCGCCTGAGCCCAGCAGGTCAACTGCAGTGGCCGTGAGTGTGCCACTGCATTCCAGTCTGGGCAACACAGTGAGACTCCAACTCAAAAAAAAAATTTTTTTTACTAAGAATAAAACACAGTCATTGCCTTGCTAAACTCTGCTGTGGCCATATGCTCTTTGAGCTATGCTTTCTGGCTTTGGCTCCCTCCCCCACCTTGGGAAATGAATCTTCTCTCTTTCTCTAATTTACTTTTAAGCAAACTATATTTTTTAATCTAAAAAAAGAAAAATAAAAAAGAAAACACAAGTGAATATACTTCGTGAACAGTTCCTTCAATTTCCCCTTTTTTTTTTTTTTTGAGTTGGAGTCTCACTCTGTCACCCAGACTGGAGTGCAGTGGCTGCTCCTGGCCACTGCAGCCTCGATCTGCTGGGCTCCAGCGATCCTTCTGCCTCAGCCTTCCAAGAAGCTGGAACTACAGGCGCATGCTACCATGCCCGTCTAATTTTTTGATTTATTGTAGAGATGAGGTCTCACCAAGTTGCCCAGGCGGGTCTCGAACCCACAGGATCAGGCAATCCACTCACCTCAGTCTCCCAAAGGCACGGGATTACAGACTGAGCTACCAAGCCCGGCTTCAATTTCCACTTTTAAAACCATGTTCTAGCTAAGCATGGTGGCTCATGCCTGAAATCCCAGCACTTTGGGAGACTGGGACAAGGGAATTGCTTGAGCCCAGGAATTCGAGACCAGCCTGGACAACATAGCCAGACCTCATCTCTACAAAAAAAAAAATCAAAAACTAAGTCGGGCTCGGTGGCTCAGCCTGTAATCCCGCGCTTTGGGAGGCTAAGGTGAGTGGATTGCCTGACCCCATGGGTTTGAGACCTGCCTGGGCAACTTGGCGAGACCTCATCTCTACAATAAATCAAAAACTAGCCAGGCATGGTAGTGCCTGCCTGTATTTCCAGCTACTTGGAAGGCTGAGGTGGAAAGATGGCTGGAGCCCAGCAGGTCGAGGCTGCAGTGGCCGGGAGCGGCCACTGCACTCCAGTCTGGGCGACAGAGTGAGACTCCAACTCAAAAAAAAAAAAAAACTAAGCTGGGCATGGTGGTACACACCTGTGGTCCCTGCTACTTGGGAGGTTGAGGCACAAGGATCCCTTGAGCCCAGGAGGTTGAGGCCGCGGTGAGCCATGAGCATTCCATCGCACTCTAGCCTGGGCAACAGAGTGAAGCCTCAACTCAAAAAAGAAAAAGAAAACACCATGTTCTAAATTTAATTAGATTATGAATTGCCTAAGGACAGGTGCAGGGTGCCAGTCATTTTGACACTTGGTGCCCTCTCAGCATTGGGTAAATTCCAGAGTGTCAGAAAAATTGCTGGCAGCAGAGAGTTAAATAGAAGCCACCAGAGCAATTATCAATTTCAGGAACTTGGGCTGGATGAAGTGCTTATTTAGAGATAACATAAGTTGAACTCTCATTTGGTGCCAGGGTCCTGTGTGGTAACATGCATGACTGCATTTAATCATAGAGCTCTTAACAGCTCTATGAGGTGGGTTACTATTAAAATGCCCTGTTCAGTTTATCTGAGGAATGCATTCATTCCAAAAATATGTTTTGAGTTCCTACTGTGAATCAGGCACTGTTCTAGGCATTCTGTTTGTATTCTTGTGGGAGGAAGATGATAAACAAGTGAACAAATAAACGTGATAGCATCAGCAATTCCACTCCTAGGCATATGCCCAAAATAATTTAACACTGGGGTGCAAATGGATACTTGTGCATCAGTGTTCATAGTAACACTATTCACATAGCCAAAAGGTGAAACAAACCAAGTGTCCATCAACAGATGAATGCATAAACAAAGTATAGTATATTCATACAATAGGGTAGTATCCAGCCTTTTTTCTTTTCTTTTTTTCTGAGTTGGAGTCTCACTCTGTCGCCCAGACTGGAGTGCAGTGGCCGCTCCTGGCCACCGTAGCCTTGACCTGCTGGGCTCCGGCGATCCTTCCACCTCAGCCTTCCAAGTAGCTGGAACTACAGGCGCACGCTACCACGCCCGGCTGATTTTTTATTTATTGTAGAGATGAGGTCTCGCCAAGTTGCCCAGGCGGGTCTTGAACCACGGGCTCAGGCAATTCACTCATCTCGGCCTCCCAGAGCGCAGGATTACAGGCTGAGCCACCGAGCCCAGCTGTATCCAGCCTTTAAAAGGGTTGGAATTCTGTCACATGTTACAGCGTGGATGAATCTTGAAAACCTATAAAAGAAATAAAATGTTGACACATAGCCCAACATGAATGAACCTTGAAAGCTGGACACAAAAGAATAAATATCTCATGATGACACTTATGTAAAGTATCCAGAATAAGCAAATTCATAGATAGACCGTAGAAGAGAGGTTACCAGCGGCTATGGGGAAGGAGGCGTAGGGAGTTGTTGTTTAACAGATACAGAGTTTCTGTTTGAGCTGATGAAAACATTCTGGAAATAGAGAGTGGTGATGAACACACAACACCGTGCATGTGTTTCATGCCACTGAATTGTACTCTTTTTTTTTTTTTTTGAGTTGGAGTCTCACTCTGTCACCCAGGCTGGAGTGCAGTGGCACGCTCACGGCCACCCCGGTATCAACCTGCTGGGCTCAGGCAATCCTTCCACCTCAGTCTTCCAAGTAGCGAGAACTACAGGTACACACTACCACGCCCAGCTATTTTTTTTTTTTAATTTATTGTAGAGATGAGGTCTCGCCAAGTTCCCCAGGCTGTTCTTGAAACCATGGGCTCAGGCAATCCTCTCACCTCAGCCTACCAAAGTGCTGGGATTACAGGCTTGAGCCACCTCACCCAGCCTGAGTTGTACTCTTAAAGGTAGTTAAAATAGTAAATTTTATGCTGTATATATTTTACCAAAATAAAACATTAATTGAAAGCACCATTATTTCAGATAGTGTTATAAGTAAAGAAAACTATGTGAATGATACTTGCTGATGTTTTTATGGGGGAAAAAACCTCCATGAATAGGGAAGGTGATAGAGATCAAGAGTGAGGATGGAGCTAGTTTAAGTTGCGTTACCAAGGGAAGTCTCTTTGAGAAGGTGACATTCAAACTGAGACTGAACACATCGGAGGACCAGTTATGCAGAGAATGTCCCAGGGGAGAGATGCTGTAGCAGAGAAAACAGCACGGCAGAGGCTCCCAGTCAGTTGAAGGGGCCCAAGGTAGCAGGGCCACAGGCAAACAAAGGAGAAAGTACTGAGAATTAAGCTCCAGAGATCACCAGGAGCACATTTGTGTAGGGCCTTGTGGACCATGATAAAGACTTTGTATTTTATTTTAAATGTGATGGCAAGCCACTGGAAACTTCCAAACTGTGGTGTCATGCTGTGTGGAGACTGGGTTATGGAGAAGTCGAGAACTAAAGCCAGGAGAACAATTAGGAGGCTACTGCAACCGGATTTGGTGGCTCAGCCTGTAATCCCGCGCCTTGGGAGACTGAGGTGAGTGAATTGCCTGAGCCCGCAGGTTCGAGACCCGCCTGGGCAACTTGGTGAGACCTCATCTCTACAATAAATCAAAAAATTAGCTGGGCGTGGTAGTGCGCGCCTGTAGTTCCAGCTACTTGGAAGGCTGAGGCGGAAGGATTGCCAGAGCCCAGCAGGCAAGGCTGCAGTGGCCAGGAGTGGCCACTGCACTCCAGTCTGGGCGACAGAGTGAGACTCCAACACAAAAAAAAAAAAAAGAAAAAGAAAAAAAAAGGAGCTACTGCAATAGTCCAAGCTCTCCTGTTTTCTACATTGCAATATATAATGAAATAATGATACAACTTACCACAGGGGAAAAAAAGAGGCGTGGGCAAAAGTGGTAAATAAAATAATGGGCAGGCCACTTGCAGACTAAAATAAGTGTCGAATTCTGACTTAAAGCCTGCCACCAGATGCAATTATACAATTGAAGTACATGTCTTCCTATGCCTTCTCCCCAGCTTATATCTCTCAAGTTCCATGGCTAGAGGTACATTTATGTGCTGATATTACCCAACTTATGTCTCCAAGTTTGTCAGATCAGATGCACACGAATCAAAGATCTTACCCAGGACCAAACGCTACTAATTAATTCAAAGAATATAGGCAATTCCAAGACACAGGCAAAAATCCCTCTTTTGAGGTCCAACACCATCAACCCCACTCTCAATAAAGCATTCCTCTATTGCAGCAGTCCCCGACCTTTTTGGCATCGGGGACCAGTTTTGTGGAAGACGATTTTTCCACGGACTTGTGGGGGAGGGTGGTTCAGGATGATTCAAGCACATAACAGTTATTGTGCACTTTATTTCTATTATTATTACTGCATTGCAATATATAATGAAATAATGATACAACTTACCACAGGGAAAAAAAAAGAGGCGTGGGCAAAAGTGGTAAATAAAATAATGGGCAGGCCACTTGCAGACTAAAATAAGTGTCGGATTCTGACTTAAAGCCCGCCACCAGATGCAATTATACAATTGAAGTACATCAACTCAACTCACTTGCCACTCACTGATAGGGTTTTCTTTTCTTTCTTTCTTTTTTTTTTTCAGTAAGAATCTCTGTCACCCAGGCTGAAGGGCAGTGGCACGCTCCCGGCCACCGCAGCCTCAACCTGCTGGACTCAGGCGATCCTTCCACCCCAGTCTTCCAAGTAGCCAGAACTACAGGCACGTGCCACCACACCCTGCTAATTTTTTGATTTATTATAGCAATGAGGTCTCGCCACGTTGCCCAGGTTGGTCTTGAACCCTTGGGCTCAGGTAATCCTCTCACCTCGGCCTCTCAACATGCTGGGATTATAGGCGTGAGTTACCGGGCCCAGCCATTGATAGGGTTTTCTTATTAGTCTGCAAGCAATTGATTTATTATGGTCTCTGTGCAGTCAAACCGTACTGCTAGCCAGGCTCGGTGGCTCAGCCCGTAATCCCGCGCTTTGGGAGGCTGAGGTGAGTGGATTGCCTGAGCCCGTGGGCTGGAGACCCGCCTGAGCAACTTGGCGATAACTCATCTCTACAATAAATCAAAAAATTATTAGCCGGGCATGGTAGCGCGCGCCTGTAGTTCCAGCTCCTTGGAAGGCTGAGGCGGAAGGATCGCCGGAGCCCAGAAGGTCGAGGCTGCGATGGCCGGGAGCGGCCACTGCACTCCAGCCTGGGTGACAGAGTGAGACTCCAGCTCAAAACAAACAAACAAAAAACCTCACTGCTAAAGTTAATCTGTACTTGCAGCCGCTACCCAGCACTAGCGTCACCAGCTCTACTTCAGGTAATCAGGTATTACATTCTCATAAGGAGTGTGCAAGTTAGATCCCTCGCGTGCACAGTTCACAATAGGGTTCACACTCCTATGATCTAATGCCACCGTGATCTGACAGATCTGACAGGAGGCAGAGTTCAGTGGGTACAATATGAGCAATGGGGAGCAACTGTAAATACAAATGGAGCTTCCCTTGCTTGCCTGCCATTCACCTCCTGCTGTGCGGCCTGATTCCTAACAGACCACCGACAGGTACCCATCTGTGGCCCAGGGGTTGGGGACCCATGCTCTACTGCACATGGGGTTTAAGCAATTATATACGCCATTACTTGCACAAAGAAGCCATATTCGTTACGAGGCATCTTCATTTTATACCCCATTAATTACACAGCTTAGAGGACACTTTCCATCAAGCAGTGCCCATAAATCAATAAATTCCACGTTTCTTTACAATAAACAATCGAGGCAGACCAAGCATATATTACTAAATGTCCTCACAGATAAAGACAAAATACAAATAGTCTACTAACCCAAAGCTGTGGCTACTAGAATGTTTGCAAGAGGATGCTTGCAAGTGAGGATCCCTTTTTTCCCCATGGATTCTTGGTAAAGAGAAGAAATAGGTTTCAGGCCTGTTGCTCAACCTTTCATTCCCAGTGACTCTGTTCTTACTGTGAAAATTCAAACAGTATAGAAATATCTAAAAAAGCAAAAGCTCCCTCTCCCTACCCCTGTGTACCACACACACTCACTAAGGTAACCACTTCACAGAGGTAACCACTGTTAACAGCTTGGAGTATATCTTTCTAGTCCTTTTGTGCACATTTATACACATGTATAGAAATATATCCAAATGTACATTTGCTTTTATTTTTTCCATTTTTTATTGTGTCAAAATACATGCCACATAAATTTATTATCTTAACCATTTTAAGTGTACAGTTCAGTGCTCTTAATGCATTTATAATGTGCAACCTTCACCACCATCCATTTCCATAACTCTTTTCATCTTGTGAAAGTGAAACTCTGGGCTAGGTGTAGTGGCTCACACCTGTAATCCCAGCGATTTGGGATGCCAAGGAGGCAGGATTATGTGAGGCCAGGAGTTCAAGACCAGTCTGGGCAATAGAGTGAAACCCCGTCTCTACCAAAAAATACAAATAAAATTTTAAAAAATAGCTAAGCATGGTGGCATGCACTTATAGTCCTAGTTACTCAGGAAGCTGAGACAGGGGGGTCACTTGAGCCCAAGAGTTTGAGTCTGCAGTGAGCTACAATCACACCACTGCACTCCAACATGGGTGACAGAGCAAGACCCTGTCTCTAAAAATACCCCAAAACGCTGTACTCATTAAACAGTAACTTCCCATTTCCCCCTTCCTTCACCCTCTGGTAATCACCACTCTACTCTACTTTCTGATTCTATGAATTTCACTACTCTACCTACCTCATATAAATTGAATCATACAGTATTTGTCTTTTTGTGACTGGCTTATTTCACTTAGCATAATGCCCTCAAGTTTTATCCATGTTGTAGCATGTGTTAGACTTTCCTTCCTTTTTAAGGCTGAATAATATCCCATTGTAGTGATGTACTACGTTTTGCTTATCCATTCATCCATTGATGGACACTGGGATTGCTTCCAGCTTTTGGCTCATGTGAATAATGCTGCTACATTGTACAGCGTACAAATATCTAAAACCTTGCTTTCAGCTCTATTGGGTGTACACCTAGAAGTGAAAGTGCAGGATCATGTGGTTTCCTATGGTAATTCTATTTTTAAGTTTTTGAAGAACAGCCATACTGTTTTCCATAGCAGCTATACCAATTTACATTCCCAACAACAGTGCACAAGAGTTGCAGTTTCTTCACATCTTTGCCAATATTTGTTTTCTGTTTGTTTGTTTGTTTGAGTCAGAGTCTCACTCTGTTGCCTAGGCTGGAGTGCAATGGCAAGCCCACAGCTGCCACAACCTCGACCTGCTGGGCTCAGGTGATCCTTCCACCTCAGCCTTTCAAGCAGCTGGAACTAAAGCTCATGCCACTATGCCCAGTTAATTTTTTCATTTATTGTAGAGATAAGGTCTTACCAGTTGCCCAACCTGGTCTCAAACCCCTGGGCTCAGGCAATCCTCTCATCTCCACCTCCCAAAGTGCTTGGATTGCAGACATGAGCCACTGCATTCAGCTGTTGTTTTTTTGTTGTTGTTGTCGTTTTGGTAGTAGAATCCTGATAGCATGTGAGGAGGTATTTCATTGTGGCTTCTACTTACACTTCCTTAATGATTAGTGATGTTAAGCATCTTTTCATGTGCTTTCTGGCCATTTGTATATCTTCTTTGGAAGAATATCTGTTTAAATCCTTTACTTATCTTTATTTTTTTAATTATTTATTTATTTTTTAAATTTTTTTATTTTTTTAGAGACAGTGTTTCACTATGTTGACCAGGCTGGTTTCAGACTCCCAGACTCAAGCAATCCTCCTGCCTCAGCCTCCAGAGTAGCTGGGATTACAGGCACAAGCCATTGGGCCCAGCCCCTTGCCCATTTTCAAGTTGAATTGTTTGTTTCTGTTGTTGAGTTTTAGGAGCTGGTTATATATTGTGAATAAACCTCATAGATATATGATTTGCAAATATTTTCTGTTATTCTTTGGGTTGACTTTTTACTTTGTTGATAGCATCTTTTGACATACAATTTTTAAAAATTTTCATGCAGTCCAATTTGTCTATTTTTTCTTATGTTGCCTGTGCCTTCAGTGTCATATCCAATAAATTATTGTCAAATCCATTGTCATGAAGTTTTTGCCGTTTTCTTCTGAAAGTTGTATTGTGCTATGTCTTACATTTAGGTATTTGATATATTTTTTGGTTTTTAAATATATATGGTGTTAGGTGAGGGTCCAACTTCATTATTTTGCAGTATACACTTCTTTTATATAAATAGAATCATGTTATGTATATTATTCTTCTACTTTCTTTCTGAACATAATAAGTAATGGAGTTTTTACTTTTGTTTTTGTTTTTTGAGTCAGAGTCTCACTGTCGCCCAGGCTAGAGTGGCACGCTCTCGATCACTGCAGCCTCCACCTGCTGGGCTCAGGTGATCCTTCCGCCTCAGGCTTCCAAGTAGCTGAAACCACAAGCGTGCACCACCACACCCAGCTAACTTTTTGATTTATTGTAGAGATGAGGTCTCACCAAGTTGCCCAGGCTGGTCTTGAACACATGGACTCAGGCAATCCTCTCACCTCGGCCTCCAAAAGTGCTGGAATTATAGGCGTGAGCCACCACGTCCAGCCTTTTAAAGAAATTTTTAAAATTGGAGTCCTACTCTGTCGCCCAGACTGAAGTGCTGTGGCAGGACCATTCAAACTCCTGGGTTCAGGTTATCCTCCTGCTTCAGCGCCCGAGTAGCTAGGACAAGCATGCACTACATCTGGCTAATTTTTTTTTTTTGTAGAGATAAGGTCTTGCTATGTTGCCCAGGCTGTAAGCGTTATTTTATCTTAACCTACTCCAGGGTTAGAGACAGAAATTTTTTATTAAAAAATTTTTTTGGTAATACTCCTCTAAATTTCAACCCCTGAAATTGACTTTTTAGAATAATGATATTTACCACAATGGTCCCATCCAAGGAAGCTCAAGGCAGCTACTACACTGCCACAATTGTCCAAGACCAGCAAAATGTACTTTTTCAGACTTTCCTTACTCAGATTTATATTTAAGAGACAGGACTATTTAAATGTCTTGCCTTTTCCTTCCCAGCCCTAAACAAACAGACTCTGCACAAACTCTCTGGGACCTTGGCTTACAAAGCCCTTTTTTGGAACAGAAAAGCTACCTGAACTGAGGGTTTCATTACAGGTGGAGCCCTGATTCCATAGGCCAAGAATAGTCCAGAAAAAGCTTCCTCTCTGAAATAGAGATCTACAAGATAAAAGCACACACAAAAAAACTCATTCTTAAGGTCATGAAAACACTGACGCCAAGGCAGGAAATGAGCAAATTAGTAAAGCTGTCCGGTCATCTCAGAAACCATTTTCAACATGGGCATATTTCACTACACAAAACATAAGGGCTTTTCAGACAAAAATATAAAGTGACCCACAAAATCAAACAGCCTTGAAATACAAATTGAGGCCGGGCTCGATGGCTCAGCCTGTAATCCCGCGCCTTTGGGAGGCTGAGGTGAGTGGATTGCCTGAGCCCGCAGGTTCGAGACCCGCCTGGGCAGCTAGACCTCATCTCTACAATAAATTAAAAAAAAAAAAAAAAAATCAGCCGGGCGTGGTAGAGCATGCCTGTAATTCTTGGAAGGCTGAGGCGGAAGGATCGCCGAAGCCCAGCAGGTCGAGGCTGCGTAGGCTGGGAGCGGCCACTGCACTCCAGTCTGGGCGACAGAGTGAGACTCCAACTCAAAAAAAAAAAAGAAATACAAATTGATACCTTGAGGAAATGCCACACCACACCCTTCAGAATGGCTATATTCACAAGGCCCTGGAGAAACCGGAACGCTCATATCTTGCTGGCATGAGTCTAAACTTATACAACCTCCTTTGGAAGGTGTTTAGCAGATTTTTCTAACACTAAATATATACCTGCCTTCTCATCAGCAACTCTAATCCTAAGTGTATACCCAAGAGAAATGACTGCACAAAAAGACATGTACAAGAAGGCTCTTTATCTGTAATAGCCAATGACCGGAAACAATTCAAATTCATCAACAAGTGAGTGGCACAGTCATACAATGAAACACTACACATCAGCAACAACAGAACAGCTGTTTGTGCACTCGAAAACATGAATGAATCTCAAAAACATAGACTGTTGAGCAAAAGGAGACATAGACAAAAACGTGCCCTGAGTGTACATAAGAACAGGCAAAATTGATGATAATGGAAGCCAGAATTGTAATTACCTCCCACAGAGGGATGATGCAGACAGGGAAGGGCACAAGGAAGCTCACTGGCTTGCTGAAAATGATCTCTTTCTTTATCTGGGTGGTGGTGAGAAGATATACACATATGAAAAAAGTCACCAAGCACTTAGGATTAGTAGAGGCTATGGTCTTTATAACAGGTATGCTATCCATCAGTAGGAAAAAGAGGGAAGGGAAGAAGGAAGGGGAGACATCCTTCCTTAGGAAGGATTGTAAAAAATCAAATAGTCTATAATTTTCTGAATACTCAGAGAAGTATGTGCTTAAATCTATCAAACATCTAAGCTGGGCTCGGTGGCTCAGCCTATAATCCTGTGCCTTTGGGAGGCTGAGGTGAGTGGATTGCCTGAGCCCGCGGGTTCGAGACCTGCCTGGGCAGGCGAGACCTCATCTCTACAATAAATCAAAAAAATTAGCTGGGCGTGGTAGCGCGCGCCTGTAGTTCCAGCTACTTGGAAGGCTGAGGCGGAAGGATCGCCGGAGCCCAGCAGGTCGAGGTCCCGGCCACCGCACTCCAGTCTGGGCAACAGTGAGACTCCAACTCAAAAAAAAAGAAAAAAAATGCCCTGACATGTAGTTATCAGTCAAAGGAAGGCACACTATCGAGTTTAAGATTGAAAAATGGAGGCCGGGCATGGTGATTTAGTCCTAGCACTTTGGGAGATTGAGGTGGGAGGATTGCCTGAGCCCAGAAATTCGAGACCAGCCTGGACAGCATAGTGAGAACTTGTCTCTACAAAAATAAAAACTAAAAAAAAAAAAAAGTCTATCAAACATGATGCAGCTTCATAAATCAAGGTTAAGCACACCAGAACCAATTATAAACAAAATTCAAGCTGTTGTAAAAGTTCTAACATTTATATTATTTGGTGGGACGCAGTGGCTCAAGCCTGTAATCTCAGTGCTTTGGGAGGCGGAGGCAAGAAGATTGCCTGAGCCCAGGAGTTCGAGACCAGCCTAGGCAACTTGGAGAGACCTCGTCTCTATAATAAAAAATGAAAAAATTTACCAGGCGTGGTAGTGCATGCCTGTAGTTCTGGCTACTTGGTAGGCTGAGGTGGAAGGATCACCTGAGCCTAGTGGATCGACGCTGGAATGGCCATGAGTGTGCCACTGCACTCCAACCTGGGCAACAGAGTGAGACTCTGACTCAAAAAAAAAAAAAGAAAGTTTATATGTTATTCAGCTTCACAGATTGGACTACTCTTTTTGGTCATAAGCCCTTGACAGACACTAAGAAGAATAGTCCTTAAAGGACTAAAAGTTTGTCCGATTTGTTTCATGGCTGTATTTCCTCTTTCTGACAATTAGTGATGCCCTAGACCTTCCTATGGACAAATAAAACAGGTCCGGATCAAAAAGGCAGTTATCCAAATATATGCATAAGTCAAAAACAGAAAACATGATAGTTCTAACATAATGCTTATGCAACAATGATTTGACAATTACAGTGGTCCCTCCTTATCCACAGGGGATATGTCTTAAGACCTTCAGTGGATACCTGAAGCAGTGGATAGTACCAAATCCTACATATACTATGCTTTTTTCTGTACCTCTGGTAAAGTTTAACTTAATAAGGATTAAGTTCGTCTGACACAATATGTTTCTGTAAAAAACAACAACAACAAAAAAAAAACCCAATCTATTTCTATAAATTAGAACACATTTCTGTTCATGTCCTCTACCTGCAAATTTAATGCCTTTTCTACCTTAACCAAGCACTTACCACATCCTGTGGCTGTAACTTTTGCAGTTTGAGAAGAGACAGCAAAACTAGCACAAACTTAATTTTCCTTCTTCACAATTTTATGGATAGAACCCTCAAAGTTAAACAACATACAGAGGCTGGGCAGGGTGGCTCACGCCTATAATACCAGCACTTTGGGAGGTCAAGGTGAGAGGATTGCCTGAGACCAGGGGTTCGAGAACAACCTGGGCAACTTGGTGAGACCTCATCTCTACAATAAATCAAAAAATTAGCCGGGCATGGTAGCACGTGCCTGTAATTCCAGCTACTTGGAAGGCTGAGGCAGAAGGATCACCTGAGCCCAGCAGGTTGAGACTATGGTGGTCGTGAGCATGCATGCCACTGCACTCCAGCCTGGGCAACAGAGGGAGACTCCAACTCAAAATAATAAATTTTTTTTTTTTAATCTCTAAATTTAAAGCATTTTATTTGGAAGGCAAGTATTGCGATTCAGGGCATACACACAGACTGAATGGTCATCTATATGTTCAAAGAACGAAGAGAAGATTAGAGTTTTGGTTTTTTTGTTTTTGTTTTTGTTTTCTGAGTTGGAGTCTCACTCTGTCGCCCAGACTGGAGTGCAGTGGCCGCTCCCGGCCACCGCAGCCTTGACCTGCTAGGCTCAGGCGATCCTTCCGCCTCAGCCTTCCAAGTAGCTGGAACTACAGGCACGTGCCACCACACCTTGCTAATTTTTTGTTTATTGTAGAGATGAAGTCTGTCAAGTTGCCCAGGCGGGCCTTGAATCCGCAGGCTCAGGCAATTCACTCACCTTGGCCTCCCAAAGCACGGGATTACAGGCTGAGCCACAGAGCCCAACTGAGTTTTGTTTTTAAAAGAGAAATGTCATGTATTGCTCTTTTAGAAAGTTCATTGACACTAGTAAGATTTGGGGGAGCTGGGACATTCTGATTGGTAAGTAAAAGCTATAGTTAAAACTATTTTTACTATCACAGCAGGTGGTTTCAGTTGCTGTTAAAACGGGTTTCAGGTGACAGCAGGCAGTTTCAGCAGCCAGGCTTGCAGAGAACTACATTCTTGAATCACTATGATGTGCTTCTGGCTCCCAGACTCTATTTGAGTTGCACGAGACAAGAATGACCAATTTGTATAATCAACTTTCATGGAAGATTCATTTTTACAGCAGATCTTAGCAACCTCGGCATACTATTTGTTTATTTGTTTTCTTTCCTTGTGAAGTGTACAACATTCACCTCTTCACTTAAAGGAATTACTTTGTGACTTATCGGATTTGCCAGCATAATAATAGCTTGGGGCCATTATCAAGTAAAATAAGGGTAACTTGAACACAAGCCCTGAGATATCAGGACAGTTGATGTGATAATCAACATGGCTCCTACAGGACTAACGGGTGGGTGTGGATACGCCACGCAAAGGGATGATTCACGTCCTGGGCAGGATGGAGTGGGATGGTGCGAGATTTCATCGTGCTACTCAGAATGGCATAAAAATTTAAAACTCATGAATTGTTTATTTCTGGAATTTTCCATTTAATATTTTTAGACCATGTTGACTGCTGCTAACGAAAACCACAGAAAGTAAAACTGCAGTCAAGGGAAACTACTATGGTCTTTAGAATAACAGAGGGGAGCGCAGAATTTTGGCTATTACTCAGTATTTGGGCAAACATTTCAAATATTATGCTTTTCTATCTCCACAATAAAATATAATTTTCTGAAACCACCTGTTAGGTCAGTAAAAGGTTAGGTGGGAGAGGGGAGCATGGCTAAGATGCAAAGAATGCACAGAAATTAGATTAGGAAAAATAGTTTATTTAGAAAGTAGATTAGAGAGAGAAAAGAGATTGAGAAGGGTCCAGAGTTTAAAGAAAGCATGGCCCCCACTGCTTGAGGTTGAATGCCTTTTGGGTTTTTTTTCATTCCACTGTGGTCTCAGAGGATGCGTGGCAGTATTTCAAGGTTGTAGGCTTTTAAAAACTTCCCTTTGGTGGGGGTACGTCAGTAAGGTGATGGGGTGACAACATGTTTTACATCATCATGAAGGAGACAGGTAAGCACAGGAACTCTTGCCATGGTAATAGGGTCTTTGTCACGTAGGCCACAGAGGGCTGATCACAATAGATTAGGTCATCTTGGCCCTTTATGGCTGAAAGACAAATACTTGAAATAGAAAAGTAATCAGTACAAAGCAGGCTTGGAGGGAGTTGCAAGACAATTATCAATAGCTACTTCAAACAAAACAAAATAGCTACTTCGGGGAAACTGGTTCCATGCTTTGTTAATGATTAGAGGGAAAGCTAGGTCATTTGCTAAGAAAACATGACAGAGCTAAGCAGTGTTAAAAATGGCAGCACTTTAGCTAAGGTTAGTTCATTGTGGTTTTCACCCTTTCACCACTTAACCAAGTTAATGGCAGAAACCAGCTCATTAAACTATAAGATATTTTTCCAAGCAGATGATTAGCAAGACAAGTTTTCCCACCTTAATTTAATTAGAGAAATAGGCTTTGTGTCCCAAATCTTGAAGCCATTGTGATCAGCGATGTTATAAAACCAGAAAAGGTCGATGATTATATAAAATTGTATACGGCTGGACGCAGTGGCTCATGCCTATAATGCCAGTGCTTTGGGAGACCAAGGCAAGAGGATTGCCTGAGCTCAGGAGTTCAAGACCAACCTGGGCAACATAATGAGACTTCGTCTCTACAATAATTTTTTTTTTTTTAATTAGCTGGGTGTGGTAGTCCCAGCTACTTGGAAGGCTGAGGTGGAAGGATTGCCTGAGCCCAGCAGGTTGAGGCTACAGTGGCTGTAAGCATGCCACTGCACTCCAGCCTGGGCAACAGAGTGAGACTCCAACTCAAAAATAAAATAAAACTGTATACTGCCCAGACTGTAGACAGAAGTCATTATATCAGGTTTGTTCTGATGATAGACTCATTCCTGTAACCTTGCTGCAATAAAGCTTACATTTACATGTGATCTAGAGGATGCAAATAGCATTTGCTTTTGCCACTACAGAAACAACACAAATGTTCAGCATTAGAGGTTATCTGGGTAAGCTGTGATACAGCCATATCTTGAAAAATATTGTTTAATTTGTAGCAGAAAATCATGAAGCAGAAATATAAAAAGATGCTTAGCTTCATAAAAACCAAAGAAATGTACACTTAAACCTAAATACATGTAATTTATGGATTATCTGTAGTAAAAAACCAAAAATCTAGGAGCAACCTAAATGTCCATCAATTGAAGAATTGTTGAATAAATTATGGTGCATCCATACTATGGAATACTGCAGAGAAAAGGAATGAAGTAGACATATGTGTGGACAAGGAAGAGTGTCTACTATGTATAATGAATCATTTTAAAAGCCACAGAGTAATATGTATAAACAAACTTTTCTCCTTAAATTTCAATGTCTACAGTTTCCCAGAAGAATGTCAATTCTTCCCTTCACCAATAGATGACGATAGCTATAGCGAATGGTCATCGTGAACTCTGTACAGTTCAACACTGTTGTGTGTTGCTTTTCTTGAGCCCAAGTAATTGTTCCCACATTATTAACCCCATAATAGCCAAGAAGCATAAAGCCAGGGAGAAACACACATAGCAATAAGTGGTGAGAAAATGAAGAATGCAATGGTATATGTGACTATGGAGTGGATTGTCAGTGGGAACAGTTTTCAAGGACAAAAAATAAAGCATCCAATACAGCCAAAGGACTATGTCTATCCAATCAAAACTAAGCAGCATGGTGGCATGAGTCTGTGGTTCCAGCTACTTGGAAGGCTGAGGCAGAAGGATCACGTAAGCCCAGCAGATTGAAGCTGCAGTGGCTGGCGTGCCACTGCACTCTAGCCTGGGCAACAAAAGTGAGACTCCAACTCAAAAAAACCCCAAAACAAAACAAAGCTAAGAAGCAAAAAAGAGCCGGGCTCGGTGGCTCAGCCTGTAATTCCACGCCTTGGGAGGCTGAGGTGAGCGGATTGCCTGAGCCCTCGGGTTCGAGACCTGCCTGGGCAACTTGGTGAGACCTCATCTCTACAATAAATCAAAAAATTAGCCAGGCATGGTAGCGCGCGCCTGTAATTCCAGCTTGGAAGGCCGAGGCGGAAGGATCGCCAGAGCTCTGCAGGTCGAGGCTGCGGTGGCCGGGAGCGGCCACTGCACTCCAGTCTGGGCAACAGAGTGAGACTCCAACTCAAAAAAAAAAAAAAAAGAAGCAAAAAAGAAAGAGGAGGAAGAGGAAGAAAAGTGTGACTGACAAAATGGAAAAAAATTTCACTCTGTGGCTCAATGATCAGAATCATCTGTCAGTCCATTTGTCTGGAAGTAGTGGGGGAAAAAAATCAAAGTTTAGGCCTGAATTAAGTCAGCCCTCATGAATTCAAGGAGAGGGAAGGGGATGAGCCCCAGAGTCAAAAGTTCCCCCACCCCACCTCACCCCAGGTAACCCCAGAGAACGGTGGCTGGCTCACCTGTCCTGCCACTCCCCCATCCCAGACACTTCCACTGCCTAAGGTTCTACCTCAGCCCCTTAGAGAGAAGAGACACTGTGAGCAGGCAGTCTTCCTAAATTGTTTCCACAGCTCTGAAGTTGGAGGAGGAAAGAGTAATAAATGACCGTGCTCGCTTGACCCTTGCAAGGCTTTTGTTGCCAATATCACCCCACAGACACTTGCCCCTGAGGGAGGTAAAGATTTGTCCTAAGAAGACTCCAGTGAAAGGCAAGGCAGAACCAAACCAAACCAAACAGGTCTCCATCAAACATCCCGTTATCCAAATATATCCCCCCAAAATCAAAATATACCAATAAATCCAAAAAAAGGAAAACTGCTTTCCTCCAGACCTTCCACCATCCTCACCACAGCCCTCACCCTAGACTGCAGACAAAGATTTAGGACAGTCTCAATCTGGGAGGGTGAGAAAACAAAATCTTTTGCTGATTCTGAAATCTATCTTCCTCTGTCTTCTGTAGTTTCTCCAGGGTTGATTTTAAGCAAAGGAACTCACAACCCAAGCTAGTTCATCATCTAAAATGTGGAGGCCTATTGCTTATTTTTTAAAGTATTGTTGAAGCATGATTTACATGGCAGAAAAATGCACAGATCTTGAGTGTACAGTTTGATGAGTTTTGATAAATATATACAACAGTCAAGTCAATATCCCAAACAAGATTTAAGACATTCTAATCAACCCAGAAGTTTCCTTCATGCCACTTGACCGTCAGTCCCCTTCAGAGGCAACCATTGTGCTGAGTTTTACAACCATAAATTAGTTTCTACCTGTTCTTGAACTTTGCGTCAAGGGAATCATACAGTATTACTTTTTTGTATCTTGTTTCTTTCACTCAGCCCTAAATATATTTTAAAATATAAAAAGAGGCCAGACACGGTGGCTCATGCCTATAACCCCAACACTTTGGGAAGCAGGGGCAAGAGGATTACCTGAATTCAGGGGTTCGAGACCAGCCTGGGCAACTTGGCGAGACCTTGTCTCTACAATAAATCAAAAATTAGCTGGGTGTGGTGGCTCAGGCCTGTGGTTCCAGCTATTTGGAAGGCTGAGGTAGAAGAATCACCTGAGCCCAGCAGGTCAAGGCTGCAGTAGCCATGAAAGTGCCACTGCATTCCATCCTGGGTGACAGAGTAAAACTCTGACTAAAAAAAATTAATTAAATTAAATTAAATTTAAATTAAATCTAAAAAAAGTTTACTTTTGAGGAAATTTTGGAGGTGGGTGATCACATCTAGCTGATGCCCTGTGTCAGCTGAGGACCATTTGTTTTGGGGATGCCCCACTCCACTTATCTGGAAAATAATCTAGAACAACAGCGCTTCATCTTAGGCTGGGCATGGTGGCTCAAGCCTGTAATCCCAGAACTTTGAGAGGGGCAGAGGTGAGAGGATTGCCTGAGCCCAGGGGTTCAAGACCAGCCTAGGAAACTTGATGAGCCCTCAATAAATCAAAAAATAAGCCGGGCATGGTAGCACATACCTATAGTTCCAGCTACTTGGAAGGCTGAGGCAGAAGGATCACCTGAGCCTAGCAGATCAAGGCTGCGGTGGCTGTGAGTGTGCCACTGCACTCTAGCCTGGGCGACAGAGTGAGACTCTGACCCCCCCCCAAAAATGCTTCACCTTAACACAAAGTTATAGAAGGAAATATAATTGACTGCAGATGATATAATAAACATGTAGACATGGACTGTCACTCGAAATTCAGGCTTGAAATTATCACTCTTAGTCACCAAAGAGGCAGATGAGGAGCTCTCCTGTCCTGGGTTCTCAGCTTTCTTCTCTCTGACAAGACTGCTGCTGTTGTCTATGCTTCCTCAATTTCCCAAAAGTCTGAGGTCATCCAGAAAGCCCCCTTATTTATCAAGTGTGGGGAGGGGGCAGGATTCCAAACTATTTTCCATGTAATAGAGATATTTTCATTATTTTTTTCCTCCTCAAAAGGGACTTTTCCCTCCCATAGAAAAAAGAAAAAATAATTATTTCGTTCAACTGTGATAATTGGACCCCAAGGAAGAGATTAGTAGGAAGCCAGGCGAGGTAGCCCAGCGCTTCCAACCAACTGAAGGTCGCTTGAGACCAGCCTGGACAACAGTGAGAACTGTTGCGGTGAGATGGTGGGAGTCAGGAGGAAAGTTTCCTTTTTTAATTGTATATATGTAAAGACTACTTTCAGGGGTCATTGCTATAGTTCGTTACTAGAGAAATCTCTCTGAGTACATAGAACCCCAGAAACCACAAGGAGGAGGTGGGCATTGTCTCCTGAGTGTGAAGCTGGCTCTCAGTGTTCCTTTGCTCCAACTGCCATTTGCCTTTGATGATCCTTGTTGTCCTCTGGGAGGAGCAAGAGGGAGACGATGCAGTCTGAATAGTTCCCATTTAAAAAAAAATTATTTATGTATATTTGAATAACTATCTGTTTGATCAGGATCTCTGTGGATTGACTTGGTTCTGTCTTGGTTTAGTTTGACTCTGTCTCTGCAAAAAGATTTTTAAAAAAAGAAATTAGCTGGCCATGGTGGTACACACCTGCAGTCCCAGTGACTTGAGAGACTGAAGAGGATCGCTTGAGTCCAGGAGTTCCAAGCCACAGTGAGCTATGATTGCACCACGGCACTCCAATCAGGGTGACAGAGTAAGACCCCGTCTCAAAAAAAAAAAAAAGAGAAAGAAAGAGATTCATGGGTGAACAGGAATCTCTAAGAACTGCCACAGTAGTTCACAGGGAGTTCTGTGGCTTACACGCACAAGCAGGTTCCCATCAACAGAAGGACCGTGGGCTCAGCAGCTGATGCGTAAAGGGCAGGATGCCAGCTGCTTCCTTTCTAGGTCTCTGGTCCCCTCTTGTATCTCTGCAAGAGCTGCTGGCAATGGAGGGTGGGGAGGACTCCCATGTTCTCTGCCCACATCAACATCAATTCGTTCCTGGCTGCACACCTTGCTGCCTCTCTTGGACAAAAGACCCCCATGTGCCCCAGTTGCAGTCCCTAATGTACCCTCAAATGCTGAGCAGAACCCTCTTGGCTAGGGACACCAGTCCCATGGGTCACCTCTCCATACTGTCATCATCGCCTGCCCTCCTCTCATCCGGGCTGCAGCTTTGAGTTCCCCAGAGCCGTTGCCAGCTCCTGAGCAACTGTCAAAGGTCAACAAAGCTGGACCCTCACTAAAGAGGTGAAGACAGTCACTACCAACAGTGAGGAAAGAGCTGAGCTCCATTTTGGTTTGTGCAGAGGTGACAGCACTTGAAAGAGGAAGTGAAGGTGGACGTGGGTTTGTGCAGGGACTACAGTGAAAAACTAGAAAGTGTCAATGCAAATGACAAGCTGTGCCTGCCAGCTGGCAGTCATCAAGGTTAGGATTCTATCCTCCTACAGAGACTGGGAGGCAGGGGCCCCATCCTTCCTGATGATAATATTTCAAAGCAACGGCTTTTGGGTCCTCGAGAAAGAAAGTTGCCAGAGATACACATATATCTCAGAGGGACAGAAGGAGTCTCCTTTATAAGCTCTTGTTTGTAAATGCTCTAAGAAAGCAAGATCAGAGCCCTATGTTAGATGCTGGAACAAACAGTACATTCTTTTGACAGTAAATCTTTTTGATTCTCTTGAGCTTTTCCAAAAAAGGAACTCCAAGAGGCTGTACTGTCCCAGGGACACCACCACAGGCTGCTAGAAGCTATGCTAGGTGGGTCAAGTCTCCTAGCCCAGGGGTTTGAACGGAGTCATTAGGTGCCAAGAGTGCTTGCATGCTTACCACTTCAGAGCCCCAGGCCATTGATCTTGCCCTTGTTACTTGTTTGCCTGCCACCAACCTCTACTCTTGCTCATCAGATGCCAACAGCATCAGCAATTGTTGCCACTTACGTATCTGACCCAGCTGTTCACTGTCTGCTGCTGGCAGGTGAAGGACCCAGTCTTCTTCATTGCTTGGACCCATTGTGCTTTTACACCAGAGCATTCTCCTTCCCCAGTGTAACTGTGAGCCACCACAGAGGGGTCCCAGTCACAGCCACACCTCGAGTGGAGAGCCACTCCCAGGTCCTGCATCCAAGCCTAGCGTGGCAAATTCTCTCTCCCCCACTGTTGCCTCTCTGTTTGGAACACAGTTCCTTCCACTTGCCTTTGAAATTAGTAGTGGATCCATGCCATGTCAAACATGCCCAGGTACATTTGAACCCCAAACGAGAGCATAGTTCACATTCTTTGCCTGGTACTCCTGTGTAAATAAACAGTTCTAACTTTGCAGCAGGATGCTTTTTACAATGTTACCTGATATGGGGGAAGGGGTGTTTGTTTGTCTGCCAGGGCAGCCTGACACAGCCTGGGCAAGGCTTCCTGCCTATCCTTCCCCAGGTCCTATCTCCCAACCTTGTGACCTGGACTACTGAGCTGGCTGGACACCAGGCCCTATGGTGGCCCCAATCTCCTGAGGCATCTTGGATATGTAGAAGAAGACACTCCTCATGGCCTGGTAGCAGGTGTCCATGAGCTCAGGGACATCGGCCTTGGTGAAGCCGCAGGTGGGGATGGCATCCAGCACCTGCACCACGACTGCTTCTGAGGTGAAGTTTCATCTTGGTGTTGTAGAAAGAGGAACACACAACAGGACGGAGGGGCACCTGAGCCTGGATCGCTAGGTAGAAGGCATCTTTCTTAAATGGCAGCAGGTCTCTGTTGTCTTTGTGGGTGTCCTCGGGGTAGATCCACACTTTGAGGTTCTCCTGGACCATACCCTTACCCAAGTTGGTCATCACAGTCATGGCAGTGCTGGAGTGCTGCCCGTTCATGAGGAAGACATTCCAGGGCACATGATGAGTCCCATAGGCCCCAGGAAGAACAGCTCCTGCTTGGCAATCTGCACACAGCACTTGGGAAGGATCTCCACGAGGCCTGCGCCAGGCGCTGGGGGGCGGGGCGGGGTGGTGGCGAAGAGCACATGTGAGAGAAATAGACACGGAGAATGAGAGAGACAGACAGACACAGAGAGAGACAGAGACAGAGGGAGAGGAACAGAGAGGATGAGAGTGAGAGAGACAGACAGAAAGAATGAGAGAGAAAGCACAAGAGACAGAGACAGAGAGAATCAGAATGAAAGACAGAGAGGATGAGAGAATGAGAGAGAGAGGGAGAGAAACAGAGACAGAGCTGATGTGGGTTTTGTTCCTGAATCCCTCCCCCCATTCCAGAAGCAGCTAAGGCATTCCCTCAGGAATCAGTGGAGGATACAACAGCACAAAGAGTCCATTCTTAGCTTCTGAGTTTCAAATAGGCCTTTAAAGTTTATAGCAGAGGCCATATTTGAAAAAAAGTGTGTAAGGAGGGGAGGTGGGGATTGAAACTCAAAACCTAAAGCCTGAAAGATTCAGGGCATAAAATTTATGTCTCAATAAATTCAGTGAGTGAAGGAAGAACAGTGTTTGCAGCCCGAGGATGGAGAGGAAAGAGGCGAGCTGGGGAGGAGAGGACCCTGCTCCCTGCCATGCTAGCTCCCTGGCCCATAACAATGACAACAGCCCTCATCGAAGCTCACTGAGGATCCAAGAGCAGAGAAGACCAGAGACGGATATACCCAGTGGCTCCTGGGGCTCGAGGCGTGTGCCCCTCACTCACATAGACCTCTTCCAAGGAGGCCCTGAATCTGATTTCATATCAATATCTTTTATTTATTTTTTTTAGAGAAGGCCCCCAGAAATGTATAAGCTGGAGTATCTGCCATTTCCTCAGAGAGAAGCCCAGAACACTAGCCTGCCTTAGGAAGAAGCCCAGGCTAGCCTGTTGGAGGTAAGACCACAAGGAACAAAACCTCATCCTGGCTGAGGCTCTGAACCCACCAACGCCAGGCTAAGCCCCCAGCTGACTGCAGTTGTGAGTGATCCCAGGCAAGGCCAGCGAAAGAACCACCTCCAGCAGGTCACCACGGAATCCTGAGCAAGTAAGATGGCTGCTGTCAGAAGCACTAACTTCAAGAGTGCTTTTTTCTTTCTTTTTTTTTTTTTTTTTTGAGTCAGGGTCTCACAATGTTGCCCAGGCTGGAGTGCAATGGCACAATCACAGTTCATCGCAGCCTTGACCTCCTGGGCTCACGTGATCCTTACAGGCATAAGCCACCATACCTGGTGCCTTACGAGAGTGCTTTATTACATAGAAATAGATAACTGATAGAACAAATCTGGGTATGTGTCTTTTACCTGCTCAAAATAATACTTACTGGAAAAAAGAAATGAAGGGTGGCAGAATGAGAAAAGAAACATTTTTATCACCAGAGATAGGAAGTCAGGGCCAGCAGAAATCTGCACAAACTTCGTGCCATTAACCTTTATCTTCCCAGTCACCTCTCAATCAACTGCCCCAGCCCACGTTGCTTTGTCTTGTTACATTTTCACAGTGTGCTCCTCTTTGTCCAAATTCATGTACATGCTTTTGGCTCCAACTGCTTCTTTGGGTCCCCATCTTCTATGGGGGCTGCCGTGTACATGTAAAACCTGTATATTTTTCTCCTATAATCTGTCTTCTATTAAATGTTCAGGCCCAGACTGAGACCCTAAGAGGGCAGAAGTAAAGTTCTGCGTCCCCCACAAAAGCAAATAACAGAATCGTGTGTATAGCACGTGTCTTATGTTTTTAAAGACGGGTCTACTTACATATGCTTAGTACATGCAGAGAAAATGTCTGGAAGGCCACACAAGAGACTGAACAGCAATTGGAGAGGGAATTGTGGAAAGGGAAACAATACTTGTCATGTGTTTGAATGTTTACAAATGTGCATTCCAATTCACTGAGCACTTAGCTATGTATCAGGCACTGTGCCAGGCATGAGAATTAAAACATGAGTTAGACGTTGTCCCCACCCTCAGAGAGCTCCCAGTCTAGCAGAGTGACAGGCACACAGTCAGACCATCTGAGCGATACACATGCCATAATAGTAATTGAAGCCAGGGAGAGAGAGGCCTGAAGAAGCAGTCAGACAATTCCAGGGCAGGGCAGGAACGAAGGTGCCAGGACCTACTGAGAAAGTTCAAAAAGGAGACTTGAAAAATAAGCAAATGCCAGTTGAACAAAATGGGGGAACACCTGAAAGCAGGGCAGAGGGAGCAGCACTTCCCCTCGTTGGGCCTCCATTTCTTCATCACTATTTTTTCTTTTTCTATTTGTTTGTTTGCTTGAGTCAGGGTCTCACTCTGTTACCCAGACTGGAGTCCAGTGGCACAATCAGGGCTCACCATAGCCTTGATCTCCTGGACTCTGGCAATCCTTTCACCTCAGCCTTCCAAGTAGCCAGAACTACAGGCACGCACCACCATACCCAGCTAATTTTTGATTTATTGTAGAGTCGCGGTCTCGCCAAGTTGTCTGGGCTGGTCTTCAAACTCATGGGCTCAGGCAATCCACTTGCCTCAGCCTCTCAAAGTGCTGTGATTACAGGCTGAGCCACTGAGCCCAGTCTTTTCTGTCCTCTTAATAAATCATGCTTTCTCATATTCCAACTGCCTGTATCCCTCATCCCTCCTGGGCACGAGACAAGAAACCATACTTGAATTGCTACAGAAGATAGATGATCTTTTTAAAAAATTAAATAAATAAAATAAAAATTTTAAAAATAAAATAAAATGAGGGAATTGGGCTAAATTATCTTGGGCCCACTTCCAGTTCTGAAGCCCTAGGGCTTTGCCCACTTTCTCTCACCCTGTTCAAGTGGCATATTCATCACACAGTAAAAATTACAAAACTAACACCATATCCAGGGAAGCTCAACTTATGGACAGAACTGTAAATCAGGACTCAGGAATATGATTTTCTTAAAAAGACTTCCACGGGTAGGTATTATTCTGTGCTTCCACAATTTAAATGTCCCATGTGTGGATTTCAGATGTCGACTTGTGTGGACTCGCCAACCATCCACAGACTGAATCGCTGAAAAAAATGGGAAGTTATAAAATAAAAGGACAATGTTTTACTCCAGCACCCAAGGTGCCTAGAGTCCCAGCAGTGAGATGGGAGAGACACTAGAAACTGAGTCAAGAAACCAAGTTCAAGCCGGGCTCGGTGGCTCAGCCTGTAATCCCGCACCTTTGGGAGGCTGAGGTGAGTGGACCGCCTGAGCCCATGGGTTCGAGACCCGCCTGGGTAGCGAGACCTCATCGCTACAATAAATCAAAAAATCAGCCGGGTGTGGTAGCATATGCCTGTAATTCTGGCTACTTGGAAGACTGAGGCAGAAGGATCACCGAAGCCCAGTAGGTTGAGGCTGCGGTGGCCGGGAGCAGCCACTGCACTCCAGTCTGGGCGACAGAGTGAGACTCCAACTCAAAAAAAAAAAAAAAGAAACCAAGTTCAAACCTGGATCCAGCTGTGTAATCTTGGGCAACTCAATTATGCCCTTAGTGTGTGTGTGTCTCTCTCTCTCCTCTCTCAGCTTCTAGCCTCTCTCTGCCCTCTCAGTTGGTGATAACTTCCCTCTTCAGATCCAGCTATCCCTTTCTTATGAATAGCAATGACTTTACCTAGTACCTTCCCTGGACAATTGCCTGTAACTAGTCAGTAAAATACTTCTGGTCTCAAAAACTGAACTACTGATACAAGCAACCACATAGATGAATCTCAAAAACATTATGCCAAGCAGAATAAGTCTGCCACAAAGCATATAAACTGAATGATTTCATTTATATGAACTTCTAGAAAAGGCAAAATGAATCTACGATGACAGATAACAGATCAGGGGTTCCCTGGGGCCAGGAGTAGGGGAGGAGAAATAACAACAAAGCAGCAGGAAGAATTTTGGGGCAAGTGGAAAAGTAATATATCTTTTTTTGAGTTGGATTCTCACTCCATCGCCCAGGCTGGAGGGCAGTGGCACACTCATGGCCACCCTAGCGTCAACCTGCTGGGCTCAGGCAATCCTTCCACCTCACCTTTCCAAGTAGCCAGAACTACAGGCACACACTACTATGCCCGGCTAATTTTTTATTTATTGTAGAGATGAGGTCTTGCCAAGTTGCCCGGGCTGGTCTCGAACCCACAGGCTTAGGCAATCCACTCGCCTCGCCTCCTAAAGTGCTGGGATTATAGGCTGAGCCACCAAGTCCAGCCAAAAAATAATATATCTTGATAGTAGTGGTCCTTATCCATGTGTATACATTGTCAAAACTCATCGAACTGTACACTTAAAATGGGTGCATTTCATTACATACATATCTTAACAAAGTCGAGCTTTTAAAAAATGTTCTGAAGCCAGGCGCGGTGATTCATGGCTGTAATCCCAGCACTTTGGAAGGCAGAAGTGAAAGGATTGCCTGAGCTCAGGGATTCAAGACCAGCAAGACCTCTTCTCTACAATAAATCAAAAAAAAATTAGCTGGGCGTGGTGGCACTTACCTGTAGTTTCAGCTACTTGGAAGGCTAAGGTAGAAGGATTGCCTGAGTCCTGCAGGTCGAGGCTAAGGCAGCTGTGAGTGTGCCACTGCACTCCAGCCTGAGCAACACAGTGAGACACCAACTCAAAAAAAAAAAAGTGTTCTGAAGCTGGACTTGGTGGCTCATGCTTGTAATCCCAGCACTTTGGGAAGCAGAGGTGGGAGAATCACTTGAGCCCAGGTTCGAGAGCAGCCTGAGCAACATAGTGAGACCTCATCTCTACTGACCTGTAGTCCCAGCTACTTAGGGTGCTGAGGCAGAAGGATCTCTTGAACCTAGGAGGTTGAGGCTGCAGTGAGCTGGGATCACACCACTGTACTTCAGCCTGGGCGACCGAGGGGAGACCCTGTCAAATAAAATGAAATAAAAAGTGTTCTGTTTTAGCATGGCTCTTGAAGGCAAGCTCTGAATATAACTGGACTGTAAAAACTAAAAGAAGCTGTCTCAGTGCATAAGTAAAGTCAATCTTAAAGCTGGGGACCCTGAAGCATGCTCCCCAGAAGTCTTTCTCACCCAGGATTCAGTGTGCGCAAATTCAAAGACTGAGAAAATGAATAGATTTCCTAACTGGTTTGCCATGCCAAAGTTCGTTCCTCCTACAGACTGGGAGCAGGCTAGAACTATTTCAGGCCCAAAGTCAACATCTTTGAGAAGTTCTTATCTGGAAAGAGTGGGGATGTCGCCATGGCAACCTGTCCCAGGCCCAGCCCTGGCAGGGCTCCAAGGCACACAAATAAAGCCATTGGAATGTGGTGCAGGGCTCAGGGCCTGGTGACTACACAGTTGCCAAGTTTCCATGAAAACCATCAATGTGAGGCCTCAACCCCTGAGCGGTGTCAGCAGGGAAGCCTGAGTCCTCACAGGGTCCACCCAGGGAACTACAACACCTTCATAAACAACACACAGAGTCACACGCACACACACATTCTGCTTGGAGGACAGCGGCACCACTTCTCGAAAAGGAGGCCTGTTGAAAAAGAGCACTGGCCTTGGAGCCAACAGCGATCTGAGTGCCCACAGTGTCAGTTCCCAGTAACCTCAGGTGAGTTTCTGAACACGTTATCCACATGGCCAACTCCCACATCTCCTCCTCGTCTTTGTTTGAGGTCATCTACCCCATGAGACCTTCCCTGATCACCTTAAATCAAAATCAAATTGCAGCCTCCCCCAGCTCCCAAGTTCCTGCTCTGCTTTGACTTTCTCCATGTACTTAGCACCACCTGATATACTCTATATTTACTTCCTTATCTTGCTTATTGCCTTGTTAATGTTAGCTGCTCGAGGGCTGGGATCTTTGTTTCATCCGTGCCTGTCTCCAGTACCTAGAACAGTGCCTGGCAGGTAGTAGTGATACAGTAGGCAGGTTAGACTAGGGAAACGTCGGGGTTGTAGGAAAAGTTTCAGGCTCATTGGTGTCTGCAGCAGCTGGTGCAAAACCATGCATACAAGCAAACCACCTAGCTATAAGAAACTTCACACCTTTCTAACTACTAGGCCCCTGTCAGATACACCTACAGGTAGGCAAATGGCCTAGCCATAGGAAACTTCACACATAACTAACTGCTAGACTGTCAGATACACCTACAACACTGTAGTCTGTCTAAGATGCTTGCAGTCAAGAAGAGCCAAGAGCCCATCACCAATGCAGGAACCAACTTAGAGACTCCACCCACCCCACCCAACATGTGCATCAATAGCCAAGGTTAATCTAAGATAACCATAAACCTTCATTATAATACTATTAACACAAAATTCCCTGAGATGAGCCTGCCACTCCCTTCACACACCTGATGCCATAAGAGGTCCAAAATGACCTCAGAGGGCCTCAAACTCCCCTTCCCGGTGTGAGGGCGGAGTAACAGAGACCCAACCCAAAGACCACCTATTTCTTTTTTTTTTTTTTTTTTTTTTTTGG
>NW_007249755.1:216369-217659 GCF_000164805.1 Carlito syrichta | reverse complement strand
GGTCTCAAACCCGCAGGCTCAGGCAATCCACTCACCTCAGCCTCCCAAAGCGCGGGATTATAGGCTGAGCCACCAAGCCCGGCTAAGACCACCTATTTCTAGGAAAAACCCACCCCAAACTCACTCCTCAATATCCCTAAGAATAAAAGTTATGGCTCCACAATAGTTGGGGGCAGAAGCAGCGGTTTTCTGTCGGCTTTTCTGCCTACTCCCCTCTCTTGAGAGACCGCTGTTCTTTGCTTAATAAAGCAACTTGCTTATTCCACTTCTCTGTGTGTCTGCTTGCGAATTCATTCCAAACGTGAAACACAAGAACCCATCGTCAACCTGTCTCACACTGGGAGGAGCACCCCCTTCTCCTCGTAACAATAAGTGCTCAAGGAACAACACTGTTGAGTGAAGGCATGGACTTCTCTGAGCATCAGTTTTTTCATCAACAAAATGGGAATCATTCTACCCCCACAGAATGAATGTAAAGGTTAAAGGAGATGCTGCGTCATTTCAGTTATGGCTTCCATTTGGTGAGGCTTAATCATCACAGGGACATTCATCACCTCCCTTAAGCACACTGGTCCATGTTTAAGAAGAACTTTCATGGGATCTTACCTTCTTTCTGGGTAGGAGTTGACCTGACATGTCAGCCCAAGAACTTACCTGTGTCCTAGTTCTACAAAACCACCAGATATTAAAGACAATGGAACCAGAGATTCAGTTCCCAGAGAATTTTCTTCTAAATATTTGTTAGGGCCGGGTGTGGTGGCTCAAGTCTGTAATCCCAGCACTTTGGGAGGTGGAGGTGAGAGGATTGCCTGATCCCATGGGTTTAAGACCAGCCTGGGCAACATGACAAGACCTCATCTCTATAATAAATCAAAAAAAAAAAAAAATTAGCTGGGTGTGGTGACACACACCTGTAGTTCCAGCTACTTGGAAGGCTAAAGTGAAGGATCGCCTGAGCCCAGGAGGTCAAGGTTGCCGTGGTCATGAGCATGTCACTGCACTCCAGCCTGGGCGACAGAATGAGCCTTGACCCAAAAAAAAAAAAAAATTTTTTTTTAAGAGATTGCTTAAATGAACTAATTCATTACTAGGAAAGCAAAATGTAAAAAAAAATTTAGCCCAGGCTCGGTGGCTCAGCCTGTAATCCTGCGCTTTGGGAGGCTGAGGTGAGTGAATTGCCTGAGCCTGCGGGTTAGAGACCCACCTGGGCAACTTGGCAAGATCTCATCTCTACATAAATTAAAAAAACAAAAAATTAGCCGGGCGTGATAGCATGCGCCTGTAGTTCCG
>NW_007249755.1:215131-216349 GCF_000164805.1 Carlito syrichta | reverse complement strand
TGGGCAACAGAAACTCCAACTCAAAAAAAAAAAAAAAAAAAAAAAGATTTAGACAAGCAGGAAATATTTCACCTGTAAAAGGAGAAAGTGGGCATTTCTTGCATCCTTACCATGTAACAGGTATATGTTAGACATCTGACGTGTCTTATGTGGTTTCACTCTGTGTCAACCTTATAAGAAAGGAATTTAAGGATGAAGAAACCGAGTCTGAGAGGTTAGGAAACAGCAGTGAGTGGTGCAGCAGGAGTTGAACCCAGAATTGATCAAGCCCCGCAGCTAGTGTATGCTCACATCCCAACAATGGAAACATCTGAGCAATGATTTCTTGAAGACTCAGGAGAGGCACAATCGGCTCAAGGCGAGTGTTATCAAGAATTTCCGGCCATGGCCTTGCTAGACTCTGGTGTGGCTATGTGCTCTTTGAGTCATGGCTGTCCCCATGCTTCCTGGCTTTGGCCCCCTTCCCTACCTTGGGGAGGCGAATCTCCTCTTTCTTTCTCTCTCTCTAATTTACTTATAAATAAACTATATTTTGTAACCTAAAAAAAAAAGTTCCAGCCGGGCTCGGTGGTTCAGCCTGTAATCCCGCGCCTCTGGGAGGCTGAGGTGAGTGGATTGCCTGAGCCCGCGGGTTCGAGACCCGCCTGGGCAGCGAGACCTCATCTCTACAATAAATCAAAAAATCAGCCGGGCATGGTAGCGCATGCCTATAATTCCGGCTACTTGGAAGGCTGAGGCGGAAGGACCGCCGGAGCCCAGCAGGTCGAGGCTGCGGTGGCCGGGAGCGGCCACTGCACTCCAGTCTGGGCGACAGAGTGAGACTCCGACTCAAAAAAAAAAAAAGTTCCAAGCTGGCCTCAGCATCTTCTCACCCATCCCAAGTCTCCCAGTCGAAACCCACAGCTTGATGCAGACATTGACGTTTGCATATGAAGATCTACAGTGAGAACTCTGTATCCAGCAGAGAATATGGAACTATCAACAATGTGGACATTAACCTTCACATCAGCATCAGCTTACTTGGTGAGGACATCGCTACAGCCTGGAAAGTTCTCCGGACAGAAGCTATTGTGTTAAGGCTGTGATTGTCTTTCTTTTATACCTTGATGGACCAGAACCATCAGTTGAGGTTTTCCTTTTTTTTTTTGAGTTGGAGTCTCACTCTGTCACCCAGACTGGAGTGCAGTGGCCGCTCCCGGCCACCGCAGCCTCAACCTG
>NW_007249755.1:205831-215111 GCF_000164805.1 Carlito syrichta | reverse complement strand
ATGCAGTATGGATTTTCAGGACAGTCGAGGCCCAGAGGCTCATACCCACATCCCAGGCCAGTCATGACAATTCTGAGCTCAGTACACTCTGGGTCGGCCTGGGAGCCTCCATGGGAGCTCTGCTCAGGAAGGCAGACACCCATTCCCCCCTGGACCCAGGTGGATCAGTCAGACCACTAGCTGACTAGCCTCATGGCTGAGGACTTGGGTTGCCATCTCTGGATTCTCCTAGGCAGGAGATGGGACTCCTAGGCTAGAATGCCAAGTGAGGAGGGCCCAAGGCAGGACACCACTGAGTCTGCAGGATGGTAGGGAGTCTTGGTACCCATGAAGCACAACGCTGACATCGTGTCATGACCTTCACCTGAGTGTGGTCATGACACGTGTCCTCAGATGGCACCATGAGTGCGGGTGGACTCCTGCAAATTCTGGTCTTCTCCCCTGAAGGAGGCTTCAGATTGGGGTGCACAGACCCGGTCTAACCGGATCCACCTCGGTCTAAGGCAGGCATGTCCAACCCACAGCTGGCAGGTAATAAGTGGCCTGGGACAGCTAGTCATGCGTCCCCACAACCTCTTTTAATGTCTTGTGTGGTTTTTTTTGTTGTTTTGGGGTTTTTTTTTAGTTGGAGTTCCACTCCATCGCCCAGACTGTAGTGCAGTGGCCGCTACTGGCCACCACAGCCTCGAACCACTGGGCTCTGGCGATCCTTCCACCTCAGCCTTCCGAGTTATAGGCGTGTGCTACCCTGCCCGGCTGGTTTTTGATTTATTGTAGAGATGAGGTCTCGCTTCCCAGGAGGGTCTCGAACCCGCGGGCTCAGGCAATCCATTCACCTCAGCCTCCCAAAGGCACAGGATTACAGACTGAGCCAACTATCGAATAAAGAAGGATTTGGGCTGGATCTACAGTTTAAAAAGATCCTGGGTATGTTCACATCCCAACAATGGAAACATCTGAACAATGATCCCATAAAGACCCAGCAGGAGAAGAGTCACGGTTGGTTCAAGGCAAGTGGTACTATCAAGAAGTTCCGTGCTGGTCTCAGTATCTTCTCATCCACTAAGTCTCCCAGTTTCCCTAACTTACAGGACTCCATGCTAAAAGGCAAGTTGGGTGTGCCAGAGTTTCAGGTTGGGTGTCTCATGAACGGTTTCATCTCTTGCACCATGAAGAATCCCACAGTGTAAGTGTTTGGCTACCTGCCCAGCCCCCAGGTCAGTGGTCGCTGGCTTGGTGGCTCAGCCTGTAATCCCACGCCTTTGGGAGACTGAGGTGAGTGGATTGCCTGAGCCCGCGGGTTCAAGACCCGCCTGGGCAACTTGGTGAGACCTCATCGCTACAATAAATCAAAAATTAGCCGGGCGTGGTAGCGCGCACCTAGCTACTTGGAAGGCTGAGGCAAAAGGATCACCGGAGCCCAGCAGGTAGAGGCTGTGGTGGCCAGGAGTGGCCACTGCACTCCAGTTTGGGCGACAGAGTGAGACTCCAACTCAAAAAACAAAACAAAAAAACCCATCCCCATCCTGGAGTATGGATTCCTCTTCTAGATCATGAAGTATGCAGAGCAGAGGGCTCCAGCACTGAATGAGTACTATGTGGTGTGTGATGAGCATGTCTTCCAGATTGGGTCCATGCTCAAGCCAGCTGTCTGTACTTGTGAACTGTGTGTCTTCTCCTTCTACACACTGGGGGTCATGTCCAGAGCTGAAGAGGAGGTGGCTACTGGAGCAGAGGTGGTGGATCTGTTTGTGGCAATGTGTAGGGCAGTTTTGGAGTCCACTAGAAAGAGCATCATTTTTTAGCCTTATCCCTCCATGGTGTATCCCACTGATTCCAAGACTCTGACCTTTAACCCTAAGAAGAAGAATTAGGAGCAGCTTCAGAAAGCTCTGGATAGTGTGATATCCATTCGGGAGATGACCCAGGGGTTATATTTGAAAATAAAGGAGCAGATAGACAAGCTGGATCCCCTGGCCCGTATTCTCCTGCAGCAGATCGTGTCCTGTAGCAGGTCACACCTTGTCAGACCACCTCTCAGCAGGTAGCTGAAGTTCACGCACATCTTGTACCAGCTCCTCCTGCTGAGAAGCCCTCCTGCCAAGGGCTCAGTTCCGAACCTCCAAGAAGCTCTATGGCAGCACCTTTGCCTGCCAGTGTATCTCTAGCCATCTCCATGTCCTGTGTGATGGGCCCCACACTAACTGGCTCTCAATTCTGCACAACAGGCAGGTCAATGCATCCTACACCAAACTGCAGCTGCATGGCAAAGGCATCTACCTGAGCTCTATCTCCAGCATTGCCTTTAGAGTCTCAGGAACGAGGAAAGGACAGTACAGGATGCCCTCCAAGGATGAGCAGGTCCAGAGTTGTAACAGGATGAATATTATCCCCCACACTCAATCTATTTGGTCAAGGTTCCTGCAGAGTCAGAATCTAAACTGTATAGCACTTTGTGAAGTGATTCCATCTAAGGGCCTACAGAAGCATGGGAACATCTGGGTGTGCCCTGTTTCCAACCATGTCTGCACGTGGTTCTCCTTTGTATGTGAGGATGCTCAGGTGGACGATGCCAACATGAATGCTCAGCACTCCGCGATCCAGAAAGGAATAATCATGCATGTGATCGGAACTCAGGTTTACACAGACTGAGGCGGCCCCAGCCTTCGTACCACCCCCTCTTCCTGTTGTCCTGCCCACCTTCTTTGAAAACCCATTTGGTAAAAAGCCTCTCTGCCAAGTTTGGAGTTTGAATGCATTCTGTTAAATGCATCCTAAATGCAATGCAATTCTAAAAATAAAAAAGCAACTGAGTATAAAGTATATGGGATCTACTAAAGAAAGAGGAATTATTTCTGCCTGAAATAAATCAGAAAAGCTATAGAGAGAAGGTGACACTTCAGCTGAGCCTGCTTATTGCTTTAGGGGCTTGTATTTCACTAACTCATCTTTGCAGAGGTTATCATTGGCCTTGTTTGGTTCCAACACATGACAGTGAACAGCATTTTCTATTCGTATGTGTTTTCCATCTTGTCATATGTTCAGCAGCCTTTGGGATCTTTTGTTTTTATTTATAGCCTTTTGAATCATCTCATTCCAAGAGTTTAGCATGTGCTGGCAACAGCCATTTTCAGGGAGGGAGCCTACGGCACCACGAACTTTTAAGAAAGATAGCATGAGTCGGGTGTGGTGGCTCATGCCTGTAGTCCCAGCTACTCGAGAGACTAAGGAGGGAGGATCCCTTGAGTCCAAGAGTTCAAGGCTGTAGTGCATTATGATCATGCCTGTGAATAACCACCGCTCTCCAGCTTGGGCAATATAGTGAGACCCTGTCTCTTAAATTAAAAGATAATGTGGAACTTTTCCCAGAACATGAATCTGCAAAGTCTAAATCCAGAGGCTATACCTAGCAGTGTACTGGAGTGAGCTTGAACCAACTCTCATGTTCAGCAGCTTCACATAGGAAGCTTGAAATTAGCCAAGGTAGAATTATTTACTTTCCAGAAACTGGCACATGCTATAAATCAAGGTTTTTTTTCTTCTCCCTAAAGAGCTAGTTGTTAAACATCCACCAGGATATAACTGGCTATACCAGGTCTCTTGAAACCTTAGGTATTGTGAAAGAGCAGAAAGAATCCGGGATTCAAAGTCAGAAAACTTGAATTTTAGCCTGGTGCCACTACTAACTCACTGTAAACCTTAGGCAAGTCATTTCACCTCTCTGGGTCTTAATTTTCTTATCTACCAAATATAGGAGGATTAACCAGATTCAAAACCCAGGATCACCAGGCCCTAAGGTATTCCCCCCAAAAGAAAACAGCTTAGTGATTCTACAAGTTTTTTTCAATAATTAAAAAAAAAAGAAAACCATGTATTAATTCTCTGAGAAGTCCACACAGGTTAACTTAATAAATAAATAGTGTTGGGTGGTTAAAATCTTTCAGAATATGGAACTCATGGGAGAAAAGATGATAAAATAAATTAAGACTATACTTTCAGAGATCATTTCTATGGTTGGTGACTAGAGGAGTCTCTCTGAACATGTAGAGCACCTCTCAAAAAATAACAGCTGCTGGAGAGGGTATGGTGAAAAGGGAACACTTCTACACTGTTGGTGGGAGTGTAAACTAGTGAAACCTCTGTGGAAAGAAGTGTGGCGATTCCTAAAAGCTCTAAAAATCGACCTTCCATATGACCCCGCAATTCTCCTACTGGGAATATACCCTGAAGAACTCAAATCACTCTATAAAAAAGATACCTGCACACGTATGTTTATCGCAGCATTGTTCACAATAGCAAGAACCTGGAAACAACCATGCTGCCCATCAAAAGAGGACTGGATTAAAAAAATGTGGTACATATACACAATGGAATACTACGCAGCCATAAAAAAGAACAAAATCATGGATTCCGCAGCAACCTGGATGGAACTAGAGTCTATAATACTGAGTGACCTCTCACAGAAACAAAGATCCGAGTATCACATGTTCTCACTCATATAATGGACCTTGAACATCCAATGTAATATTATAAGAAAATGACTGACAGTACTGGGAAACTATGGGGGGGAGGAGGATGGGATTAACAGTAGCAAATATCTGTCTGGGGATGGGAAAACACCTCTCATCAACAGGGTGCCTGAATGAAACGTAATTGTACACCTAACCCTTAACTGTACCCCACAAAACCATAATAAAAAATATTGATTAATTTAAAAAATAAATAAATAAATAAATAAATAAATAAATTATGTTGTGGTTCTGAACTACCTACAGGGAGCTTATAGACCAACGAGGCAGGTAGACAAGCAGATATGCATCGTAATAAAAGGGATCTGTGTTCTGATGGGGTAAGAACAAGGCATTAGGAGAGCATGCAGCAGGGGCACTAACAGTGTTAGGAGTCTTCTCAGGAGCAGGGACATCTAATTGGAATTAAAGTCCAGAGTTCAGACGATAGGAATGTTGGGGGCATTGCAGTCATTAAGAGTAACAGAACAGTCTGGTGCAAGTAGATGCTGGAATGCAGGTAGTGTCTTGTGTATCAGGTAAGGGAGTTCAGGATTGATCTTTAGTGTCCTGGGAAGCCACTGAAAGGTGTGTCAACAGGGAGCAATTTGAGTTTTAGAAAGCTCATTCAGGGAAAGAAAAGTACACCGGAAGCTGGGAGACCAGTTCAGAGGCTCCTGTAGCGAAATGGGAGCTAGAGACCTGGGGCAGAGAGTGCGTGGATTGGGGGTGTACTAGTCTCCTAGGGCCCCAGGAACAAAGTGCCACAAATTGGTGGCTCAAAACAATAGAACTGTGTTTTCTCACAGTTCTGGAGGCTAGAAATTCTAAATCAAGGTATGGGGAGAGCCATGCTCCCCTGAGACTCTGGTTAGAATCCTTCTGCTTCCAGGAGAAGAGATGCCGCTCCTGGTGTGAGAGGGACGATGACAGGTTCTTGTGTTCACGTTTGGAATGAATTCGCAAACAGACACACAAAAGTGGAATAAGCAAGTAGCTTTATAAAGCAAAGAACACACACTCAAGAAAGGAGAACAGACAGAAACAGCCTACAGAAAGTTGCTTCTGCCCCCAACTTTTATTGAGCTATAGCTTTCATTCTTAGGGGTATTGAGGAGTGGGTTTAGGGGTGAGTTTCCTAGAAGTGGGTGGTCTTAGGGCTGAGTCTCCATCACTCCTCCCCTATATCAGGTGCAGGAGTTTCATGCCTTCTGGAGTCATTCCAGTACTGTCATGGCATGCGGGTATAATAGGAGCAGGAGGCTCACCTAGGGTAATTGTATGCTAAGAGTATTATAATGAAGGTTTATGGTTATCTTAGGTCAAACTTGGCTTCTGATGCGGATGCTCCAAGGGTCTCTAAGCTAGTTCCTACCTTGGTGGTTGACTTTCACCAGGAAGCATCCTGGATAGGTGGCAGGTGTATCTGATAAGAGTCTAAGAGGTAAGTGTGAAGTTTCATATAGCTAGGCTGCTTGCCTACATGTGTGGTTCAGACATCAGTGAGCTTGGAACTTTCCTACAGTCCTGAAGGTTTCCTATTCTAACCTGTCTACTCTATCACTTCCTTCCCTTTTCTTAGCTTCTGGTGGCCATCAACCACAGCATTTCTTGATTTTCAGCCATCTCACCCCATTCTCCATCTGTGTCATCACAGGTGGCATTTCCCCATGTGTCTCTGTCTCTTCCTGTGGCATTCTCTGCCTAAGTCTTCACATTGTCTTCTGATAGGGACACCAGTCATATTGGATTAATGGTACACCCTGCTCCATTATTACTCTCTGAGGCCTTTCAGGCTGCTATAACAAAATACCATAAAACAGGTGGCTTATAAACAAAAGAAATTGATTTCTCATAGTTCTGGAGGCTGGGGAATCCAGGACCAAGTTGCCAACGGCTTTGGTGTTTGGTGAGGGTCTTATTTCTCATGGACAGAGCCTTCCCACTATGCCTTCACATGTTGAAAAGGGTCTCTCTCTCTCTTTTCTTTTCTTTTCTTTTTTTTTTGAGTCGAAGTCTCACTCTGTTGCCCACGCTGGAGTGCAGTGGCATGCTCAAGGCCATCACACCCTCAACCTGCCGGGCTCAGGTGATCCTTCCGCCTCAGCCTTCCAAGTAGCTGGAACCACAGGCTTGTGCCCAATGGATTTTTTGATTTATTGTAGAGCTGAGGTCTCACCAAGTGGCTCAGGCTGGTCTCTGATTACAGGCGTGAGCCACCACACCCAGCAAAAGGGTCTCTTTTATAAAGGCAGTAATCCTATAAAGGCCCCATCTTCATAACCCAATCACCACCCAAGGGCCACACCTCCTAACATCATCATCTTGGGGGTGAGGATCTCAACATATAAATTTTGGAGGGAGGGTAAGATATAATCATTCAGACGATCGTAATGACATGTCTTACCTAATTTCATCTGCAACAATCCTATTTTCAAATAAAAATCACATTGTGTGGTACTGGGGACCAGGACTCTAACATAGTGTTTGGGGACACAGTCACCCCGTTACAGGGAGACATTTGAGAAATTGAATCAACAAACTGTTTATATCTTTGGGGCGGGGCAAATAATTCACCTCAACATTCCCTAAAACCCTAAGCATATGTGTCACATAGCCATCTCCGGCTGCAAAGGAGGCTGAGGAAGACATTATCTTTAGTCAGCACATTGCTACCCTGAACAAAATCAGGGCTCTCTAATAAAAAGAGAGAATAGATTTGAGATAGAAAATGGGCCGGGTGAGGTGGCTCAGCCTGTAATCCCAGCAGTTTGGGAGGCTGAGGCGAGAGGATTGCCTGAGCCCAGGGATTCGAGACCAGCCTGGGCAAACTTGGTGAGACCTAGGCTCTACAATAAATCACAAAAACTAGCTAGGTGTGGTGACGTACATCTGTAGTTCCAGCTACTTGGAAGGTTGAGTCAGAAGGATCGCCTGAGCCCAGCAGGTCGAGGCTGTAGTAGCTGTGAGTGTGTCACTGCACTCCAGCCTGGGTGACAAGTGTGAGACTCTGACGTAAAAAAAAAGAAAAGAAAAGAAAATGAACAGTTTCAGCCATAGCCCACTCCTTTGGCTAGCCAATATCAGATACATCTTCCTCCCATAAATAAAATTCACTTGCCCTTCCCCAAGGAATACAGCTACAAAGTTACATCCAGTTACTATATCCAGCTCAAAGTCTAAGATCTCTAGAGGATTAGGGTCAAGATGTGGCTTCTCCTGACTAGGGATCTGTAAGCCTAAAGAAGAGTGTTCTGTCCCCAACAGAACAAATGCAATAAAAACTCACGTTGGGAAAACAGGAACATGGCAAACACCCAGCAGTTACTGGTGCATAGAACTTGTATAATCCTGCTTGCAGGGTAATGAGGACTTGCTATCCTGGCAGTAGAGTTCTTTGGTTAGCCACTCTGCAGCCCCCAGTTCTGCTCTCTGGAAGGTTCTCCTTGCTTGCTATTCTCCATGGCTCCATCTGGGGTGGGTACTGGGAGAAGGTTAGCAGACCTTGCCTGCTCATGAAGATTATGCCCCATTAATTGCCTTCAGGGCTGAACAGGTGCTGCACTAAACAGCCCTGGGGCATCTTTGGCAATCCAAATCCTCAAGACTTTAGTAAGTTTCCCTCTTTTTGCTTTAGTTCCATAAATAACCCCATCAAAAGATCTTATTCAGATAAAGCCTTTAAGCATAAAGACCTTATTTTTACCTGGTCCTCTACCAATCCTCTTCTCACTTAATTCAAAAGTCTTTGTCTTGAGACAATTCAAAATAATAAGTGGGGAGGGCTGGAGTTTGGAAGGAAATATCCTAAGTAATACCCTCCTTACTGGTAAATTCACTCCCTTTAACTGGCAGATAATCCTAATGGAAAATCTTTTCAAAAGGCCTGACCCTCTTTGAGAACATTTTGCTAAAAGGGTAAGAGATTCCCAGTATACAGCAACCTTCTAAATTTTTCTAGCATTTTTCTCTGGCCTTGATTTGCTTGACTGTGTTTCAATGTGTAGCAAGAAAGGGTTTAAATGTCCCTGCATAACAAGGGTCATCCACTTTCCAGCTGGCAGTGGTTGAGACCTCATTAACAACCATTCTACCCCCTCCATCCAGCCAATTCCACAATTTAGTATCTGTTATCTCTGGAAACCAACTTCAAACACTAAAATCTATACATATCAGGGTTCTTAATTGTAAGCAACAGAAGCTGATTTTGACTATTACACAGAAAATAGATGAATTAAAATGATATTAACAGCCCACGGAATCTGTGTGAAACTGAAGGACTTGGCTCAAAATTAAGCTTCCACGCCCCCCTGCCGGGCGTCGGGACCGGGTCCGGGGAGGAAAGTCCCGAGTCCAAAGATACCGGGCGTGGCAGGAAAGGCAGCCACCGCCTTGCCAATCACGCACTGCAAGTTCGTGGGGAACCTGGTGTTAAACCGTTCCTAGACGACCTGCTTCTGAATCCGGTTTCGTACGTAGCAGAGCAGCTCCCTCGCTGCGATCTACTGAAAGTCAGCGCTCGCCAGGAGCGATGGCTCAAGCCTGTAACCCCAGCACTGTGGGAGGCCCAGGTGAGAGGATTATCTGAGCCCACGGGTTCGAGACAAGCCTGGGCACCTTGGTGAGCACTTGTCTCTACAATAAATCAAAACATTAGCTGGGTGTGGTGACACACACGCCTGTGGTTCTAGGTACTTGGAAGGCTGAGGCGGAAGGATCGCCGGAGCCCAGCACTCCAGCCTGGGAGACAGAGTGAGACTCCGACTCAAAAC
>NW_007249755.1:185594-205713 GCF_000164805.1 Carlito syrichta | reverse complement strand
AAAAAAAAAAAAAAAAAAAAAATCAAGCATCCAAGAAAACAAATCTAAAAAAAAAAAACTGAACTGATAAAATGCCACTGCCGCTGCCACCAAGCACTAATGCCACCATCTGGAGTTCGACCAAGATCTTCACCTGACCACACCCACGGCTACACCAGTAACGCTTTCACTTCTACATCAAGAAGTTAACTCAGCCAGGCACAGTGGCTCACGCCTGTAATCCCAGTGCTTTGGGAGGCCGAGGTGGGAGGATTGCCTGAGCCCACAAGTTCGAGACCAGCCTGGGCAACTTGGCGAGACCTCACCTCTACAATAAATCAAAAAATTAGCCGGGCATGGTGGCGTGTGCCTACTTGGAAGGCTGAGGTGGAAGGATCGCCTGAGCCCAGCAGGTGGAGGGTGCGGTGGCCATGAACGTGTCACTGCACTTCAGCCTGGGCTACTGGAATGAGACAAAGACTCAGAAAAAAAAGAATTCAACTCAGCCTACAACTGCACCCCTGAAAGCCATTCACATCTGCCACCCGCCTTACCAGGAAGATGGTTTCCACAAACTCTGTGTTCACTACGGGCCTGCATTGGTGCCACATGCTTCCTCTCACTTAATCCTCTTTCTTTTTCAGGGCTGTTCAAATGGCACCTGCCATTGAACTTCCTTAATAGTGTAACCGCCCTTTGTCCTCTATCTCAAGCCCTTCGCAGACCATATACCAATTTATAATTATTTTATTCCATTTATTTTTTAGTTGAATGAATGGTGAAGGCTAGTGATCACTTTCCAAAGTGGTTACCATTATTATTATTACTTTGTTTTGTTTTGCTTTGCTTTTTGAGTTGGAGTTTCACTCTGTCACCCAGGCTGGAGTGCAGTGGCACACTCACAGCCACCGCAGCCTTGACTTGCTGGGCTCAGGCGATCCTTCTGCCTCAGCCTTCCAAGTAGCTGGGACTACAGGCATGCGCCACCATGCCCGGCTAATTTTTTTATTTTGTGTAGAGATGAGGTCTTGCCAAGTTGCCCACGCTAGTCTTGAACCCGTGGACTCAGACAATCCTCTTACCTCTGCCTCTCAAAGTGCTGGGATTATAGGCATGAACCACCATGCGTAGCCTGTGGTTACCATTATGATCTCACTTTACATCTAAGAAAATTTAAACTTAGAGATTAAGTACTATAATTTGCTCAAGATTGCACAGCTAAGAAGTGGCACACCTGACATTAGAACCCAGAAACACTTGACTCTAAAGCCCATGTTCTTCATAATACCACCTCTGAACCACCTTCAGTGAATGAAGGAAATGACCAGGAAGTGGGGAGAGGGCAGAATAGAGTGGATTTATCTGGGTCACAGCAGAGTTGGAGAACCAAGAGACTTTATACTAGAAATGGTTCAGAAGCAGCCCGGAGAAGAAGAGGACATCTAACCCAATGAGTTGCATCATCTTAAAGCTATAGAGAACACGCTCAGGGAAGGTCTGGGTTTCCATCAGGCACAGAGTTAGAGAGCTTTCCATGAAGAGTCCACATTCCCAGAGGAATTCCTAGAGGAGTTTGCTTGGCCTGGGAAGAGGTGGATGCAGGATGCAGTGGGCACAGGGTGAAGCTTTGGAGGAGAAAATAAATGGAAAGAGGTAACAAAGTAAACACTGCAGAGTTGGAGATTAAATCAAGGATTAGAGGACTGTGAGAGACAGCAGATTCAGCTGGCTACAAAGTTTACAAAGAATTCTTCAGTGGCAGTCTGCTGGTGGGCAGGAGAAATTCAGAGCATTCTGGAAGAAATCAGTCTTGTCCCACCCAAATTGGTCATGCTTTTGAAGAGACTCTCATTCAGGTTAACCAGTGACGGGTCTGGTGAGTCCCCAAAACCCTATTTACCATTGGACAGAGCAGAGGGTAGGTAGAAAAGAGAACAGGCATGACTCAGGCCTCCAGGAATGTCAAAAACAACCCACAGGCATTTGCTTCTAACAAAATCATATATCACAACAGGGGTAAGCCTGGAGTTTTCAGGACAAGAGAAACTGTTTACTCAGCTCTGAAATTCCAGAATACAACAGACTCCCACTGCATATACTGGAAGGTGGCTCACTAAATGCTTGCTGAGGAAAAACATGAATAAATGAGATATACTGTTTGCTATTCTTTCTGATGGTGTTTAGCACAGCTATACAGCAGTGCATAGTGTTACTACAGCATTCAAGTTCAAAACTAGATTTGACTGAATCAACAGTCATCCTTCCCCACAAAAAAATAAATCCCTGAAATATAGCAAGTGGGCTCTCCATTTCTCCATCATCCAGGAAGGATGTTGAGGTTGAAGACAATAACTGCCATGGCTTCCAAAGCTCTGATGAAATCTCAGATGTGAGGCCTTCTGCTCCCATGCCTGCAGTTTCATATTGTTGGAATCTTCATTGTGTCCCTGGGGGTTGCGGCTTTCTGTAAGTTTGCTGTGGCTGAACCAGGAAAGAAGGCATCTGCAGATTTCTACAGAAATTATGATTCCACGAAAGATTTTGAGGAGATGAGGAAGGTTGGTATTTTGGAATATAAAGAATTTCTTTGGGTTGAATTACAAAGAATTTTGTCACCAACCTGTGTTCCTGAATATGAAACACGCTATGTGGGCTAAGTAATAGTTTCTCTTGGTAAATAAACAAATATTTTTTTAAAAAGAAATGTAGCAAGTGTTTATCATAATGAAAATAGCTCAAGGATCACAAATGAATACATTTAATGTTGGGAAGAAAATAATGATGACTTCCATAATTAAAAAAATATTCAAGGTAAACTGACATTTTCTCTAAAGACTCTCTTTATTTGAAATGTTGGGTTTGGAACTGAGTTTACAGTTTCTGTAGACTACATTCCCCAAGGGGCTCACTGCATAACTAGACCTTCTGTTTAATACAGCAAAGCTAATGCTATAAAACACAGTGCAGACATCATCATTAAGTAAAACAAAACCAGTGATATTACTTATTTAAAAGTTGCCACCTGAACTATGCAGCAATTGCCAATGTTAATAAAGCCCTTTAAAGACATAGTAAAATGCTTTGGAAGTAATTCTATAAGAAAAAAATTAGGTCGGGCGCAATGGCTCAAGCCTGTAATCCCAGCACTTTGGGAGGCTGAGGCAAGAAGATTGCATGAGTCCAGGGGTTTAAGACCAGCCTGGGTAACTTGGTGAGACTTCGTCTCTACAATAAATCAAAAAACTAGCTGAGCATGGTAGCGCACGTCTGTAGTTCCAGCTACTTGGAAGGCTGAGGTGGAAGGATGACTGAGCCCAGCAGGTTGAGCTGTGGTGGCAGTGAGTGTGCCACTGCACTCCAGCCTGGGTGATAGAGTGAGACTCTGACTAAAAAAAAAATTATATTATTAAATTTGGCAAAACACATGTAAGTCTGCAAGCTGGAAAACTCTGACAGACATCATCACTAAGAGAAATTAAAGACCTAAGTAAATGGAAGATATGTCAGACTCATAGATTGAAATACTCAATATGATTGGAATGCTTTGGTTACCTTAAAACCATAAGTACCTATCATCAATAACTCATTGTTTAAAGTGGATGTTTACAGCCGGGTGTGGGGGCTCACACCTATAATCCCAATACTTTGGGAGGCCGAGGTGAGAGAATTTCCTGAACCCACAGGTTCGAGACCAGCCTGGGGAACTTGGTGAGTCCTCATCTCTACAATAAATCAAAAAATTAGCTGGGCGTGGTGTGCACCTATAGTTCCAGCTACTTGGAAGTCTGAGGCGGAAGGATCACCTGAGCTCAGCAGGTTGAGACTGCGGTGGCTGTGAGTGTGCCACTGCAGTCCAGCTTGGGCTACAGAATGAGACTCCAACTCAAAAAAAAAAAAAAAAGAATATTAGAAGAAATGGAGGATCAAAAGAGGAGAGATAGGATTACTCAAAGATTAGTGACTTCAGGAATCCATTACCATCCTGGGACAAAGGAGCAAAAATGTTCCCCAAAGCTCAGAAGCACAGTGTCCCTAAGGTTGGCTGTTGGATCCTAGTGTCTAAGCAGGAACCCAGGAGTCTGCATTCTCAAATTAGTGCTCCCATTCTTGCAGCCACCAGTCCAATCTACTGCTGCCATTGTCACTAGCGCTAAGGCTGTCACCATCAGATATCTCTGCTGCCAAAGATGTCACCAGAATTCAAAAGCAGGAGGGGAGCCAATTCTCTCCACCTTCCATCGTCTAGCATCATACCAATGTCTTTCATCCATAGGACCACACATAAGTCAGCTAGCAAGGGATTCTGGGAAATACTGTTTGTCTCTCTGATACACAGCAGAGTGCACAAGGTCAGATGGGGGCTGAAAGCAATAGACAAATGACCTACACAATCTACCCCTTTTGTTACCCAGCATGCTTTGTCATTTTTAACCTATATTTAACTTCCATGTGACAACTATAATGACTTCATGCTTTCCTCCCTAAGAATATACAATAATCCTTCCCACAAAGATACATTCTCTATTCCAAAAAAGTGAGATATAAAACCCATGTCTGGAATTAGCTCTGGGTCATGTTAAATTCTCTTTTTTAGCCCAGTCACAATCCCCAGTCCCATCTGGATATTCTATAATTCACAAAAGCAGCTGGGCTTGGTGGCTCAGCCTATAATTCTGCACTTTGGGAGGCTGAGGTGAGTGGATTTCCTGAGTCCACGGGTTCGAGACTCGCCTGGGCAACTTAGCAAGACCTCATCTCTACAATAAATCAAAAAATTAGCCGGACGTGGTAGCGCGCGCCTGTAGTTCCAGCTGCTTGGAAGACTGAGGCTGAAGGATTGCCAGAACCCAGCAGGTCGAGGCTGTGGTGGCCGGGAGTGTGCCACTGCACTCCAGTCTGGGTGACAGAGTGAGACTCCAACTCAAAAAAAATAAAAAAGAAAAAATAAATAATTCACAAAAGACCAAAGTGAAGTTAGTTCCCAACATTGTCTCGTCTTATAACATTCTTGTGTATACACATTTCAGGGCTCCCCATTGTCTTCAGATTAAAGTCAAAACTCCATATCTTGGTGTTTAAGGACTACCAAGCTAGGCCAAAGTTAGTTTCATAACTTCTCACTACTGCAATTAGATTATCCATATTTTATTTCTCGAAAACACCTTGTCTATTTCTGCCTCTTCGTCTTTGAGTTTGCCATTTCCTCCACCCAAAATGCATTCCCCATTTCTTCTTTTCCACCTCCTATGCTCGAAACCTACCCATTTTTCAAGGAATGACCCAGGCTTAATTCCCACACACAACCCTCTTCCAAAGACACCAGCTCTCAGGGACGAAACAAGCCCGCCTTGGGTTTGAGTCCTCCTGGCTTCCCCACAGCATGTAGTAACACAACACTTCCCACATATCCACTTACTGACTGATACCTGGCTGTGGAGGATAGGGAAATGAGTTGGTGATGTATACTTGGCTGTTTATTAGAAGCCCAAGGCACCTAATGCCCCACATCAGCTTCCTGTAGCCTCCCATAGTCCCCACTCAGACTCTGTTGGATTCCAAGTTACAGTTTGAAGCAGAACATCAAGTCACCATAGCAAATTTCAGAGGAGATCAGCCGGTCTCCAGAGACACTGTTCTCAGATGACTACCAAGCCAGCAACCTGGTTGAGGTCATCAGTAAACCACACGGCTTGCCAGCTAATATCAAGTCAAAGATTAGGGCAAACAAAATGCTTTCAAGGAGCATTGTTCCACAGAAATTGTTCACCTTGAGAAAACACAAAAAACACTGAGGAGCAAAAACCCAGAACCAGGAAAGGGAAGACAGTCAAAATCTAGACCGTCCTAAAACAGGCCCTACATCAGGATTGGGTCACATTCTCCCACATGCCTGCAGGTTGCCTGTTAACTATGTCACTCACCAAGTCACTCTATTACAAGTAGAGGAGCAATAGCAGTGAAAGGAGACAATTAAATTTTTGCTTTTCATGCCCAAGGTCTCTCCACTGTGTGTGATTTTCCCCCATTACTGTGTACCTCCTCTTGCTGTTCCAGATATGAAAATAAATAACAGATGATATGGAATATGGTTCTTAAAGGAATGCTAACAAATTTGTTTACTGGTATGTTTAATCTGTACAATACCTTGAGCTTAAAAATAAATTTGAGCCAGGCTCGGTGGCTCAGCCTGTAATCCCGCGCCTTTGGGAGGCTGAGGTGAGTGGATTGCCTGAGCCTGCGGGTTCGAGACCCGCCTGGGCAGCGAGACCTCATCTCTACAATAAATCAAAAAATCAGCCGGGCGTGGTAGCGCATGCCTGTAATTCCGGCTACTCGGAAGGCTGAGGCGGAAGGATCGCCGGAGCCTAGCAGGCGAGGCTATGGTGGCTGGGAGCGGCCACTGCGCTCCAGTCTGGGTGACAGAGTGAGACTCCGACTCAAAAAAAACAAATAAACAAACAAAAATAAATTTGAAAAACTATGACTACATACAATGAAAGTTATATATATATTTAAAACACCCTGCACAATTCTACAACTTTATTATATATTTATAGGACTTTTTTTTTTTTTTTGAGTTGGAATCTCACTCTCTCACCCAGATTGGAGTGCAGTGGCTGCTCCCGGCCACCACAGCCTCGACCTGCTGGGCTCCGGCGATCCTTCCACCTCAGCCTTCCGAGTAGCTGGAACTACAGGCATGAGCTACTACACCCGGCTAATTTTTGATTTATTGTAGAGATGAGGTCTTGCCAAGTTGCTCAGGTGGGTCTCAAACCCGCGGGCTCAGGCAATTCACTCACCTCAGCCTCCCAAGGTGCAGGATTACAGGTTGAGCCACCGAGCCTGGCGTTATAGGACATTTATATACACACACACACACACACACACACACACACACACACACACACACACACACAATAAATTTTACTAAAAATCATTGAATTGTCCGCTTACAATGGGTATTATTTCACGGTATGTAAATTCTCTCTCAATAAAACAGTTTTTAAAGTCACCATACACAAGATTTAAAAACAAACTACAAGCCAGCAGAATATATCTCCATGAAAATAACTAGAATAGAGTTATCTTTACCATATTTAAAAATATCTTCAAAATCTCAAGAAAAAGCATTTACATCCCAATAGAAAATGGGCAGAAGAAGAATAGAAATTGTTGATAAACATTAAAAAAATTTCATCTTCACTAGCAATGAAATAAACATGGTTTGAAGAAGACTTGACACTATGAAACACTGCAACTTTGTGTTTTGTTTGTTTTAAGTCGGGATCTTACTCTGTCGCCCAGGCTGGAGTGCAGTGACACAATCATGATTCACCAAAGCCTCTACCTTCTGGGCTCATCCTTCTGCCTCAGTCTCCCAAGTAACTGGGACTACAGAGGCACACCACCACACCTGACTTTTTTCTTTCTTTTTTTTGTAGAAACGATGTCTTGCTAAATCACCCAGGCTGCTTTCCAACTCCTGGGTGCTAGAGCAATCCTCCTGCCTCAGCCTCCCAGAGTGCTGGAATTACAGGCATGAGCCACCATACTCAGCCTGTTTTTAAGGTAATATCCAGAATTGGTGAGGGTAGCTGAGAAAACTTTTAGGCCTCCTTAGATATCATCTCCCCGCCGGGTACAGTAGCCCACACCTATAATCCCAGCACTGTGAGAGGCTAATGTGAGAAGATTGCCTGAGCCCACAGGTGCAAGACCAGCCTAGGCAACTTGGCAAGACCTCATCTCTACAATAAATTAAAAAAAAAAATTAGCCAGCCGTGGTGGCATGTGGCTGTAGTTCCAGCTACTTGGAAGGCTGAGACATAAGCATCGTCTGAGCCCTGTAGGTTGAGGCTGCAGTGGCTATGAGCGTGCCACAGTACTCCAGCCTGGGCGACAGAGTGAGATTCTGACTCAGAAAAAAAAAAAAAAAGGCCGGGCATGGTGGCTCAAGCCTGTAAACCCAGAACTTTGGGAGGCGGAGGCAAGAGGATTGCCTGAACCCAGGGTTCAAGACCAGCCTGGCAAACTTGGTGAAACCTCGTCTCTACAATAAATTTTTAAAAAAATTAGCCAGCCGTGGTGGCGTGTGGCTGTAGTTCCAACTACTTGGAAGGCTGAGGCGAAAGGACTGCCTAAGGTCCAGCAGGTCAAGGCTATGGTGGCCACGAGCGTGCCACCGCACTCCAATGGATGACACTGAGACTCTGCTCTGACTCAAAAAAAAAAAAAAAAAAGATATCACCTCCCACTCTTTGCAAGACTTAATCAGGTCCTCCTCCCTTGAATTTCAGTGTTACCCTAAATTTACATCTATTACACCTTATTGTCGCTGACTATTTACATGACCATAACCTAGTTAAATTTCAAACCGCTCTGAACCATGGCTGATTCTTCCATATATTCCCAGTGCCTACCTAATACCTGGCACAGAGCATAAACTCCACACGTGTTTATTGTCTGTTAATTGAATGAGTAATGGGAGTGAAATTGGTGCAAACTTTCTCAAGGACATTTTAATCACATATATCAAGTTACTAAAATTGTTCATATTCTTTGACTCAGAAATTTGTCCTTAAAATTTTGTATATCTGAGATAAACAAATGCTAGATGTACAATGATGATTAGCTCAAGGTTAGTTTTAACAATGAAAAATTAGGAACAATGCAAATTTTTGGCATTAAGTAATAGATTTTTTTTCTATTTTTATTGCCTATTTGTAAAAATTGTGGTTAAAAACCATTTAACACATACTTTACCATTTTAATCATTGTAAAGTGTAAAATTCAGTAACATTGAGTACATTCACAATGTCGCACAACCATTACCACTATCTCGTTCCAGAGTATTTCCATAACCCCAAAAGGACATTTCACACCTATTCAGCAATTACTCCCTCTTCTACCATCTCCCTAGCCCCTGATAACCACTAATCTGCTTTTTGTCTCTACAGACTTTTCTATTCTGGATATTTCATACAAATGAAATCATACAATACATGCCATATATGCCTGGCTTTTTTCACTTAGCATGATGTTTTCAAGGTTCACCCGTGTTGTAGCATGTAACAGTACCTCATTTCTTTTTACTGCTGAATACTATTTGGCTGTATGAATATATCCTATTTTATTTATTCATTCATCAGTTGGTGGACATTTGGCTTGTGTCCAACTTTTGGCTATTGTGAATAGTGCTGTTATAAACATTCACATGCAATTTTTTTGTTCAAGCACCTGTTTTCAGTTTTTTGGTTTTTTTTTTTTTTTTTTGAGTTGAAGTCTTACCCCGTAACCCAGGCTGGAGTGCAGTGGCACGATCATGGCCACCACAACCTCGACCTGCTGGGTTCAGGCGATCCTTTCACCTCCCTCAGCCTTCAAAGTAGCTGGAACTACAGGCATGTGCCACCATGCCCGGCTAAATTTTTTATCTATTGTAGAGATGAGGTGCTGCCAAGTTGCCCAGGCTGGCCTCAAACCCGTGGGCTCAGGCAATCCTCTCACCTTGGCCTCCCAAAGTTCTGGAATTATAGGCATGAGCCACCACGCCCAGCTATTTCTTTTTACAACTGAATAATATTCCATTATATTAATATACCCTATTTTATTTATCCATTCATCAGTTGGTGGACATTTGGCTTGTGTCCATCTTTTGGCTACTGTGGATAGTGCTGTTATAGACATTCACATGCAAGTTTTTGTTCAAACACTTGTTTTCAGTTCTTTTGAGCAAATATCCAGAAGTGAAATTGCTGTATCACGTAGTAATCCTATATTTAACTTATTGAGGAACTGCCAGTTTTCCTGAGCAACTGCACCATTTTACATTCCCACCAAGTGCAGAAAGATTCTATAGATCAAAATGTTACTACACATTTTTGCTGTGGCAGACTATCCTGTTGTGAATAAAACAAACTCCCCGCTTTTAAGAAACTTACAAGCCGGGTGCGCTTTGGGAGACTGAGGCAGGAGGATTGCTTGAGCCCAGGAAGTTCAAGACCCAGCCTGGGTAACATAGCAAGACATCTCTAGTGAAAAATAAACAAATAAATAAAACTTACATTCAGCAAAGGAAGTTAGGTAATAAAACAAGTACTGTAAATGAATATTAATTTTCTTCTGATGTTTTTTAACCCATTTACAAATGTGGAACCCATTCTTAGTATACAGGTCATAAAAAAGTGGGCTGTATTGCTTGAGCCCAGGAAGTTCAAGACCCTGCCTGGGCAACATAGCAAGACATCTCTAGTGAAAAATAAACAAATAAATAAAACTTACATTCAGCAAAGGAAGTTAGGTAATAAAACAAGTACTGTAAATGAATATTAATTTTCTTCTGATTTTTTTAACCCATTTACAAATGTGAAATCCGTTCTTAGTACACAGGTCATAAAAAAGTGGGCTGTAGGCCAGGCTCGGTGGCTCAGTCTGTAATTCCACGCTTTGGGAGGCCGAGGTGAGTGAATTGCCTGAGCCCGCAGGTTCAAGACCCACCTGGGCAACTTGGCGAGACCTCATCTCTACAATAAATCAAAAATTAGCTGGGCATGGTAGCGCGCACCTATAATTCCAGCTACTTGGAAGGCTGAGGCAGAAGGATCTCCAGAGCCCAGCAGGTTGAGGCTGCGGTGGCCGGGAGCGGCCACTGCCCCCCAGCCTGGGTGACAGAGTGAGACTCAAACTCAAAAAAAAAAAAAAACGTGGGTGTAGCCAGGCGCAGTGGCTCAAGCCTGTAATCCCAGCACTTTGAGAGGCCGAGGTGAGAGGATTGCCTGAGTGCAGGGGTCGGAGACCAGCCTGCACAACTTGGTTAGATCTCGTTCTCTACAGTAAATCAAAAAATAAGCCAGGCGTTGTAGCGCGCACCTATAGTTCCAGCTACTTGCAAGGCTGAGGCAGAAGGATCTCCTGAGCCCAGCAGGTCGAGGCTGTAGTGACCATGAGTATGCCACTGCACTCCAGCCTGGGTGACAGAGACTCCAACTCAAAAAAAAAAATAGTAGTAGAATGAAAGGAGAACCCAGGAATGGGGCATGTAGATCCAACCTGGCTATGGATGCTCATGTTCTGTTCTTCTCCAGATAAGCACTTTGTGGTCAGCTCCTGACTGCTAGCATCCTGAGACAGGATGTCAACTGGCCCGTGTTGCTCTGCAATGACTGCAGCAGGTGTCCACGGGTTCTGGAATTTTCCTACAGCTTTGACATCTCTCTAACACAGCCTGCCTAGTCTATCACCCAGCATACATAATCACCCAGTCAGACCTAGCTGCCACCAACATGCCAGGTACAAGAGTCAACGTGGAGACTCTTGGTACTGTTCCTCACAACTGACCTTCCTTAGCAAGAAGAGCTAGAGCTATTGTTATAGAGTGGGAGTTGGGAGGAATATGTGCGGAACCCAGGTGACCTGTGTGGGTGCCTCTCGATGTCACTTGCCAATTATAAAGTGAGAGAAGTGCACCTGTAGTTCCAGCTACTTGCAAGACTGAGGCAGAACGATTGCCTGAGCTCAGCAGGTTGAGGCTGCAGTGGCCGAGAGCATGTGAGACACCAGCTCGGAAAAAAAAAAAAAGAAGAAGAAGGGCACTCTGACCTCCCTCTTATCTTCCTAAGAACGGAAGATAAAGTCCCACGTGAAAGATGTCCTCCCTAAAACATTCTTGTCACCAGAGACAGGGAGTTGAAGACTGAGAAAAACCTGTGCAAACAGACCTTATTAAATCAATTCTTACCTTCCTTCAGTCTCCTATGTATTTTTCTTCCTTTTTTTTTTTTTTTTGAGTCAGTCTCACTCTGCCACCCAGGCTGGAGTGCAGTGGCATGCTCATGGCCACCACAACCTCAACCCAGCTCAGCCTTTCAAGTATCTGGAGCCACAGGCATGCGCCACCACATCCGGCTAATTTTTTGATTTTTTTTTTTTTTTTGAGTTGGAGTCTCACTCGGTCACCCAGACTGGAGTGCAGTGGCTGCTCCCGGCCATCGCAGCCTCGACTTGCTGGGCTCCGGCGATCCTTCCGCCTCAGCCTTCTGAGTAGCCGGAATTACAGGTGCGTGCTACCACACCCGGCTAATTTTTTGAATTATTGTAGAGATGAGGTCTCACCTGCCCAGGCAGGTCTCAAACCCGCGGGCTCAGGCAATCCACTCACCTCAGCCTCCCAAAGGCGCGGGATTACAGGCTGAGCCATCGAGCCCAGCTGATTTTTTTATAAAGATGAGGTCTTGCCAAGTTCCCCAGGCTGGTCTCAAACCCATGAGTGTAGGCAATCCTCTGGCCTCCGCCTCCCAAAGTGCTGGGATTATAGGTGTGAATCACCACGCCTGGCCCAGGCTGGAGTGCAGTGGCATGCTCATGGCCATCACAACCTCAACCCGGCTCAGCCTTTCAAGTACCTGGAGCCACAGGCATGTGCCACCACATCCGGCTAATTTTTTGATTTTTTTTTTTTTTGAGTTGAAGTATCACTCTATCGCCCAGACTGGAGTGCAGTGGCCGCTCCTGGCCACCGCAGCCTCAACTTGCTGGGTGGGTTCCGGCAATCCTTCTGCCTCAGCCTTCTGAGTAGCCGGAATTACAGGCACGTGCTACCACGCCTGGCTAATTTTTTGATTTATTGTAGATGAGGTCTTGCCTGCCCAGGCAGGTCTTGAACCCGCAGGCTCAGGCAATCCACTCATCTCAGCCTCCCAAAGGCGCGGGATTATAGGCTGAGCCACCGAGCCTAGCTGATTTTTTTTATAAAGATGAGGTCTTGCCAAGTTCCCCAGGCTGGTCTCAAACCCATGAGTTTAGGCAATCCTCTGGCCTCCGCCTCCCAAAGTGCTGGGATTATAGGTGTGAATCACCATGCCTGGCCCGAGCTGGTGAAATTTTATCCGAGCTGTACCAAAGCATGAGGTCTTCCTTCCTTCCCCTTCTCCATTCACAGGGTCATAGTGATCCGAAGACCCTCCCTGCTTTCTTGTTTCCTTTCCCCTTTATATTTCACAGCCATGAACCTCAATACATCTCATACATTTCTCACTCCATCTTGGCATCTGCTTCCCAGAGGACCCGCCATATGACTTAACGATTCCACTTCTAGATATTTACCCATGAGAAATAAAAGCATATGTCCACAAAAAGACTGGTGCACAGATATTCATAGAAGCTTTCATGCACAATGGCCCCAAACTGGAAACAATCCAAATGTCCAGCAACAAGTGAATGGATAAACTAATAGCAATATATCCATATGTATTAGTCAGGGTTCTCCATGGAAACAGAACCAAATGAATGTGTATATCTCTATAGAGACAGAGATAAAGAGAACTATTATAAGGAATTGATTCATGCCATTATGGAGGCTAAGTCTCAAGATTTGCAGTCAGCAAACTGGAGACTCAGGACAGCTGATGGTGTAGTTTCAGTCCGAAGGCAGAAGACTGATGTCTCAGCTCAAGAAGTCAAGCAGGTAAAGTTCCCTCTTTTTATTCTATTCGGGTCTTCAATTGATTGGATGACGTTCACCCCCATTAGGGAGAACAAAATGTTTTACTAGGTCTACTGATTCAAATGTTAATCTCATCCAAAAATACCCTCACAGACACACTCAGAATAATGCTTAGCTAAATGTCTGGGCACTCTATGGCCCAGTCAAGTTGATACATAAAATTAACCATCACACCATATCATGGGGTACTACTTGGCAATAAAAAAGAATATGCAAAAATATGGATACATCTTACAAACATGCTGAGCAAAAGAAGCCAGACATGAAAGAGTAAGCATACTGTATGATTCCATATACAAGGAGGGACCAAAAAAACAAAAACCTCGGAATTTATTTATTAAGCCCGCCGGCTCGAGACCCGCCTGGGCAGCAAGACATCATCTCTACAATAAAATCAAAAAAATCAGTCGGGCGTGGTAGCGCATGCCTGTAGTTCTGACTACTTGGAAGGCTGAGGCGGAAGGATCGCTGGAGCCCAGCAGGTCGAGGCTGCGGTGGCTGGAAGCGGCCACTGCACTCCAGTCTGGGCGACAGCGTGAGACTCCAACTCAAAAAAAAAAAAAAAAAATTGTGTATTTATTCTTGCATCTTTAAACTTCAGTCATCTTCTAAATACTCTCTATTTGATGCAATACATCTAACAAGATGCTTTTTCCACTGCTTAAAACAGTTTTTGAACTCATCAATTTGGATGTTTTTTAGTGCTTCTGACATTTTTTGTTTCATCTCTTCTACATCGGCAAAATGTTTCACCTTGACAACATTTCTCATCCGGAGAAATAAAACAAAGTTGCTCAGGGCAAGATTGGATTAATAAGGAGGCTGGAGCATGGGGATCATGCCATCTTTGGTCCCAAACTGCTGAACACTCAGGGTGGTACGGGCAGGTGTGCTTGTAAATAACCCATCACAAAATGGGTAAATGTGTTGAAAGAATCCCCCCCCCAAAAAAAAATTCACTGAAGCCAAACACAGCTTCTCACAACAACGCTTGCTAGTACATGAATGCCAATGCGTTCCTAGAACACTTACTTAGCAGGGCCTGTCCTCCAGAAAATAATTCCGTTTTCTTGGGGGGGGGGTCTCTTCTTGTACACAAAATACTAAAAAAGATAAAATACACAGTAAAAGAAAGCAGATCAGTGGTTGCCTGGGATAACAGGCCAGAAGAGAAATTGAATGAGATGGACACAAGGGAACTTTTTGGGGTGATGGAAATGTTCTATGTTTTTACTGTGATGGCTCTTACACCAGTCTATAAATATGTCAAAACTCATTGAAAGGTACACTTACACCGTGTGCATGTTATCATATATAAACTATAGATTAATAAACTTAATTTAATAATATCATTTAGTTTTAACTAAATTTATCTTCACAAAATGGATAAGTGACACTAAAAGTTTCCTTCCAAAAAGCTGTAACTTGAAGACAACATTAATAGGCAAGCACAGCACCTGGCTGTTAGTTCTACTTCTAGGATAAACTCACCGTGTAGGCTGGGGTACGTCCCTCACTTCCTGCCTATAAAGTGAGGAGGTTAAACCAGAGCAGTAGTCTTTTAAAGGCGATCCTACGCAGGTGGGGGACTTAGAGTCCTTTAGGCATGGTTTCATATACTATGCGTCTGATAAGAATTTGTTTGAACAAGTTCTGTGAACTTAAAAAAAATATGACTGAAATCCATTAACAGGATGATCTTTAAAGTTACAACATTCTACCACAGTCAAGCATAACTTAACAATGGGGGTATGTTCTGAAAATGCATCAGTGTGCAAACATCACAGAGTGTATTTACACAAACCTGGATGGTATAGCCTACTGCACACCTTGGCTACATGGTACAACCTATTGTTCCTAGGACACAAACCTGTACAGCATATTATTATACTGAACACTAGGTGCAGTGGCTCACACCTGTAATCCCAACACTTTGGGAGCCTGAGGCAGGAGGATCACTTGAGCCCAAGAGTTTGAGACCAGCCTGGGCAACATAGCCAGACCTCATCACTACAAAAAACACAAAAAAATTAACCGAGCATGGTAGCACGCCTGAAGTCCCAGCTACTCGGGAAGCTGAGGCAGGAGGATCGCCTGAACCCAGGAGTTCAAGGTTGCGGTGAGCCATGAGCGTACCACTGCACTCCAACCTGGGCAACAGAGTGAGACCCCCTCAACTCAAAAATACATAAAAATAAATAAATAAACCACTTAATGGCTAGGGAAGATAATCTTGATAAAATGGTGAAAAAAACCATATTACAAAAACCACATTACAAAACTAGATATGAAATATGCATGATTTCGATATTAACAATCATATAAATGCATAGAAATACATCAAAATTGCAATAATAATTAGCTCTGAGAGGTAAGATCACAGATGATTTTTGACTTCTTTTCTAAAGTATTAACAATAAGCATACAACATTTACAACTAAGATAATTCTTTTTTTTAATTGGGATCTGACTCTGTCACCCAAGCCGGAGTGCAGTGTCACAATCACAGCTCACCACAGCCTCAACCTCCTGGATTTAGGCAATCCTTCTACCTCAGCTCCCACAGTAGCTGGGACTACAGGTGTGCACTACCACATCTGGCTAATTTTTTTGTTTTTGTAGAGATGAGGTCTTTCTATGTTGCCCAGACTGCTCTTCAACTCCTGAGCTCAAGAGATTGTCCCACCTCAGCCCTCCAAAGTGCTGGGATTACAGGAATGAACCACAACGCCTGGCTAGAAAAAAAGTGTTATTTTAAGACATTAAAGTAAGACTAAGATATAACAAGATTATAAGATATAATCTGCTCGAGCAGATTCAAGGATGCAATCTAGACGCTAAAATAGATCATCTAAGAAATATGACGAACAAGTATGGACATTAGCCACGAATCATGTCATAGAACTGAACTAGTGAGAGCCAGGGTTAAAAGGAGAACCTGTACATAAGTGGGTCAATAAATGTGCATATGTGCCTGTGCCCAAATTTTCTAACTCACAAGTAAGGAATGTCTAAACAAGAACACTGAGTCCTCTGCCTCAAGAACTTGGCTTGTTGCCTACTCACTAGAGAGAGAAGGCTTATAGGAAACACTAGGCATGTCTTATTAAACAAGCATGTTTCTAATGGATTGTTTGTCCGTGGAGAAAGAGACATAGCACCAAGCAGTGATTGCGGCAATTATCTGAATTAAACAATTGTACCAATAAAATTAATGTATTAACTCAAGGCTGGTTTTGCTTATGGAGTCAGGCTCATAATTCCACTGACTTAACACACAAAATTTGTCCCTTTGAGTTTCCCACAGCAAGCCTCATGGCTCACCGAGTGTGGTGTGTGTGCCACTGCCCACAAATCAAGGAAGAACAGTTTCAGGATCAAGAAAATTCAGCTATATGTTTTATGTGTGGGTCTTTTTTTTTTTTTTTTGAGTTCTTACTGTGTCGCTCAGACTGGATTGCAATGGCCGCTCCGGGTCACCGCAGCCTCGACCTGCTGGGCTCCAGCGATCCTTCTGCCTCAGCCTTCCAAGTAGCTGGAACTACAGGCGCACTACCACGCCTGGCTAATTTTTTGAGTTATTGTAGAGATGAGGTCTCTCCAAGTTGCCCAGGCGGGTCTCAAACCCACGGGCTCAAGCAATCCAGTCACCTCGGCCTCCCAAAACGCGGGATTACAGGCTGAGCCACCGAGCCCAGCTATGTGTGGGTCTTATTTGTGCAGTTCTGAGAACAGTACCCAAGGGGAGTGGTGTTCTGACATGATCCCAATACAACATAACTTCTTCATGAAGAGTGCAGTGCTAAAAGAAATTTTCAGAAATTTGCATTTGGGCCTTCAAAAAAATTACCATCTCTGGTATTGAACTTGGATTAAATACAGTTCTCTCACTGCTACCAGTGTTGACTGTGACTGGGTTTTGTGCTTTTGTTTAAAAAGAATTCACAGCCAAGCTCAGTGTCTCATGTCTGTAATCCCAGCATTTTGGGAGGCAGAGGCATGAGGATTACCTGGTTCAAGACCAGCCTGAACAACATGGTGAAACCTTGCCTTTAGAATAAATTAAAAAATCAGCCAGGCCTGGTGGTGTATGCCTGTGGTTCCAGCTACCCAAATGGCTGAGGCAGAAGGATCGCCTGAGCCCAGCAGGTTGAGGCTGCGGTGGCCATGAGTGTGCCACTGTACTCCAGCCTGGGCGACAGAGTGAGATTCCAACTAAAAAAGGGGGGGGGGGGCCTAAAAAAAAATAAAGAAAAGGAACTTCAGGTCTTTTATAGATTTACAGTTGTACTCCTGCCTTGTGGCTGCAAGTTGAGAATCCTGTGGGTACTCAGAAAAAGGTTTTATTCTGGATATGCGTCCCCAGGCATTCATTCCCTTGAGTTTGACTGTCGTAGGGGCACTAAGAAGTACTTGGAGTTGTTCTATACAGGCATAAGGGATGTAGGATTTAAAGTTTGACAAATGTTAAGAGTACTCCTTATACCTGATGGGGTTAAGCAATATACCTTACACCAGGGATCCTCAAACTACGGCCCGCGGGCCACATGTGGCCCGCCGAGGACATTTATCCATCCCGCCGGGTGTTTTTGCCGCCTTAACATGTTACGACTAGCAGTGACAAATATGGAACTGGACATTGACCATCTCATTAGCCAACAGCAGGCCCATAGTTCCCACTGAAATACTGGTAAGTTTGTTGATTTGACTTTACTTGTTCTTCATTTTAAATATTGTATTTGTTCCCGTTTTGTTTTTTCACTTCAAAATAAGATATGTGCAGTGTGCATAGGAATTTGTTCATAGTTTTTTTTTTTAACCTATCGTCCACCCCTCCAACGGTCTGAGGGACAGTGAACTGGCCCCCTGTTTTAAAAGTTTGAGGACCTGTGCCTTACACAGTGCTTTTCTCTAGGAAGCTATGCTCCTTCTTTGAGGGTGACTTTTATAAAGTTTGCAGTCATAGCTTTACTTGGAACCCTATGGCTTCATATTTTAGAATTTACCTTTTTGTAATCTCAGGAGGAATTGAGGCTGGGGTATCTGGACTTGCAGGCATTACCAAAAAGATCCCCTTCTATCCTGACAAGACTAGGGTGGCATCCAGCACCTCGAGAAAGTCCCTTCCCAACAAGAGGATTAGGCATTCAGACATTATTAAAAATCTATGACTTACAAGTTTCTCAGGTACAGGTAAAAGGCTGAGAGAAATAACTTAATTGGGGCTTATGGTCAACTTCAACCACTGAGCAAGTCTCAGTTCATAAAGGTCCAGGACAGGAAGGTAAAACAGAGAAGGTAGCAATTAATTAAGAGAGCAGTGGGCCTTTCTGCCACCTTGAGAGTAACCTGCGGTTTTTCCCTCAGTTATAGTGATGGTCCATTGGGAAGCCGCTGAAGGCCTTGGGCCCCCTCAGTCGGACGTGGCCAGGATTTGGGGGTTTGGCCCATCCTCCCTTCAGAGTTGGGGGCCCTTTGTCCATATTCAGGAAATGGCCCAGGTGGCTGCTTGGGCTTGAGGCCCTTCCAATGGCCCAACTCACCGTAGTTGTAGCAAGCTCTCATCAGTTTGGGGTTGCTGCCTCATCTCCCCCGAGGAGACTGCCTCTGAAGTTATTAAAGCCAACAGTTTGACTTGCCTTTTTTTCCTTCTCTACCTGGTGCTCCTCCCTGGCTAGGTCCCTATTATTGAAGATAGAGAAAATTGTGCTTGGAAATTTGGGAGGGGGTCTGTGGTCCCGTGTCTAGTTTCTGTAATTTCCTCCAGATACCTGGGGTAGATTTGTTTATGAAATGGGTATTTAGAACTACTTGCCCTTCTCACAAGTTTGGGTCAACATTTGTATATTTCTCTAGGACCTCCACTAGTCTGGCCTGGAACAGAGCTGGGTTCTCAGTCTCCTCCTGAGTAACCACTGTGACTTTATTATAATTGGTGGGTTTGATCATACACTTCTTCATCCCTTCTATCATATGATTTCTCCTTTTTAAGTCCAGGCTGCCTCCCTGCTAGTTCCATAGGGCATCTTATTTGGGGATCAAATCACCACCCATCTGGAATATGGCCTTGATTCTGGGCTGCTAGCTCATCTGCAAAGGCTCGTGCAGCACCCATAACCCTGGCCTCTGCCTCAGGGGTGGAACAGGTGGAGAATAATATTTGGTATGCCTCCAAGTAAGCTCAAATGGCAAGATCAGTTTTAGAAATTCATCAACAAACTTGGTGCGGTTCTCAGAGAACCCACCAAACTTTTCTTTGCAAAGTCTCAGGACAAAATACGTACTCTAAGAGTAACTCTCGTTTGGTTCTTCCTCTGTAGGGGGCTGATCAGCAACATCAACATGAGTACTAGCAAGGCTGGGCCCAGGAGGATAAAGGCTTGGAGGCTGAGATTTAGGAGGCTAATGAGCAGGAGAGAAAATGGAGGAAGCACTTGGAGCTGGAGAAGTCTTCCTTCTCTGAAAGTGCCTTCCAAGAAATCTGAATCTGTATACCTAACCCTTAATTGTACCCCACAATTTTAAAATGAAAAATAAAATAAAAAGCCGGGCTCGGTGGCTCAATCTGTAATCCCGCGCCTTTGGGAGGCTGAGGTGAGTGGATTGCCTGAGTCCGGGGGTTCGAGACCCGCCTGG
>NW_007249755.1:181849-185525 GCF_000164805.1 Carlito syrichta | reverse complement strand
CTCCAGTCTGGGCGACAGAGTGAGACTCCAACTCAAAAAAATAAAATAATAAAATAAAAAGAAATCTGAATCTGCAGGGAGCATCCCCTGCAGAAACTGAGACTCTTGGGGCTGGTACTGCCATTACCCCTGCCTCTGCCTGGCACCTAGATGGAGATACAAGGAGCAGGTCATCTGGAGCATCAGGTTCAGCCGTTAGTCTTGGCTCTGTGACATGCAGGCAGCAATTCTTCTGCAGATCTGGGTTTTGGAATATAAGGCCATGAAGGCCAGAACATACTGGATTTCATCCTGTTTCTTTACCCTCTGACTAAAGAGGTTCAATTGAAGGATAGTGTTATAGTTCAAGCTTCCATTAATTTCCCAAGCTTCTCCATCCTCCAGTTTGTACTGAGGCCAGTTTGTGTTACAAGACAAAATCATGTTTTTTCTCTTAAGGTTTTCTAGTGACAGACTGTCCCAATGTTTTAACACACAACTTAGTGGAGTGTTCACAGGAATGGAGGTGCCAGCTCCCATATCTAGAAAGAAGAACGAAAGGAGGCTTATTGCACAAAACCCCAGGCTAGCTTCTTGTTTGCAAGAGTCATCTGAGTCGAACCATACTTTGTGCATGGTCTAAGCATGACTTGACTTGCACGCCCAGGCATGGAGACTGAAGGGAAGGTAATATCCTGGGTTGGCTATCCCCAGGACTCCTCCCCAGCTCTAACCCCCTGCCTGGGGCTATAATCAGGGTAGGTTCATGTTGTTACTGAGAAGAGATGCTCAGAGGAGTGTAGGAAGACTGTAGCCTTTACCCCAGAGTGGAATGTTAAGTCCAGATCCTTTGACAGCAAACAAAGGTGATGTCTGAGTGTATCCGAGAGACGGTGAGGGTCCAGAAAAGGGAAGTGGGGAGGTGTCTTGGAATCTATCCCATTGCTCCTCCCTGTGAAAAGTGCAGCCTCAGGATGATGGCAATCAGCCAGGGAGGTAAGTCCCTACGTTGCTGAGGGCTGGGAGAGAACTTCATTACTTGGCTGAAATATCGGCCTTCACGTAAAGTCTTGGGGACGTTTCCAAGTTGACAGAAACTTGGTGGGAGAGAACATGGAGTCAGAAATTGTGGACTCCAGTTTTGAGGAGTCAAGTGTCCAAGGATTGTGGAAGGAAAGGATCTCAGCCAAAGAGGAGAGTGAAAAAGAAACATTGAGTGAGGAGTGTAAGGCGTTTTCAGGTCTCTGGCGTTTTTGGAGACAGTGGTGAAGAAAGCAGTTTAGAGACTTTGTTTGACCTTGTTTGACCTATATGGGTAGGATATAAGTATGTATAAACCTGAGGAGAGACCAGACGGGGTCTTTGTACACGAGTAGACATGCAAAGGCAACAAGGACAGGTGCAATAAGTCTCACGTGGGGGATAGAGACGTTAAAAGATGGTGAGAAAGCAGTAAGAAAGGGCTTACAACCAGCTGACAGTGACAAATTAGCATGACAAAGCAAGGCACTCCAGCCCCAGAGAGCCAACCAAAGCTCACCTGAGTTACCTCTCTGAGTCCCAGCAGAGTTATCAAAATCTGTTACCGGTTTTGAATATGACCAGGTTCTTGTGCTCTTGTTTAGACAGAGTTCACAAACAGATACGGAGAGAAGTTTGGCAGACAGGTGGCTTTATTAAGCAAAGGGATGGTAGTACACCCTCAAGAGAGCAGTCAGCTTACAAAAAGCTGCTATGCCTAGCTAATGCCGAGTTTTTTTTCCCCCCTATTACTGCAAAGTAGCTGGTTCTGGGGTGAGTTTTTCCTGGAAATGGGTAGTCTTGGGGCTGGGTTTCTGTTTCCCCTCCCTCCTATTGGGTAGGGGAGTTTTCAGCTCTATAAGGTTATTCTGGCACTGTCAGGGTAACAGGTGGCTGTAAGTGCACATGCTGGCGGCGGAAAGGGTGGGGGGAGGTCCTCCAAACTAGTTCCTGCCCTGATGGTCAGCTCCCAGTCACAAACATCCCGAGTTGGCTGCTGCAGGTGTTCTTCGATAAGGATGTGATGGTTTAAGCTGTAGGTGTGAAATTGTAACTTTCCCTGGGCTAGGCTGCTTGCAAGTGTGGCTCTGCAGAGGCTGCAGCAGGTGTTGAGTTGGGAGCTTTCCTACAGCCCTGACGTCTCCCTAGCCTAACCTCCCTACTCTATCATTACCACTGAGCAGCACTTTTGTGAGGAAATGCTATACTTCCAAAATTCCTTCATGTCTCTTCTCATGGCCCTCTCCCCACCCCGTCAGCAGATTTATAGTTTGGTAAATTGCCCAACTCAAGCCCCAACTGGCAGAAAGGAGTTCACTTTGTCTCTATGTTTCCCAGCATCATCTTTTTCAGAGTTCTGGGATCCTAAAACACACACACAAATCAAAGGTGTGAGGCAGACAGGAATTCCAGTAAGTAAATATTTGTACCTCACTTGTTCTTATTATTTCTCAAGGCATTATGAGTCATAATAATTGCTAACATTCAGGGCCCTGGACATGCTACATGTGCAGTTAAAGAGTCCCAGTCTCAGAAGAACCCTACACTTGACTTTGTACACTGCTATTGTCATCTTGAAAGTCTTAATACATTTTGAACAAGAGGCCTTGAATTTTCGTTTTGCACTGGGTCCCACAAACTATGTAGCCAGCTTTGTTAACATTTATAGGGCACTTACTATGCATCAGACTCTGTTTTAAACCTTCACCCTAATAAACATGAATGGCTAGAGTACCACCAAACTGTGTAAATTTCCTCCACTACTTAAGGTAGTTCACAGGAGTCTGTTTTCTTGCCACTTATAAGTACTTACTTCTGGGCATGGTAGCTCAAGCCTGTAATCCCAGCACTTTGGGAGGCCGAGGCGAGAGGATTGCCTGAGCTCAGGGGTTCAAGACCAGCCTGAGCAACCTGGTGAGACCTCGTCTCTACAATAAATTTTTTAAAAATTAGCTGGGCATGGTGGCACATGCCTGTGGTTCCAGCTACTTGGAAGGCTGAGGCAGAAGGATCACCTGAGCCCAGTAGTTGGAGGTTGTGGTGGCCGTGAGCATGTCACTGTACTCCAGCCTGGGTGACAGAGGAAGACTCCGACTCAAAAAAAAAAAGTACTTACTAGAGGGGAAGGAAAGACATTTGCTCAGCAAGGACCTCCTAGGCAAACTTCTGTTTAAAAACAAAAAACAAAAAAACAATCACATCAGTGTTTCTTTCATATCACCAATCTGCGATTTACTTTGTTTACTTATTTTCTGTCACTACCCTTCTCTAGAAACATAACCTCCATGTTTTTCTTCCAAGCTTCTAGCGCAATGTCTGACACATAATAGGCAATCAACAAGCGTTTTAATAAATTCAGGCTGCAAAGCTTCTTAGGAAACATAAATGTAGAAATAAGCCGAGCTCAGTGGCTCAGCCTGTAATCCCGCACCTTGGGAGGCTGAGGTGCGTGAATTGCCTGAGCCCATGGGTTCAAGACCCGCCTGGGCAACTTGGTAAGACCTCCTCTCTACAATAAATAAAAAAACTAGCCGGGTGTGGTAGCGCGCGCCTGTAGTTCCAGTACTTGGAAGGCTAAAGTGGAAGGATCGCCGGAGCCCAGCAGGTCGAGGCTGCAGTGGCCGGGAGTAACCACTGCACTCCAGTCTGGGCGACAGAGTGAGACTCCAACTCAAAA
>NW_007249755.1:180324-181829 GCF_000164805.1 Carlito syrichta | reverse complement strand
AAAAAAAAAAAAAAAAATGTAGAAACAATAGCTCTGCCACCAAGTGCTACAGACTATTACTACCTGTGTCAAATCACTGAATTTCCTTGGATGCTGCTTGATGCAAAAATAGTGCTTTCATGACCTTTTATTAAATACAAGCTCATTTAACTAAACAATACTTGCGTCCCTGCTGTCTTCTTGGCACTATGTGACATGCCAAATGCATTCTAATGGCAGGTCCCTCGTCTCCACAACTTGAGTCTGATAGTACAGGGGAATGGTTCTCAAGAGGGTCTCTAAGGTCAAAACTACACTAAAGATTATATGCTGCTTTTATGCTCAATCTTTCACAAATGTGGAGTTTTCCAGATGGTACAAGATAAGATGCATAACAAAGGTTGATGGAATGTCTTAAGCTTTTTTCCACTTGAAGTTCTAATTCAGCAAATATTAATAGGTATAATCCACAGTTTAAAAAAAAGAAAAAAAACCTCAGCTTTTTCGGGCTGGGGATGTTGGTCCATTCCTGTAATTCTAGCACTTTGGGAGGCTGAGGCAGAAGGCTGCCTGAAGCTAGAAGTTCAAGACCAGTCTAGGCAACACAGCAAGACCTCGTCTCGAATGAATGAATGAATGAATGAGCTCTTTGGGGATAATACAGGACTGATACACATTCAGGAAGTCATTAGTAACAAAGAATAGACTGTAGGTGACACGGGAGACCAGTGTCAGTTCTGGGTCCAACTGGAACTGCAAGTGAGCGGGGCGATGGTGTGTGCGGGAGTGTGCCTGCAGCTGCTGAAACAGGCCCAGCTCTCTGCAAGATCACACGCCTCCTTCCTTTTCAGGTCCAACACAAGAAGCTGTAAATTCTTCTCTTGCTGGTCAGGTATCTGATAAAAGCCAGGGCATAACTGGACCAGCCAGGAAATTTTAGGGCATGCTCTCTGAATTATAATGTCAAAAAATCCGTCCACTTAGTAATAACTGTAAAGTTTGACCTAGGGATTAAAACAACTGCTTCCTGATTTGGGGGGCGACGGGGGTGGGGATAGCAAGCAAAAAAGGGCGGGAAAGTGAACATCTAAAGAAAGAAAGACCAGGCCGGGGGGAGGGGAACAGGCATAGCAAGAAGCCAATGAATGGGACCGAGGCTGCTGCGCGTGCGCCAGCCCTCCGCATGCGCAGGCGCACACCTGGTGATCTCGCGGAAAAGAACCGTTGCGGGCCCCGGCGTCGCGCGGAGGTGGGGGGGAGTGGAGGCGGGAGTGAAGTATCGCGAGAGGAGGCCGTTGCCGTAGCGGAGCCCTCCAGCTGTGTGTGTCTGAGGAGCCGCCGCCGGAGCCGCGGACGGGTTGCCGATCCCGTTAGTGCCCTCGGCCGAGACTCACGCCGCCGTCATGTCCCGCTACCTGCGCCCCCCCAACACGTCTCTGTTTGTCAGGAACGTGGCCGACGACACCAGGTGGGTTCGAGGCAGGTATTCCGGGCCTGCGTGGGGAGGCCGCAGGCGCACGGAGAGG
>NW_007249755.1:172222-180304 GCF_000164805.1 Carlito syrichta | reverse complement strand
CCTGGCGGCGGCGCTGGGTTGGGGGAGGGGAGGGGCGAAGATGGCGGGTCCCGCGCCCGAACTAGGCCGTGCAGCAGCCGCGTGGAGCGAGGGCGGCGCCCCTACTGGATCCGGGCCGCAGCGGGGAGCCGGGCCGCGTGGCGGGGCTCCCGGTCCCCTCCCCCTTCGCAGTGGGCCCCTTCTTCCCGCTGCTGCTCATACCTCCCGCCCCGCTGCTGCCTTTCCGCGGCGCGACATCCGCTCCCCATTGATTCCAAGTTCACGTTCTTCGGGGTGCACGCCCCCTCGGCCACAGAGACTGTTTTTCCAGCTTAAAAAAAAAAAAAAGATTGCTTTGAAATAACGGGATCGGGGGGGAGGAGTGTGGCGAAGCATTTGATACCTTTTCTATTTTTTTTTGACGTTGTTATACTTGTGGCTTTTAATCTGTTGGAAAAAGGGGATGTTGAGATTTGGGAAATTAAATTTTCCAGTTAGGTGTTGCGAATGGTTTTTCCCGTTTCTTTGACATTCTGATCACCCTTTGAGAAGGGAGACTTAGGAAGCCTCTACCATTAGGACGTTGACAGTTAAATTAGATTAATCCAAACCTACCTTAAATAGGCTTTGTTCTCCCAATTCCCTTAATTGTTTCGAGTTGCCTTTTGGGAGAGATCTTATCACAAAACGGGGCTTCATGTTTCACAAATAATCTCCAAGCAAAGAAAATTTTGTTTTGCTTACTTTTGTCTTAGCTTTAAGTTTTCCTGCTTAAATAATTATGTAGTAATAATTTTTGTAGCATCTAGAAAAATTTTCCCACTGCTATTTTGGCACTTTTTAAGAAGTTAGACGTATTTGTGACTTATTTTTCAGGCTCTCATCTACTGACTATTAGGTGTCTAATCCTGCCTTAACAAAATCTCCGGGTAAAACAGAGAGCTTGGTATTTTTCAGAGCACTATAATTGACTTGATATTGTAAAAGGAAAATATTAGCAGTGCTTAGAAACCTAATGTTTCTGTGCCTTTCATGAAAAGTGAAGGCTGTGCTTAAAAGCAGTATATTGTGGTCATTCCCTTGCGTTGTATTCCTTGTTTTCCTGTGAATGTAAAATAGTAATACATTTAATTATAAACTGCATTTTTATCTTCCATATTCTTGAATCCTAACTTTCCTTCATCAAAAGATACATTGCTTGTACATATTTGTATGTCAGTTCTTAAAGTTTTGTGGTAATGTTGAGATTTGGAAAGCTTGTCTGTTTCAGGTCACCCAGGGATACGGCTGAGACCTATGGGCCACCCTGTTTATTAACCACAGTCTCTTTCATTGACTGGGATATTGCAGAAAGATAACTACTATTTATAAAGAAACTCTTAAAGGCATGAACATAAAAATTTGAGGTCTTTCTATGATATTTTAGGTCTGAAGATTTACGGCGTGAATTTGGTCGTTACGGTCCTATAGTTGATGTGTATGTTCCACTTGATTTCTACACCCGCCGTCCAAGAGGATTTGCTTATGTCCAATATCCTTTCTTCAGATGGCTGATTAGTGAGGGGTGTTGAAGTTTGAAATTCAAGTTTATGTAAGTGGTAACATCTAAAAAGTAGTTTATTTTTGTCCTCTAATGTCTATGTCTTCAAATTTTTGAAAATTAATTCTGACTCACACATTGCTCTTACTATTTCTTAAAGTTAATCCAAAAATGGTAAAATATTTAAATTCCCATTCATGCTGGTGAAACTCAAATCAATGATTAAAGTATGTGATTTAAATTTGAATACACTCTGGTTGCTACCACCTAATTTAATGTAAGTCAATTAAAAGTTAATATGTTCTTGTGCTTAGCAATTAAAGTTTGGTATTCTTGTTTGTTAATTTGAATCACTTGATCAAAAACAAATTGTATTACAATGAGGTAAACTTCTTTAATATTGTCCCCTAATTTGCTGTCCTCTGTTGTTACCTCAGAGAATGTAAAGCTGTACAGTTATGGCGACCCCAAAGAGAAAGCATGAAAGAACCTTTAGAGTAGAGTTCAACACTTAAGGCAAGTAGACAAGCCAAAGACCTCTTAAGGATCAGGCTTGAAGAGAAGGGAGAGTTTGGGAAAAGAAAAAATAAAGAAAAGCTGGAAGAAGGACAAGCCTAATGGGAGACAAAGCCTCGCTTTATCTACAAAAGGGGGAAAAGGTTGTTTTTCAAAGTTAAAGATAAAGCCATCTGTCATATTTGGCCAAGCATCTCATGACAAGTCCTTCTGACAAGCACTTAAAGAGTTAAAGGTCAAGATGAAGTTGAATGATGGCCAAGATTAAAGGAGTCATACCTGATGTATCCTACAGAATAACTATTTTCCTTTTTTTTTTTTTTAATGTTTTGTAAGCAGTTAATTTTCAAAATTACTCTGGTTTGGTCTAGTGACAAAACCTGTTACTTGATTTGTGTGGGCCTTTGATGTTATGATTGTGGTGTTGTATAAATGCACTCTCTTCTAGCTTATCAAGTTAAAGTATAACAGGATATAATATTGGTAAGATTAAATTCTGCATATTTTGGTTTTGGACCAGGTGGTTAGATACCACAGAGTAGTAGGCAGTGCTCTTTGGAGTAGCATGAGGGTGTGGGGTTAAGCCATACAGCCCTGCTTAAAGGAGAGACAGGTGCATGCACGGGAACTACTTAGAAACAGCTTGTGGTCTTGTAAGTGTAGACCCACTAGGAATACTGTTTATATATAGTTTTAAAGTGGTTGCTGGGCACACACACAAACCTTTAACTTCTGGAACTTAGCTCTGTGACGTCTGCTGGCCCTGCACTGCTTTAGCACACATGATCAATTGGCCCTGAATGGGTTGCAGAAGGCCTTCTCCCCGGTGTAAGTACCTAATCAGGATTTATAGAAATTGGTCCCTGACCCAGAGTTTCAGATGACCTTACTTCCTCCCTTCAGTGAGATCATCTCCCTGCAACAACAAAGGTTTGGGCTGTGGACCTCAACCTAGGAAAGATTCTTATTGCTTAAATTTTAGTGGGTCTCTTGTAGCTTTTAAGTTAGCAAAATCCTGGTGATACTTAAGGGGAAAGGCCAAAAGCTACTCCTGCAGCGCCAGTGATCAAGGACGGTTGTGGGAATTGGTTGCAAAGCTCTGTTATAGAAGGGATAATAGCTGTCTCTAGCTTGGTAAATAAAGGTAGCAATGCATTCTGGCTTACAACGTTGACCTGATTTTACCTGGTTTGGGAACCAGGGTGCCAGCTGTAGTTTGACCCAAGAGTGTGTGATACTTGAGCCAGAAAGGATGGTCATACAAAGGAATCTAAAGGAGAATCATTTTTAAATAATATTCAGTAGTCTTCTGTGGTCTTCAAAGTAGTTAAAAAGAAATGTTAACACATTTGTCTGTTTCACTTTTTGGAAAGACCATAAAGTACAGGTTTTTCCATGACTTGGCTGCGCCTGCTGCTGCTTTCTCTTCTGACTCCATTCCCAGTCAGCTTTCTTCCTATCCCTGTCTTACCAGGTTAAGTAGAGCCTTACCATCCAGCCCAAAATTCTGTTTTTGAGGGTAGCCCCAGAGAGGATGCTGTGCTCTCATTAATAATTTTTACAGCTCTCGGTGCAAATCCTTTATTAAATTATTATATTCTGTCTCTTGGGGGTAACAAAGTAGTATACCCATTAAGTGAGCTTACACCTTTTAATTAGTTTAGAGCCCAGCTGCATTAACCTTGAAGGATATTCAGTTGCAGTATTCAAGGTGCTAAACTCCCTCTCAGCTTTTGCTTTTTCATGTTGAAAGCTCAATTATTTAAGACTTGAGAAAACATCTCCTTCCACTTAACCTGCATATAAGGGCTTCAGAAAGAGAGCTGGAAACCTGCTGCAGTTAATTTCTTTCAGAACAAAAAGTGGGAATTCCAGTGAGGCAGACCATTTAGTGTCTGGAATAAAAGAACACTAGTGTCAGTCTTGAAAGGACTGTCACTTCAGAGATGTTTTTTACTCAGCTCTCCAAATTTGCACTCTTGTATTCTCTCTCAATTTTAAAAAAATAATAAAAATCGTTAGATTAGCAGTTTTTAGTATAGAGTGGAAGTCTGTACCTGTACCTAACCTATCTCTCTTTTCAAACTTTGTATATCAAACTGCTTTGAATGTGTACTTGGTTTTTTTCTTTTTCTTTTTTTTTTTTAGTTGGAGTCTCACTCTGTTGCCCAGACTGGAGTGCAGTGGCCGCTCCCAGCCACTGCAGCCTCAACCTGCTGGGCTCCGGTGATCCTTCCACCTCAGCCTTCCAAGTAGCCGGAATTACAGGCGCGCGCTTAAGAGCAGAGCTAGGTTTAGCCAGAATAACTATAAAGCCAGAGGTTCTCATGCTATTAATGCCAGCAAGAGGAAGGAGACCGAGACAGCTTAGCTTCACAGATCAAAACAAGTACCAGGAATTCCTGCTTAGGGCTCATAAATATTATCTTGAAATTGTTAAGTTGGAAACCAGTCCCAGACCCATTTCTTTGCAGGAAGTCATTTGTCGGTGTTCATGGTTAGGCCTTTCCAGTCTAGGAGTCCTTACAATTATTTCTTGATAGCATGCTTTTGTAGTCGGTGCATGGATGCAATATGCTTTTGGTATAGTGATTGCCTTGAGTATTGCTTGACTCTTATCTCAGTACCCACAAATGACTAGCATGCCAGTCTTCCCTGCAAGGAAGACTACATGAAATAGTATTAGATGTATATGGGGGGGGGGGCAGCGAAATAAATTAGAAGTTATTAGTGCTTTCATCTCTTGTAAGGTAAGGCATATTCTGCTTGCTTACACAAGAACTATTGGCATTTTCTTTTTTCATTTTAAACAAATATATGAGAAATAGTATTTTGGTTTTATTTTAAGAAATTTTTAACATATGACATAGAACTGACATTTGTTTTTTGTCTTGTTTTGTAAAATTAATTCGTAAGACAGGACAATTTTTTGATGGGACAGCTTGGTAATTCAGCTATAACAGGTCTTATTTTAGTAATAACTTTATAATATATATTCACATGTGATTTCAAAAATGTATGCCTTAGGAAATCACAGCGCTTTCATACTGTGAAGTGTTAATGGCTGAATCAACCAACTAGTAAGTGGAGTATGGTTGATTTTCTAGAATAATATTGGGAGGTTGTGAATGATTCCAGACTTACCTGCTGAAATTTCATTCATTATCAAAGTTTGCAAAATTTCCCAAGCCCCTTAACATTTAGCACATTTGAGGATGTTCGTGATGCTGAAGATGCTTTACATAACTTGGACAGAAAATGGATTTGTGGACGTCAAATTGAAATACAGTTTGCACAAGGGGATCGGAAGAGTAAGTACCCTTATACCTGACATTGTATAATACGTTGCTTTTAGATGTGTTTTGAAGTATTTAAGCAGTTTGTATATCTATTCAAAACCTAAAAAGCTAATTTTTAAGAGGATGGAGTATCTTACATACTTAAAATATTTTTCACATGTGTTTCAGGGTAGGTGTAGTTAGGTTGTACAGATCAGAGTGCTTGAAGAATGAGTTGATCAGGCATATACCAGATGTTACCTGTATACTGACAAGGTAGGAGCATAGGCTTTAGAGTCAAATAGACCCGGATTTTTCCTCAGCTATTATGTTATTTTGGGCAAGATACTAAAAGAGATTAAAATAGCTGCTAAAGAGGAGGAACATTTGGGTAGACAGAAGCTATTGGTAACTCTCGTTCTTGAGTTGGGTAGTAGATTCCTGGGTATTCATTGTGTTATTTAAATATACTTATACCCATACATAAAGTATCTGTTTCATTGAATTGATTGAGATAATATAAAAATTGAGCACTTCCCAGAAGTATGAATATATAATATGTATAAGACATTCAGTAAGTATTAGCTCTCTTCTACTTTGTCATGGTCTCAAAACTAATTATATATTAACCGCATTTTGATACTGCATATCTTTCATAGGCTACCAGTAAGTATTTTGTAATATAAATTGTGTTCCTAATGATTGGAAACCATGGCAGAATAATTCCAAATCAGCATGTGGTTCAAACATCATTCATATTTCAATTTGAAATTTTTAAAAATCCTTTTATGGTATAGATCCTAATGTTGGAGTACTTGGCATGTCTTGGTCATCAAGCTATATAGTTGAGGGGACTTTTAAAAAAATAATTGAGGGCATATTGGAGAGTATCTTTTTTTTTTTTAATTTTATTTGAGTTGAAGTCTTACTCTGTTGCCTGAGCTGGAGAACAATGACACACTCACAGTCACTGCAGCCTTGACCTGCTGATCTCCGGCTATCCTTCCACCTCAGCTTTCCAAGTAGCTGGAACTACAATGTCAGGCTAATTTTTTGATTTATTGTAGAGATGAATTCTCACCAAATTGTCCAGGCTGGTCTCCAGCCCATCGGCTCAGGAAATCCTCACCTCAGCCTCCCAAAGTGCCACCACATCTCGTGAAAGTATCATTTTTAATGTAAACAGTCTTCTGTCTTCCTTGAAAATAAACACACTTTTCCAAGATTAATATTCACAATTAACCTTAATCCAGTCCAAGAAAAAAAATGAAGGGTAAATCACATTCTAGGTCTACATCTCATACCAAATCAGAGGCACCCGTAAAACAGACTTCAACACATACACACTTACTTTGGTGTGTGTGTGTGTGTGTGTGTGTGTGTGTGTGTATATGAAGTGGATGCAAGACTTTTTTTCCTACTTATTTTTGAAAGCTTCAATACTGAGTTTTTAATATTTGTGTTTTATGTATTTTCTAGCACCAAATCAGATGAAAGCCAAGGAAGGGAGGAATGTCTACAGTTCTTCACGCTATGATGATTATGACAGATATAGACGTTCTAGAAGCCGAAGTTACGAAAGAAGGAGATCAAGAAGTCGGTCTTTTGATTACAACTACAGAAGGTCTTATAGTCCTAGAAAGTAAGTGTGATGTGTAGCACAATGATCTGTTTAAAAAAGATGTATTTGTTGGCACTCAATTTTTTTTACTATTTTGTATACATTTAATTATATACATTGAATACTTTATTGGGATTAAAAGTATTTTAGTGTTTTATTTATTTATTTTTAAGTCAGAGTCTCACCTTATTGCACAGGCTGGAGTGCAGTGACACAGTCACAGCTACTGGGGTCAGGCGATCCTTCTGCCTCAACCTTTCAAGTAGCTGGGATTACAGGTGCATACCACCATGCCCAGCTAATCTTTTTATTTATGTAGAGATGAGGTCTCGCCATGTTGCCTAGTTGGTCTCAAACTCCTGGGCTCAGGCAGACTTGCCTCAGCCTCCCAAAGTGCTGAGATTTACAGGTGTGAGCCACCACCCCTGGCCTTGTGATTCTTTTTTAAAGTTTTATGGTTCACTTTTAATTAGAAACTTTGCTTCTCTATAAATAGACATTTGTCACTGTTTGCTTTTTCTGATATGCTTTTTAGCAGTAGACCGACTGGAAGACCACGGCGTAGCAGAAGCCATTCCGACAATGATAGGTAAATAACTTTGCTTTGAAAAAAACTCATATATTTTTCAATTTCAGAGTGAACTTTTGCTCTAAAAATAACAAATTTGATTAATATAGAATCTAATTTTTACTCTAATTATATCTCTCCTCTGTTTTGAAAGATTCAAACACCGAAATCGATCTTTTTCAAGATCTAAATCCAATTCAAGATCACGGTCCAAGTCCCAGCCCAAGAAAGAAATGAAGGCTAAATCACGTTCTAGGTCTGCATCTCACACCAAAACTAGAGGCACCTCTAAAACAGATTCCAAAACACATTATAAGTCTGGCTCAAGATATGAAAAGGAATCAAGGAAAAAAGAACCACCTAGATCCAAATCTCAGTCAAGATCACAGTCTAGGTCTAGGTCAAAATCTAGATCAAGGTCTTGGACTAGTCCTAAGTCCAGTGGCCACTGATAGTATAAACCATGATCATTTTTAGGCATGTATCATTCATTTACTCATAGTTTGGTTTACTTAAATTATCAGATACAATGTTGCAATGATGCTTAAAAACACTTGTTAGTTTTCCCTGTACCAGGCAA
>NW_007249755.1:160123-172202 GCF_000164805.1 Carlito syrichta | reverse complement strand
GAGTGTATTGTCTTTTCAACTTGCCTCACATTAAATAAAATGTGTGAAGAGTAAGCCTCCCTCATAAAGAGGCAGGTAAATTTTGATACAAACGCACACAAAGTGCTGTATCAAAATTCAGGTTTTTTTACACTATGAGCGCACGCGCACACACGCACACATACACACAAAACCTACTTTGAAACAATTTACTAGCTTCTAAGAGCAGTAAAAAACAAAACAAAAACTAAGCAATATTATGGTCAATAATGCTCCTTAAATTTCAGGATAACTACAGAGGAAAATTCTTTTCCCCTTAAAATTATTTTTGCCATTTCGACCTGCTCAAATTTTAAGGTGAATTTTTCTAATGTTTTCTATGTTCCAAATCTTCATAGAAATCAGAGAAAAGCAGTGAAGGCTCCATGTTTCAGTCAAAAACTCAACCTCCCTGAAAATTCTATGTAACCCAGCTGGCATCTTTTCCCAAGACAGTGGGCTTACAATGATAGATTCAAACACCAACATCGATCTTTTTCAAGATCTAAATCCAATTCAAGATCACGGTCCAAGTCCCAGTCCAAGAAAGAAATGAAGGCTAAATCACGTTCTAGGTCTGCATCTCACACCAAAACTAGAGGCACCTCTAAAACAGATTCCAAAACACATTATAAGTCTGGCTCAAGATATGAAAAGGAATCAAGGAAAAAAGAACCACCTAGATCCAAATCTCAGTCAAGATCACAGTCTAGGTCTAGGTCAAAATCTAGATCAAGGTCTTGGACTAGTCCTAAGTCCAGTGGCCACTGATAGTATAAACCATGATCATTTTTAGGCATGTATCATTCATTTACTCATAGTTTGGTTTACTTAAATTATCAGGAATACAATGTTGCAATGATGCTTAAAAAACACTTGTTAGTTTTCCCTGTACCAGGCAATGGTTATAATTAAAATGATATGCTGTTGAGAAGCCACTCTTAAGAGTCCAGTTTGTTTAATGTTATGGGCAGCTACCAATTTGTGGTGTCTCTGTATATTTTTGTAAAGATTCTCATTTTTTATGCTTGAAGTATTTGGTGAAAAGATGTTGGTTGACCATAATTTGCAACATTGTCTTATTAAAAATAAACTCATATTCATATTTGGTAGAACTGTTAACCTAGAAATGTAGCTTGCTAATAAGATAGAATGATACAAAAGTGAAGTTGTAGCCACAGGTACAACACTGACTGCTCAGACACATTTAGGTTCAGGGTGGACCTTTATGTCTTGTCAAGATGTCTAGGCCCGTGATAATAGTTTATTTATGATGCAGTGTGGAATAGTTTTTTTTGTTAACCCCACTGTCTTGGGAAAAGATGCCAGCTGGGTTACATAGTATTTTCAGGGAGGTTGAGTTTTTGACTGAAACATGGAGCCTTCACTGCTTTTCTCTGATTTCTGTGAAGATTTGGAACATAGAAAACATTAGAAAAATTCACCTTAAAATTTGAGCAGGTCGAAATGGCAAAAATAATTTTAAGGGGAAAAGAATTTTCCTCTGTAGTTATCCTGAAATTTAAGGAGCATTATTGACCATAATATTGCTTAGTTTTTTGTTTTGTTTTTTACTGCTCTTAGAAGCTAGTAAATTGTTTCAAAGTAGGTTTTGTGTGTATGTGTGCGTGTGTGCGCGTGCGCTCATAGTGTAAAAAAAACAATTTTGATACAGCACTTTGTGTGCGTTTGTATCAAAATTTGCCTGCCTCTTTATGAGGGAGGCTTACTCTTCACACATTTTATTTAATGTGAGGCAAGTTGAAAGACAACACACTCATTCTAGGTGATTCTGTGGTGCCATGAAATTTAAAATAATTTTGGAAAAGGATTAGTCAGTTTTCAGCAAGAGTCATAAGTTTCTGATTACCAATGTAGTACCTGACTAAAAATAAAGACGTAATACCCTTAACCATTTATAATTTCTAGTATTTCTCTGAAAAATCGTTTTGGGGGCAAAAGTGACTTGATATGTCCAATTTCATTTCAGAATAAAAAGCTAGCATCTTTAAAAATCTCAGATTGCTTGCTTACAGGTATAAGTAAGAATTATGGAGAAACGATTCCTTTTAGAGGATTACTTTTTTCAATTTTGGTTTTAGTAATCTAGGCTTTGCCTGTAAAGAACAAAAAGATGGTTTTTAAATACTGTTTGTGGAATGTGTTTAAAGGATTGATTCTAGAACCTTTGTACATTTGATAGTATTTCTAACTTTCATTTCTTTACTGTTTGCAGTTAATGTTCTTGTTCTGCTATGCAATCATTTATATGCACGTTTCTTTAATTTTTTTAGATTTTCCTGGATGTATAGTTTAAACAACAAAAAGTCTATTTAAACTGTAGCAGTAGTTTGCAGTTCTAGCAAAGAGGAAAGTTGTGGGGTTAAACTTTGTATTTTCTTTCTTATAGAAGCTTCTAAAAAGGTATTTTTATATGTTCTTTTTAACAAATATTGTGTACAACCTTTAAAACATCAATGTTTGGATCAAAACAAGACCCAGCTTATTTTCTGCTTGCTGTAAATTAAGCAAACATGCTATAATAAAAACAAAATGAAGGAAATAATGATTAACTGGAATTATTATAGTATTGAATATGATTCTAAAATAACAGTGGAACCAGTCCTTTGTAGATTTAGGAATATTTTAAATCAGTGTTGCACTAGGCACAACTAGCTTTTACTTTGGAAATGATAGAACTTGCCAGAAAGCTACATCTTTTACACAGTACTTAAAGACTTCATTACGTAATGTCGGAGTTGTTTCATGATTTCTCATTAAGCCTCGGGTTAAATAACTTGAGGTTATTTGCTAGTGTTAAGATACATATTAAAATCAAATTTAGGTCAGCTAATTATAAGTTTATACTTTTAGTATTGGATGGATCAGAAATTCTGCTCTCCCTCTTCCTATATAGGATGAATTGGGCCTTATGTTTATGGCATGGTTTAAAATTCTTTTTTATTGAATGTTGGTGAGCAGTTAATATTAAGTGATAACCATTTTGGGGAAGTAGGCTAGGTGTTTTATGGTTTGAATTCTAGCTACTTTATATGACAATTATAGCTGATAATGTATTTTAAGTATTTATGATGTGTCAAACACTTCAAAAGGCTATGTGTTAACTCATTTACTCTCACAAAATCTTATGAGAAAAATACTTGGAAACTGATACACAAAGAAAGGCTGTAAGAGGCCCAGCCAGGATTTGAGTATAGGTCTGGTCCTTAGTTTTTTATTTTTTTGTTTTTTACAGACTATAATTTGAGAGAAATAGATTGAGGAGGTAGCTTGTTGAAATTGTTCTGAATCTCTGTATAGAACTAGGGCCTAATGTTTTCATTTTTATTTTTTACTTGTGTCAACTTATTTTTATACTCAGACTGTTTTCTTGAGAACCGTATATGTTGTTTCTCAAGTGATATGCCTAACAGCTTCAAAAGAACTATGTTATGGTTGATTCCATGATAGTTTGGATCCTACTGATACTTGGATGAGGATCTTTACATAGTATTTTAAGTTTAATTTGGGTTGCGCAGTTGAGTTCCACACTTAAATGAGTACCTGTATCTGGCACTGGGCTCAATATTAGAGTGGTTTTATCAACACTCATATGAGGGCTGACACTTCACCTGTCCTTTTACTTAAGATCTCTCTGCATTTTTTTTTTTTCCGAAGCCAAGTAAGCAAGAAGAAAAATGAGAGATAATGCTTCAGTGAGAGAGGAAAGGTGCTACATAGAGTATGAGCTGTTAAGTTACAACCCAGGGGAAAGACCTGGGAACTATTGTATTATTCTCTTGAAAATTTGGCCCAGTAAGCTGCTACATCCAGTTCAACTAACAAAATCCTGTATACCACAAAGAAGAATAAAGAAAACCAAACTGACAAACATCCTTCTTTTATTTAAGACCAAACTGCAGCTGGAATACCCAGTACAGTTCTGCTTACTACACTTCAAGAAAGATCTGAAAGCGGAAAAAGAACCAAAGAAGGGCAGTTCAAGCGACCAAAGGGTGGGTGGAAGGTGCTGCAGTATGAATACTGTACGAATATTTTGACTCTGGTCTGAAAAGATAAAAGAATGTTATCGAAAACTACATGGAATAATTGAAGTCCCTTCAAGTTTGAAAGTAAGCATTTTAGGACAAAAGGCAATTCAACTTTGTACTTGTGAAAACTAATCCCTAAATATGAATAGGTTTATATTGATTCATGGGTAACAGGTCCATAAAAAATTATTGGAAACTAGGATGTCTGAATATCAAGGAAGACAGCCATAGTCTCTTACAGTGCCTCTATTGGTCTGTCTCTAACTGAATTGGGTGGGGAAAGGCATGGTCCAGTATAAAAGTCAGTTCCATTTTCGCCATTATTGGCAAATCTTGCCTTTGTTTATTTTGGTGCCAGTGTTTCTGCTTAATCGTTGCTTTGTTGGCATCTGAGTTTATTTACTTGCACGCCACATGCAGTTTACATCTTTCTCAACTACTTTCTTTGCCAGGTAAATTCCAATTATACTTGACATCCAGCTAAGAGGGCCCATCTCTTCTCACCTCTTTCCTAGTCAGTATGTTCAGCAAATATTTATTGAGCCCTTACTGTGGGCAAAACATTGTACTGGATAATTTGGGAGAAAAATAGATAATTCCCTTATTCAATAAATATCTACTGAGCACAATCTAGTGAGCCATTACAGTATGGCCTCGTTTTGTTTGAGGTGTATTATTCATAACTATTTTACATCGTTCATAATCTTAATGTAATTATGAAGCCCAGTATAATATCAAAGATAAGTAATTTTGTGATTCTCTGCCATTTAAAAGTATCCAGTATTTTTGTTTGCATCCCATTAGTAAAAATAATGGAAAAATGATTTGTTTTAATCTGTAATAAACTGATTTATTGTGCAGTGACTGTAATATACTAGAGTTATATTCAATTGTTAACTCTGCCTCATCAAACACATTAGCAAGTAATCCCCAAAATAAGTACTTAACTTTTCATTAGATATAAAGGAGACTCTGGGTGCTATAATTAGATTATTTTGAGGCAGACAGAGAGTTGTTATCCGAACTGATCTAGTATGTTCTGTAATTGAGAAAATGTTCACCAAATTATACTTTTTAGTGATTTACATGTACATTTTATAGGGGACATGTTCTGTGTATAGTGAATAAATAACTTTTATAGTATCACAAATGTTTTGGATTCCTTAGTTTCTTATTAGGAAATGAAGTCCGTTTACCTATATACATTGATTCCATCACATATTTTGTTTTTGACATATTTTTGCCACATATTTAAAGTTATTCATCTGGAAATACGGGTTTAAGCCCTTAATTTATAAGAATTTTGAAAATATAGCAGAACACATGCAACTCAAGGGAGGTATGAACTGGAGGTATTTTATCTAGAAAAATATGTTTTAACATGTCCAAGGTCACACAGCAAGTAGCAGATCCTAGGTTCAAGTTAATTTCACTTGGTTCATCTTTGTTTTTAATCAAATGGAAAAATGTTTTAATAGCTTTATTTTCATGGAGATAAAACTTGATATCAATAGAATCTAGAGTTTACTTACTTGGCAAAGATGACTAGATTTAATTACAAAAGTTTTTTTTCTATCTTTACATAATCATTAACATCGAGGTACCTTAGGGAAGAGGTTCTGTGTTTGTTTTGCTCTCTACTTCTCCGTTTCCTTTTGAATTGAGGTCAAAACATTCAAGGAGGAGAATAGAGTTGCATATTCAATTGAGATTTTGTTCAAACAAATATTGGTGAATAGAAATATAAGAACAATAATACCTAGTATTTCAAAAACTTAGTTATGGTGAGAAAGGGCCCATGTGGTTTTGGCATCTGTTGATTTTGTATGAATTGCTTCAGTGTCTCTTCTGTGGTTTCCATTTATACTGAATGCTGTCAGTAGTATTGAGCAATGGACATGCCAAGGACATGCCAACTATATGATTTTCAAATTTCCTGTTTAATCTAAAAACACTCCTGGGAAATGGGTACTATTCCCATTTTACAGGTGAGAAAATTATCGTTTATGGAATGCCTATCATGTGATAGTTTTATTGAATATGCTGTTCATTCCTCACAGCCTTACAAGGTAATAACTTTTTTGGATGAAAAGGATTAAATGTAATCAAGATCTCATGGTGTTGTGGCTCAGACTCTTTCAGCCTGGCTTTCCAAATTTCAGTCTCTTGCAGATTTTCTATCGTATTGCATTCTGACCCATGTTTCTGTTTACAGAACCTGAGATTATATTCTGAAATGGGAAAACTGTGACATTGGGCAATAACTCATGAATAATTTAATGGCATTCTACTAGGACCACCAAAGCTTGTAGGAAGTCCCAGGAGTGAACCATTGTCATTTTAAATAGTGATGATCTAACAGGATGAAGTAATAAGCAAGCTGTTTACCTTTAGTTATTGACATCCAAAAGTTATTGTGTCGGTCACTGGAAAAGGTTTCTTCTCTCGAGGTTCTTCCTCTTGCCCTTACTCTAACAGTGTTGGCTGCCTTTATTATGTTTCTGTGTATTTGTAACAGCTGTTTCACTCTTGTATTAAATGATGAGGATTTTTCTTTTTTGGAATAAAAGCTGAGGCATGCAAATTCATTTCATTGAGAATGGACAGTAGTTTGAAGTAAAAGGCCTTTGTATCTAATTTTTTTGGCATATCACATTTCTTTGCTGGAGAGTGAAATAAATTGGTCTAGGAGCAACAACAAAAGTTTTTTTTTTTTTAATTTTACTCCACTTAGATTTGTGACTATGTAGGTACACTTTTCCCTAAGTTGTTTAAGAGACTAGAATGTACTGTTCCTCTTGCCTTAATCACCTATGAGTGCAACTAAAACACTAGAAAGTTTATGAGGTGTATATAAAAACCCTTTGGGTTTTTTCCTATCTAGTGCTTGTTTTGGAAAAGAGTTTATCAGGATTTATTTTAAGGATAGGGTATGGACCTGGATTCCATCATCCTATATACTCTTGTCATCAAAAAGATCAAATTTGAAATTAAAACAAGACTCACAGATCAAAGTTGAAATTAAAACAGAAGACTCACAGCATGGCTGTCTGCTTCAGCTGTTTTTTGGTTCTCACAAACCCATTGATTTAGGAAATTCCTTCACCATACTTTCTGTAGGCTAACCACAACTTTCATTAGGACCTAAGGTTTGAGGTGTTCACATAGATGGTCACTTTTATGTGGGTTACTCTTATGCTATTAAAATTTTTACAGGTAATTAAGAGCCCTTTCCACTCCCACCCTCCATTCTCAGCACTTTTGTCTTATGCTTGAGTCATTCCCAAACCAAAAATTGAGTACACTGCTATATTTTGATGTATAGATCCAAAACAGACACCTGGGCTGAGACCTGTCCAATCTAGTGAAGTTCTATTGCAGTACATAAAGAATTCGGCAATACTTGCCTTTGCCCACTGAAATTAAACTGGAAACACAGGAAAATGTTGCTTCTACCTCATCTCCAAATCAACTTTATTTCCTAGTTTGCATTTTTAAAAGCCTTATCATGAGATTACTACTTGAAGCTGCCCTATCATTTGGAGCCTATTAGCAAGTGTGTGGTTGTGATGCTATTCTTCAAAGTGCCCCCTTGTATGAAGGGTACTTTTTTTTAGTTGGAGTCTCGCCTCTCCCAGGCTGGAGTGCAGTGGTACGCTCACGGGCCACCACAGGCTCGACCTGCTGGGCTCAGGCAATGCTGCCTCACCGTTCCAAGTAGCTGGAACTACAGGCACGCACCACCATGCCCAGCTAATTGCGTGTGTGCGTGGAGATGAGGTCTCACCAAGTTGCTGGAACTACAGGCACGCACCACCATGCCCAGCTAATTGCGTGCGTCTGTGTGTGGAGATGAGGTCTCACCAAGTTGCCCAGGCTGGTCTCAAACCCATGGGTTCAGGCAATCCTCTCACCCAAAGTGCTGGGATTATAGGCACGAGCCACTGTGCCCAGCCTCATTGCCTCTTTTCAAGCTAATACCCCTATCACAGTTAGTTACGAGCATTCTAAGAATACATACTAAGCAATTATAATTGTTTTAGATTATAAACAAGTCACAGGGGAGGAAAAATAATTTTATTTTTTTAAATTTCATGCTTCAAATTCAATGTACAGTAAGTACTATATAAACTTGTCTTTATGATACCAGTATCTGACTTGGGCAATATTTCATCCAAGTTTATTTGGAGAAATACAACTTAGCCATTCTGCCTATAAACATCAAAAAGATGTCAAACTAGAAAATGAGGCATTAACAATCAGAATTTTTTAAATTGACCCACTTTTTTTTTTAACTTGCTACAGGATTGTTACATTTAGCATTTACCCTTAAGGTTGGTAAAACATGTTATCAAGGTATTATGCAAGAGTCTGTCTTTTGCACAAGTGGTCCATTGGCTTGCGCTTACTCTTAACCTAAAAAACCCAAAAAACACTAGCTCTGTACACTATCTTTGTATCATAAGTTGTAAGACTTGGCCAAAGCCAAAATCTTTAGGCTTGAAGGGAGCCTTTAATAGTTTGTCTTTGGGATTAAAGGGGGGGAAAATAGTTCCATACTGCATTTCACATCTCTTAAAAAGTGTTTTAGCAGCTTAAACCTTTTTAGTTATAATACTTATTACACTAGGATTTACTTTGAAACATAGTTTACAACCAAATCATTTATAACATACATATACTGGCACTTCAGCACAAGGGCAAACTTTAAAAACTATTTTTTTGGACCTTTAAAATTAGGCCATAGTATAAAAAACAGCCCATGGTCTTACATTCAGCAAATTCATACTAAAATATTTTTGTAGGATAAAAGCCAAGAAAACTTTACATATGCTACAAGTTTATTACATGTATTTACATGGCTCTTTTTTCCCTAGGTACTTAAAACTTTCACATTATACAACTCCCCAAAGCAAGCTTTGGAGGGGATGAGACCAGATCACTATCAAAATAGATTGTGCAGAGCTATAATACAAAAATGTATTCTGAGAGCTATTGCATAACCATTAAATACTATTTCTATAAAAAATGGTTTGGGTGCACTTGTTGGTAGATACCTATTCACTGCATTTAAGAAACAGCCCTCGGGGTATACTGTGTCTCGTTCTAATAAGCCCCAAGTGCCTTTTCCACATTCAGCACTATAATAAAATACAACTATGAAGAAAGATTCACCTTTTCTTCTGGCAGTGCATCAAGTTGTTGGCACACTACTGGTTTGGATGTCTCTAGTATGTTAAAACTTTCCAATGTTTTACCTAATCCTCAGTCCTTTATGTCTCAGCTAGATGTTTATAATCTGACTCACTTTCAGCAATCTACTGGTTCATGAAATGATCTTAAATTATTATTTTTCTGATAGAAAAACTTGATTACCGTTCCCCATATCTAAACTTGAATGGTTTCACTTAAAAGCTACTCAACCAAGAACACTTACCATTAAGTACGATGATTAATTTCATTAAAAATTTTTAAGTTGCACTGATACTGCCCTTACATCACAGTGCACACAACACATAAAACAAATGAGATGAAGCCTAATTATATTCTTTACACTAATTAGCAGTTCTACACAAAGATTCTCCAGTGAATTTGTTTGAGACCAATTGACAACTAGCCATAAACAACTAAATCGAAACATTAATACTTTATCTTATTTTATACTTGTACTTTAAGTAAGGTTTTAAGTTGAAATGTCATTATTTCCTTATCTGAAGGATTAAAGGAAACAGGAACCCAGTGGCTTGGTGGTTTGGGAAGAACACTTGGTGATGGCGGCTCACTAAATTTGGCTCCAGCATAGTTTTGATTAACTTGAGATTTAAAAAGTAAGCTGGGACTTGATAAGCTAGAGTTCCAATTTTGATTATTTGGAAAATTTTTGTTCTTCCCCTGATTTTGCAAGGCCTGCCATGCAGCTGCTGATGAGTTATAACCATGTCCTCTTTCTTTTTTCTTGTGAACAATCTTCATCTGGGAATTCTGATCCTTGGTCTTCTGTCTATTAAGCTGTTGTTGGTTCTTACTAACATTTCTAGATTGAGGGGCTGGAATGTTATACCTCTCTCCACCACCCATCTTCAGCTTCTTTGTCACCTGTAAGTAAATGGAAACAAATGTTGAGTGAGATTCCAAGTAAGAAAAGTTCAGAATCTTTTAAAGGGAAGTTTCTATAGTCTCAGCTTATAACTCCAGAAATTTTGGAAAAGTCTCAAAAATTGGTCACATTATGCGGTGAATTTGTATACCTTTCAGTCTGCTTTTCAGATTGCAGGATTTCCACTACTTGTCTTCTTCCTTGCTGCCAAGCCCAGGATAGTAGGTGTTGCTTTCTGACGGATCCTTTCCTTTGTTTCAATACAGAAGTTTTCATGGGCCGATCTGCTGAGTTCAGCCTAGGAGCTGAGGCCAACATCTGAGTCTCCTCAGCACACAAGTTTGAGAGAAGTCCTAGCTAAAAAAATAAAGATTACTTCAATCCAAAAACACAGGAGATTTATTACAGAAATAGCTGACTGTAATGGCGGCTACTTCTTGAACAAAAAGGTAGGAAATGTCTGAGTATAGCTTTCTTTGACCTCATAACCATCCTCATTTAAGAACTTATACATCCTTAAGATCCAGGAACTCCTGGAGAATTTTTGGAAAAGTGCCTGCAAGTCCCGCAACAAGTTTGTTTCTTTTCCTGAGAAAGACCTTTTCAGATTCTCTAACGTATTTTGTGACCAAAATATTAGGTCAAACTAAGGAAGCCTTTAAAGTCGTACCAAGACTTGAAATTGGTTTTCTAAAGAGATCGCGTTTTTTAAAATCCCACCAGAACCTTCCAATCTTCCGACACACCTCATACCCGTTTTTCAGTCCCTCCCAACACGTCTACATCTCGTAGTGCCGTTTCCTTTGGTTAACACCCTCGACTCCTCGTTTTAAAATAAGTTTTCACACGCCTCAACACGCCAAGCCCCGGTGTCCCATCTTAAATATATAAAAACGTCTCCCTACAGGGAACAGTTTAACACTCAAAGTTCCGTTTTCCTTTGATGCTCCGAAGTTCCAAGTTACCAAACAGGGAAGCCCTCGTCCTTTCAAAGAGTGAAAGGGCCTTCCCGACAGTTTAATAACCCTAAGTAGAAGGATTTCCGGACTGAGTCCCACTCCCAACGCAAGGCCGGAAAGCTCGCTCCCTCCAGCGCGGGCTTGGCTCCCTAGTGGCCCCATCCTCCTCGAGCCCGGCCCGGGGTCCCGGTGCTCCTCGCGCCCGCCCGGGTTCCCCGATCTCGCCTCCGTCCCCCAACAATGGGGAGCGCGGCCACCAACATGGCCGCGCCCGCGGTGCCGCCACCACTCACCGACTTCAAGCTCGGGACTGCAGTGGCGGCGGCTCCCTCTCGAGGTCGAGGCCTCCCCCCCTTTCCAGGGAGCGACGAGGCAGGGATCGAACAAAGCCCACGAGCACAGACGAGCTAGCTGCTGATCACTCCAGCCTCTCCGACCGGCCTCCTCCTTCCGCCTCTGCCGACAAAATGGAGGCGGCGGCGAGCGCAGCAGCCGGGCAGGGAGGCCCCGAGGCCAATCAGAACACGACGGCGCGGGGTCCGGCCAATGAGAAGCGGGCCGCCGCCTGTTGCCGGGGCAGGCGGGGGCGAAGGCGGGGAGGTGCCTGTGGCCGAGGGTTTGAAATCCGCCCCGGCAGGAGCATGCCGGGAGTAGCCGCTGGGTCCCGGGCGACGGCCTCTGCCCGCCCCGGCGTCCGCCCGGCCCGGCCGCCGGCCCCTCCGCCCGTCCTCGGCTCTCCCTCGAGGCGCTCCTGCCCGCGGGCTGGCCGCCGTGGGACTCCCCGGAGGGCGTGGCCGCAGCGGGACGTTGGGCTCTCCAGCGAGGTTCACTGAGCCGCGTGACCTAGGTTTGCCAGGGGAAGACGCTGGAGAAAGTTGCGCGCCCCGGCCGGCGCCCCGCGGGGGCAGCCCCGCACGCCGGTCCTCGGCCTCCGCGCTCCACGGTGGCGGCTC
>NW_007249755.1:157405-160103 GCF_000164805.1 Carlito syrichta | reverse complement strand
GGGGTTCGCCAGGCCTCCCCGCCCGCCAGCCTCGCGGTTTTTCCCAAGTCGCCTCCGCAGGGGACTTTCTGACACGAGTCACTCGCTTCCTCCTTGGTGTCCTCGCGGGTCTTGACCTCGGTTAGAGCCCATCATCGCGCCCCGCTGCCAGGACTCCACGCGGCTCCCCCATCCACCCTCGGGGCAGAGCCCGGCTTCAGGCTCCTGAGCGCAGCGCCCCGACGCCAAGTGCACGCGGAGTGTGTTGCGAGAAGCAGGGCTGCCCCCTCTCTCCTCCCTTGGGCCCCGTTTCCGAGTGAGCAAAAGGGGAGAGAAACGCGTATGTTGTTCAGCTGATGATGCCAGCAAGGGGCAGGGAAGGGCAACAGGGCAACTTTTTTGGAGTAAGTGTATGAGCAACCCACAGGGAACGCTTTAAAAGAGAACAATGTCTTCCTTTCTTAATTTTTTTTTTTTGAGTTGGAGTCTCACTCTGTCGCCCAGACTGGAGCGCAGTGGCCGCTCCCGGCCACCGCAGCCTCGACCTGCGGGCTCCGGCGATCCTTCCGCCTCAGCCTTCCGAGTAGCCAGAATTACAGGCATGCGCTTCCACCCCCGGTTGATTTTTTTATTTATTGTAGAAATGAGGTCTCGCCAAGTTGCCCAGGCTGGTCTCGAACCCCTGGGCTCAGGCACCGTACCCGGGCCTCCCTATGTTCTTCTAAGCGATGGTTCTTAAAGCTACTGCAGCCTGCGCGGTGGCTCACGCCTGTAATCCCAGCACTTTGGGAGGCTGAGGCAAGGGGATTGCCTGCACCCACGGGTTCGAGAACAGCCTGGGCAACTTGGTGAGACCTCATCCCTACAATAGAACAAAAAATTAGCCAGGCGTGGTAGCGTGCATCTGTAGTTTTAGTTACTTGGAAGGTTGAGACAGAAGGATCACCCGAGCCCAGCAAGTCATTGCTGGGGTGGCCGTGAGCATGCCACTGCACTCCAGCCTGGGCAACGAAGTGAGACTCCAACTCAAAAAAAATTAGCCGGGTGCGGTAGGGTGTGCCTGTAGTTCCAGCTACTTGGAAGGCTGAGGCAGAAGGATCACCTGAGCCCAGCACATGGGGGCTACAGTGGCCATAATTATGCCACTGCACTCCAGCCTGAGCGACAGTGAGAATCTGACTCGAAAAAAAGAGAAAAGTTACTGGATCTAAAAAGGTGCAGTTTGTTCGTCTAATTTGGCAAAATGAGATATTTTTGAGCAGGGGGACTTTCTGGTGCTAATCATAGTCAAATATGATGTACGTGGTAAGCCAACAGCTATCTTAGGAAAGTGTAATCTGTATCCCAAACATTCAAGAAGCTTGTTTAAACATCTGGCCAGGTAATAGCCAGCCTGTATTTAACAGGTTCTCAAGGGTCTTACTTTTTTTCAAAACACCTCAATGGCTCCAAATTACAATAGAGAATAGAACCTAAACTCTGTAAACATTTAGAAAATTATTCAAAGCCATTGCCATCTAAAATTAGTCTTTCACTCATCAGCCGTCCTCGGAATCCTACCTGTATATACACACACATAGCATATTGGAAACTTATAGACACACACATAATGCATTGTATACCCACCCTGCCCCCTGCCTTGTGCTGTTGTTAATCCTCACAACAGTTTTATGGGGTAGGTGCCATTTTGATCTCCACCACAGAAGAAAAATCTGGGGCTCCATTGAAAACTGAAAGCCACACACTAAGACTCCAGAGGCCAGACTCCATGTTCTCTGCAGCGTCTGTGTCTGAGTCATTTCTGTGTCCTCCCCAGCGCTTAAAAGTTGCTTCACCCATAGCAGACACAAACTGACTGTCGACTGGGCTACCTGGCCGAGTGGGCAATACGAAACCCTATCCTACCATCGGGCTGAACCGGTTTCTCTGCCAGAAGGCTGGAGTCAGGCTACCCTCTCGAAAGCACGTTAAAGCTTTTACCATGTTGCAGACTCCCAGCACTCAGTGTAGCTCCAGTCTCACCATTCATCAATATTTACCTAGAGCCCTCAACAGCTCAGCAATGGAGAGCATGATTTAAAATAACACCCTCTTGGGGACATCTGATACAGCCTCTGTCTGTCCCATGTGGTCTTTAAAGTTACTTCCACCAACACAATCCAATTAGCTGTTCTCAAGTCAAATGGGAACGTGTGGATGCAAACAAACAGCCCTCAGGACATAGATCACCTATATCGGGAGTCAAGTGCATAATAAATACATGGGTGTTTAAAACAAAACATTTAGCAAAGATTTATCTGGTGCCTACTTTGTACCAGGCACTCTGCCAAGCCCTGAGGGTACGACAGTGAATGAGGCTCCATGTGGCCCTAACAGAACTCAAAAGCTCTTCCCTTGACTGTTTATCAGGAAGGGAAACTGGTGCCTGGGAGATTTGTTTCCTCCCTTCTTCCACTGAGAGTCAAGGACAGGCAATGCCAAAATCAACCTGCTAACCTCACTAAGGAGGTGCCAATTGCAGACCTTGTGCTGGACCCTGCAGAATAGAGTGAGAAGGAGGGGACTCCCACACTTGCTGACATTTTTGCCTCTGAAGAATCTGGTTTAAGACCTGTATCAGCAGAAGCCAAAGTCAACACTTTTTTTTTTTTTTTTTTTTGAGTTGGAGTCTCACTCTATCACCCAGACTGGAGTGCAGTGGCCGCTCCCGGCCACCGCA
>NW_007249755.1:151641-157385 GCF_000164805.1 Carlito syrichta | reverse complement strand
GCCTGGCTAGTTTTGATTTATTGTAGAGATGAGGTCTCTCCAAGTTGCCCAGGCGGGTCTCGAACCCACAGCCTCAGGCAATCCACTCACCTCAGCCTCCCAAAGGCTCAGGACTACAGGCTGAGCCACCGAGCCCAGCTCAAAGTCAACAAATTTGTTAAGTAAAGATTATCTTCCTGATCTGTAAGTAGAAATAAAGCAAAAATGTGTTCCTGAAAGCCCAGCTTTGAAAGGCAAGGCAGTTGTAGGCTGAGGCTTATGGTACTTTAGTCCCCAGAAGTGGCAGGATGGTTGGGGTGTTCATCCGAGTTTGCCATACCTTTGGAGCAAGTCTCCAGTTGAACTGCCTGGCTCTTAGGTTGAGCCTCAGTTTCTTCATATGCAAAATGGCAGTCCTGCCTGTGTTGAGCTCGTGGTGGGACTGAATGAAATCATGAATGCAAAAGCATTTTAATGGTATAGGTGTAGCATATGTTTAAAATGCTGAGTGCTATTACCACAACACTGCCCCCACTGCAAGTGTGTTCATTTCAAAACAAAAACTGGTTTGGTTCTTTTCTCTTCAAGCTCATCTGTGAATTCAGTCAACTTTGAATGCTTAAAGGTCAGCGTAGGGCATATTCCAGTCAGAAGCAGCAAGCAAATTCCCAGAACCTGGCAGAAGAGTAAAATGGAACACCTTGCCAATGTTTTGATGTGCCTCAGGGCTCTAATCTTGTTGCCAAATTGGTATCAACACACACACACACACACACACACACACACACACACACACACACACACACACACCCCCTTCCTTCCCTCACTGTGAGTTTGTTTCCTGGGGAAGCATCTGCTGCCTTGCCCAGATGCTCACACGTTCCTGAGAAGTGGCAAATCTGTTCTCAGTCATTATGGCCATTACGGTCTAATTACCAAACAGGCACCGGAAGTCTATGTTATCATCCACGCTTCCTGTGACTCTGATCCAGGGGTTCAACCTTGAAGACTTTGAAAGGATCTGATGACTAGGCCCCATCCCAGAATCACAATCTTTGAGGATGGGTGCATGGGTATGCCAGTCCAGCTGATTCCATTGTCTCACTCTAGCTGAGAATTACTGCTCCAAGTTTTCTGAGTACAATTTCCTGGTATGGGAGTATTTGTGTGAAGGAGATCCCCCTTTTTCCTATGTAATTCTCAGAGTTGGTGATCACACCAAACAACTCAAAAAAGTGAGAAACTGGTTCCTGAACACGCAGGGTTATTTAGCTTTTAAAAGTATGTTTCACCCAGGTGGGCTCCCAGGCCCGACTGTGACGCTCCTTGCTTGTATATTGATCCCAGCTGTCCAATTCCTGGCCCACACCAGAACCAGGAGCTTCAATCTTCAGGCCAGAAGCTGACTGAACAGAGAGACGGTAGCAATCTTGAGAAGAACCACCAAAACAGACTGAGACTGGCAACTGAATTGATAGTAAGAGAAGCCTGGAACACCCACTATGCATTCCCCAAAAAGCAGTGGTATATGGAAGTCATCTACTTATGTGTAAGACCGTGACAATACCTGTCTCTCTACTATTCACATCCATGGCATGAAGAAGAGACACGCAGCCAGGCATAGAGACTCATGCCTGTAATCCCAGCACTTTGGGAAGCTGAGGGAGGAGGACTGCTTGGGCTCAAGAGTTCAAGACCAGCCTGAGCTACATAACAACACCTAGTCTCAAAAGAAAGAAAGAAAAGAACAACTATCAACGTGGTGACATGTGCCTGTAATCCTAGCTACTTGGGAGACTGAGGCAGGAAGATCATTTGAGCCCAGGAGTTCGAGGCTGCAGTGAACCATGATCATGCCACTGCACTTGAGCCTGGGTGACAGAGTGAAAAAAAAAAAAAAAAAGACATGCAGTTCCCAGCTCAGAAATAATGGGAGGCTCTAGAAAGATCCAAATGAAATATGAAACCACTGAATCTCCCACACAATGTTTCCTCAGCAACAGTCTCTGAATTCCAGTAATCAAGTTTGCATTGTCAGTTTCTACTCTGTATCTTAATAGCACCTAGCAGTTTTTATTTTTTTATTTTTTTATTTTTTGAGTTGGAGTCTCACTCTGTCGCCCCGACTGGAGTGCAGTGGCCGCTCCTGGCCACCGCAGCCTTGACCTGCTGGGCTCCGGCGATCCTTCTGCCTCAGCCTTCCAAGTAGCCGGAATTACAGGCATGCGCGACCACGCCTGGCTGATTTTTTGATTTATTGTAGAGATGAGTTCTCGCTGCCCAGATGGGTCTCGAACCCGTGGGCTCAGGCAATCCACTCACCTCAGCCTCCCAAGGTGCAGGATTACAGCCTGAGCCACCGAGCCTGGCTGTTAAATTTATTTTTATTATAAAGATGTGGAATACAATTCGGGATACAATTTAAATTCGGGGTTAGGTATACAAGCATTGATTATGCAGGTATCCTTGTTGATGAGGTATGCCCCTCCCTATCCTAGCAGTTTCCCTCAACTGCCAATCCCACACCCCCTCCCCTGACAGTTTCCCATTACTGCCAAACTCTTTCTTATAGTATTATAATTGTTCAAATTCCACTTATGAGTGAGAACATATGGTACTCTGTTCTTTGTTTCTGTGATAGATCAACATAGCCTAAATCTACACCATCAAAGTGCTTTCACTGGCACTTGTGATCCTAGGTGACACTCACTTGTAATCCTAGCTACTCAGCAGACTGAGGCGGGAATTCAAGGTTAGCCTAGGCAACATTGTGAAACCCATCTCAATATAAAACAAAGAAACAAAAAAAGTGCTTTCATATTAACGATCTCATTCAATCTTACCATGAGCTCTTCAAAGCAGAAAGACATGATTGCCACTCTACAGATGAAGAAACTGAGGCTCAGAGAGACTTGGTTTTGTTTTTGTTTTTTAGGAGATGAAAAGTTTATTGAGGTCAGGCTTGGTGGCTCAGCTTATAATCCCAGCACTTTGGGAGGCCGAGGTGAGTGGATTGCTTGAGTCTGCGGGTTCAAGTCCAGCCTGGGCAACTTAGCAAGACCTTGTCTCTACAATAAAAAATTAAAAATAGCTGGGCATGGTGGCACACGTCTGTAGTTCCAGCTACTTGGAAGGCTGAGGCAGAAGGATCACTGGAGCCCAGAATTTCGACGCTGGAGTGACCATGAGTATGCGTGCCACTGCACTCCAGCCTGGGTGAGAGTGAGACTCCAACTTGAGGTCCCTGTTTGGGCACCACTTGCCAGAGACCAGCTCCAGCCAGGTTCAGGTACCCCAAAGGTGGAGACGGCGTCGGCGATAGGGGGGAAGAAGAAAGAGAGAGAGAGAGAGAAAGAAAGAGATTGGACTCCAGTCTAGTGCAGAAGCCCGAGAGACTTGTTTAAGTCTGCAACAAAGATCTTGTATTTTCAACATTTTGTTGGAGTTTTGTCTTGTTACATAAGTGACATATTAAATATTAAAAAGGCAGATTAAGACCAGCACAGTGACTCATGCCTATAATCCCAACACTTTGGAAGGCTGAGGTGAGAGGATCACTTAAAGTCAGGAGTTCAAGACCAGCCTGGACAACAAAAGTGAGACCTTGGCTCTACAAAAAACTCACTGAGTTTGGTGGTCCCAGCTCTAGTCCCAGCTACTCAGGAGACTGAGGAAGGAAGATTACTTGAGCCCAAGAGTTTAAAGCTGTGATGAGCTGTGATCATGCCACTGCACTCCAGCCTGGGTGACAGAGTGACACCCTGTCAAAAGAAAGAGAAAGAAAGGAGGGAGGGAGAGAGGAGGGGAGGGAGGAAGGAAAGCAAAGAAAAGAAAGGAAGGAGGGATGGAGGGAGGGAGGGAGAGAGAGGCAGGAAAAAGAAAAGAGAACAGATTTTATTTTATTTTTTATTTTTTAATTTTTTTTTGAGTTGGAGTCTCACTGAGTGCAGTGACATGCTCACAGCCACTGTAGCCTCGACCTGCTGGGTTTAGGTATTCCTTCCGCCTCAGCCTTCCAAGTAGTTGGAACTACAGGCGTGCACCACCACGTGCAGCTAATTTTTTTATTTATTGTAGGGGCGAGTTCTCGCCATGTTGCCCAGGCTGGTCTCAAACCCCTAGGCTCAAGCAGTCCTCTCACCTCAGTCTCCCTAAGTGCTGGGATTATAGGCTTGAGCCACCACACCCAGCTGAGAACAGACTTTAAAAACAAAATAAAAATGGCTCAACAGCTCACCTTCCAGAGATAGCTACTGTTGATATTTTGAAGGTATGTCCTCCAGGCTTTTTTCTATACTGAGAGGCAGTATGGGTAGTGGTAAAAGCACAGATTTCAAAGCCTGCCCAGAGTCAGACCTTAGCTGTGTGGCTTTCTAGCATATAGCTGATCTTAACTGTGTGGCTTTCTAGCATATAGCTGATCTTGGCAGGTCATTTATCTTCTGTATGCTTTTATTTCTCCACCTGTGAAATGGGAAAAATAACAATATGTAACATTTAAGGCAAGGATTAAACGTCAACATCTTTGAAGTACTTAGAATAGTGCCTGGTGCATAGAAAGTGCCTAGTGCCCAATTGCCTTTTTTGTTGTTGTTCTGTTTGCAAAAATGGTAATAAATGGTATATATTATCTTGTTATCTTTTTTCACTTTTTTTTTTGAGTTGGAGTCTCACTCTGCTGCCCAGGCTGGATGGAGTGCAGTATCACTCTCACAGTCACTGCAGCTTCAACCTGCTGGGCTCAGGCGATCCTTCTGCCTCAACCTTCCAAGTAGCTGGAACTACAGGTGCATGCCACCAAGCCCAGATTATTATTATTATTATTATTATTATTATTTGATTTATTATAGAGACGAGGTCTTACCAAGTTGTCTAGGCTGGTCTCAATCCCCTGAGCTCAGGCAATCCTTTCTCCTCGGCCTCCTAAAGTGTTGGTATTACAGGTTTGAGCCACCGCACCCGGCCACCTTTTTCACTTTTTAAGCTCAATCTGTTGTGAGCACGTTTCCATGTATATATACATACTTCCATCATTGTTCATTGTATTTTATATTACGACCCCCCACCATTGATTTTACTATTGTCCACTGCTACTTCTAATTTTTAGTTACAATATGCTAAGTGGTATATCCTTATAGATAAATCTTCATTTCCTTGAACAAGTATCCTTTAATTAGATAATTCCTAAGGGTAAAATTACTAGGACACAAGGTAAATAGATAGGTAAGACTTTTAATACATATTACCAAATATCTTTGAGAAACTCTGTATTGATACTTACCCCACTGTCAGACTGAAAGTTCATCCCAGACTTCTGGTTTTGCAGACACTATTCTCTCTCTTTAATCTCTATGGCTATTTCTCTGAAATTGGATCTGTAGGAGCAGTTGGTGAATTTTAATCTCTATGGCTATTTCTCTGAAATTGGATCTGTAGGAGCAGTTGGTGAATTTATATAGCAGAGAAATAATGGAAATAATTTTTAAAGTTTTGGTTTTTGGGATGTTTGTTTATTTTTTGAGACAGGGTCTCACTCTGTAGACCAGGCTTGAGTGCAGTGGCATGATCATGGCTCACTACAGCCTCAGCCTCCTGGATTCAGGAGATCCTTCCATCTCAGCCCCCTAGTACCTGGTACTACAGGATAATTTTTTAATTTTTTTATAGAGACAGGATCTGGCTATATTGCCCAGGCTGGTCTCAAACTCCCGGTGAGTCAGGGAGCTCTTCCCCTGTCTTTTTTTTTTTTTTTTTTTTTTTTTTTT
>NW_007249755.1:128681-151462 GCF_000164805.1 Carlito syrichta | reverse complement strand
CTGGGCTCCAGCGATCCTTCCTCCTCAGCCTTCCAAGTAGCTGGAACTACAGGCGCGCACTACCATGCCCGTCTAATTTTTTGATTTATTGTAGAGATGAGGTCTCGCCAAGTTGCCCAGGCAGGTCTCGAACCCGCAGGCTCAGGCAGTCCACTCACCTCAGCCTCCCAAAGCGCTGGGATTACAGGCTGAGCCACCAAGTCCGGCTCCCCCAAGTCTTATAAGATAAAAGCCTTCCCAAAATAATGAAAGAGTTCTTCTAGCACCATGAGATAAGAACTTTCTTAAATGATATGTATTGGAAAGAAATGTGGCCCCAACCTGTAATGCACAAGTGTAACTCTGATGTAAACTTGAGCTATGAAATACCCAATTAACCAGTATGTTACTAATAAGCAAGCCTTATCGGGGGACGAGAAAGCTAAAAATGTATAAAAGGCATTGCCCCCCTGTGCTCGGGGCTCAGCTTTTGGATGCGAATCTGCTGAGCCAGTGCTGGCATGAATAAACGCTGTTTCCTGGCAAAGTAACCTCGGTGTCCCATCTCTCTCTGTAGAGATTCCCGCTACACTGGGCTCAAGCGATCCTCCTGCCTCAGTCTCCCAAAGTGCTGGGATTACAGACATGAGCCACCGCGCCCAGCCTAAAAGCTTTTTAAAGATCCCATCTTACATGTTACATGCCCTAGGGCATGTGCTTGTATGACAGCTCTTTCTTCAGAGAACATGAAGCTAATAAGGTCCACATATTGATCACATTTGGCAGCCTCCATGGCTGTCAGTTTGACAGTTAATGAGCTACAAACATCTGGAATTTTCCACTGACTCAAGCAGTCCAATGTTTGTCCTCTGACTGATTGCTTGGGTTTGGAAAGAGACTATGAGTCAATCTTCCATGACTTGGGAACGTGTATTTTGCCACAGGAGAAAAAAACAGATTGACATTGTTTGTTTTGTTTTGTTTTTGAGCAGGAATCAGTCTGTTGCCCAGGCTGGAGTGCAATCGCACGCTCATGGTCACCACAGCCCCTACCTGCTGGGCTCAGGTGATCCTTCCACTTCAGCCTTCCAAGTAGCTGAAACCACAGGCGGGTGCCACCATGTCTGGCTAATTTTTTTATTTACTATAGAGACAAGATCTCGCCAAGTTGCCCAGGTTGGTCTCGAACCCTTGGGCTCAGGCAATCCTCTGGTCTCTGGCTCCCAAAGTGCTGGAATTACAGGAATGAACCATCGTGCTCAGTGACATAGTTTTAATAGATAATTAAATCTACTTGACCCGGTTGACACTATGGTGTGACTTCCACTCTTGGGGGACAGAGGCAGCAAAGGAGTCTCCACTAGCTCATGGCTTCTAGGGCATGAGGATGCAAAGTAACTTGCCAAGGACAATCTGATCTCTTGACTCCAGTTCACCACGATTGAATTTTTATATCATCGTCTTGCCTGTAACTGGTATATCTTTATTTTATTTTGTTATAACTGTTACTTATGCAATTCAAAGGTATGATCTTTTGCATATGACAAATATGTTGATGATTAGATAGCAGTTAATATTGAGCACTTTACTAGAAGTGAGATACTGTACTAATCAGTCAATATGCATTATCTTATTTAATTCTCACCACCACCTTGTTGAGGTCAGTAGTAGTATCCTCATTCAACAGGTAAGAAAACTGAGGTTAAGTGATTTGCCCAGAGTCACACATATTGAACTTGAACCTGGGTAAGTCTGAAACCGAAACCTCTGCTTTTAGCCTGTCTGCTATACTGACCTAGTCTTCAGGGTCCATATTGCAGGAAGTGCTCAGAAGACAGTTTGCTCTAAAGAGGAGGTAGTCCCTTCTGCGTCCAGGCTATCATCGCCCAGTAACCTTGCACATTTATTCTCACGGCCTATGAGAAAGTAAACAGATAAACCTAGAGATTTATAGTCCCCCACATGTGGAGTTATTTTCAAAGGGAAAAACTGTTCACAGGGGTGCCCCCTGTCATGACAGTCCTACTGCAAAGTCTACTGATGAGAGGCTGAAGCTGAGGGAGCTTCCAGAGCAGCCAGTCTGAGGGGAGCACTGCCCGCTGCAGTGAAATTGGAGCCCAGGAAGTGCATGAGGAGGGTTTGCCTAAAAATGTCTCAAAATGTCTCTGAGAGAAAGAGGCAGTTTTAGTTATCTATCAGGCAAGGGAAGCATGGAGCCATCTGACAAGAGTTCAGATGGAACAGGAAGATTCTTGCCCTGGTTTACCCTTTTTTCTCCCTGGTTACTACCCCAGAGATTGTAGGAATAAGGCAGGACAGAACATTCAATTCTCAGTCAAGTCCAGAGTTATGATTATTAGCCAATTTTAATTACTGAATTGAAATTGAGTTTAAGATTTAAAGGGCCCACAGAATTCTACTACCCAAAAGAAAGAATAGTAATGAAAATAACAACTGGTATACCACAGACATCAACCAGTCAGACACTTAAATAATCAAAATGTAAGAAACCAATGGGGGGCTGGGCGCAGTAGCTCATGCCTATAATCTCAGCACTTTGGGAGGCCGAGCTGAGAGAATTGCCTTAGCCCAGGGGTTCAAGACCAGTCTGGGCAACTTGGTAAGACCTCATCTCTACAATAAATAAAAAAAAATTAACTGGGCTTGGTGGCATGTGCCTGTAGTTCCAGCTACTTGGAAGGCTGAGGCAGAAGGATCACTGGAGTCCAGCAGGTCGAGGCTGCGGTGGCCATGAGCGTGCCATTGCACTCCAGTCTGGGTGACAGAGTGAGACTCCAACTCAAAAGAAAAAAAAGAGAGAAGCCAATAGAACCATCTAGAGAATCCTGGCTAAATGTCAGCCCTGCCTAGAAGTCAGCATAAGGATCACCTTCCCTTCCTCTCCCCCAGACTTTCATCCACAATCAATAAATCAAAGAAGAAATCACAAGATAAATTAAAAAGTACTTAGAGACAAATGAAAATGAAAGTGCAAAATACCAAAACTTATGGAATGTAGCAAAATCACTCCTAATAGAGAAATCTGTAGCTATAAACACTTAGATTAAAAAAACAAGAGCCAGGTGTAATGACTCATGCCTGTAATCCCAGCACTTTGGTAGGTAGAGGAGAGAGGATTGCCTTTGCCCAGGGGTTCGAGACCAGCCTGGGCAACTTGGTGAGACTTCATCTCTACAATAAATCAAAAAACTAACTGGGCATGGTGGTGTGTGCCTGTGGTTCCAACTACTTGGAAGACTGAGGTGGAAGAATCGCCTGAGCCCAGCAGATTGAGGTTGCAGTGTCCATGAGCATGCCACTGCACTGCAGCCTGAGTAGCAGAGTGAGACTCCAACTCAAAAACAAAAAAACAAAAACAAGAAAGATTTCAAATCAACAACTTAATTTTACAACTTAAGGAACTAGAAAAAGAAGAACAAACAAACCCAAAACTAGTAAAAGAAAGGGAATAATAAAGATTAAAGCAGAGATTAAAGTGACATAGAGAATTCAAAAAAAGAAAGGAAAATGTTTAAACCCAAAGTTGCTTATTTGAAAAAATCAACAAAGTAAACAAACCTTGAACTAGATTGACTAAGACAAAAGAGAGAAGACTTAAATTACTAAAATCAGAAGTTAAAGTGGGGAAATTACTATTGATTCTACAGAAATACAAAAGTTCATAAGACAGTACTATTAACAATTGTACACCACAAATTGGATAATCTAGATTATCCAATTTTCTCCAGCCTGGGCGATGGAGTGAGACTCCAACTCAAAAAAAAAAAAAGTCTCCTGACCCCCTCCTACCCAAAGAATTTCCTGACAAGGAAAAGCGCTGGACCTGTTGGTTTCACTGATGAATTCTAACAAATGTTGTTTTTTTATTTGTTTGTTTGTGTTGTTTGTTTGTTTTTGTTTTTTGAGTAGGAGTTTCACTCTGTCGCCCAGGCTGGAGTGCAGTGGCACACTCATGGCCACCACAGCCTCAGCCTACCTAGTAGCTGGAACTACAGGCGCATGCCACCACACCTAGCTAATTTTTTGGTTTATTGTAGAGATTAGGTCTTGCCAAGCTGCCCAGACTGGTCTCGAGTCCCTGGACTCAGGAATCCTCTCACCTCTACCTCCCAAAGTGCTGGGATTACAGGCGTGAGCCACCACTCCCAGCAGGAGGGAATACTTTCTAATTCCATAAGGCCAGCGTTACCCTGATACCAAAACCAGAGAGAGACACTATAAAAAAACTATAAACCAATATCCCTTATGAACATTGATGCAAAAATCCTCAATGAGCCGGGCTCGGTGGCTCAGCCTGTAATCCCTCGCCTTTGGGAGGCAGAGGTGGGTGGATAGCCTGAGCTCGTGGGTTCGAGACCCACCTGGGCAGCAAGACCTCATCTCTACAATAAATCAAAAAATCAGCTGGGCGTAGTAGCGTGTGCCTGTAATTCGGCTACTCGGAAGGCTGAGGCGGAAGGATCCCCGGAGCCCAGCAGGTCGAGGCTGCGGTGACCGGGAGCGGCCACTGCACTCCAGTCTGGGCGACAGAGTGGGACTCCAACTCAAAAAAAAAAGTCCTCAATGAGATACAGTACAATCAAACTGAATTCAATTAAAAGGATTATACACATGACCAAGGGGGGTCTATGCAAGTCAACCAATGTAATAAGCCATCTTAACAAAATGAAGGGGGAAAAAAGCCCAATTATCTCAATTGGGAAAGGAAAATAAATTTTCTTTTAATATTTAATTTTAAAGATGTGGGGTACCATTCAGAGTTGGCTATGCAAATGTTCATTATGCTGATACCCTTGTTGATGAGGTGTGCCCCAGGCAGTTTCCCACTACTGCCAATCCCTTTCTTATAGTATTACGATAGTTGTCCAAGGTCCACTTATGAGTGAGAACAAGTAATACTCAGTTCTTTGTTTCTGTGATAGATTGCTCATTATTATAGACTCTAGATCCATCCAGGTTGCTGTGAAGTTCATGATTTTGTCCTGTGTGACTGCATAATATTCCATCGTATATATGTACCACTTTTTAAAAAAATCCAGTCAATAGGCATCATGATTGGTTTCATGTTCTTGCTATTGTGAACAATGCCGCGATAAACATGCATGTGCTGGTATCTTTTTCAAAGAGTGATTTGAGTTCCTTTAGGTATATTGCCAATAGGGGGATTGCAGGGTTGTATGGGAGGTCGAGTTTCAGATCTTTTAGGAATCGCCACACTGTTTTCCACAGAAGCTGTACTAGTTTACACTCCCACCAACAGTGTAGAAGTGTTCCCTTTTCGCCGCATCCTCTCCAGCACCTGTTTTTTGTGGGTTTTTTTGAGTTACTGATGATGGCCATCCTGACTGGAGTTAGGTGGTATCTCAGTGTAATTTTAATTTGCATTTCTTTGATGACTGGTGAGGCTGAGCATATATTTTGCCCATTTTGTAATGGGACTGTTTATTTTTTTCTTTTCAGCACATCTGAGTTCCTTGTAGATACTAGATGTTAGGTTTTTGTCAGATATACAGTTGGCAAATATTTTTTCCCAGTCTGTGAGCTGTCTCTCTGCTCTCTCAGTGGTTTCTTTGACTTTGCAGACGCTTGTCAGTTTGATAAGGTTCCACTTATCTATCTTATCTCCTTTTTTTTTTTTTTTTTTTTTGAGTTGGAGTCTCACTCTGTCGCTCAGACTGGAGTGCAGTGGCCACTCCCGGCCACTGCAGCCTCGACCCACTGGGCTTCAAGCGATCCTTCTGCCTCAGCCTTCCGAGTAGCTGGAATTACAGGCACGTGCTACCATGCCCGGCTGACTTTTTGATTTTATTGTAGAGATGAGGTCTCGCCAAGTTGCCCAGGCGGGTCTCGAACCCACGGGCTCAGGAAATCCACTCACCTCAGCCTCCCAAAGCACAGTCTTACAGGCTGAGCCACCGAGCCTGGCTTATCTCTTATGGCATGGACACTTAGGGTTTTGATCAGGAATTGGTTGCCAGTTCCATTTTCCATAAGAGCGTCTCCTGCATTTTCTAATGTTCTTTTATAGTTTGAGGTTTTACATTTAGGTCCTTAATCCATTTAGAGTTGATTTTTGTGTATGGTGATAGATAGGGGTCTTGTTTTAATCTGCATGTGGTCAGCCAGTTTTCCCAGCACCATTTACTGAATAGGTTCTCCTCTCCCCAGTGGTTGATGGTGGAGGTTTTATCGAAGATTTGTTGGTTGAGAAATGAGGTTTTGCTTCTGCAATCTCTGTCCTGTTCCATTGGTCTATATACCTGTTTTTGTGTCAATACCAAGCTGTTTTGATACCTTGGCATCTTCCTAACCAGAGAAGTCAAAGACCTTTACAATGAAAACTACAAAACACTGCTCAAAGAAATCAAACATGACACAAACAAATGGAAAAATATTTCATGCTCATAGATTCGAAGAATCAACATTGTTAAGATGTCCATCCTGCCCAAGGCAATCTACAGATTTAATGCAATACCCACTAAATTACCAGCAGCGGCCGGGCTCAGTGGCTCAGCCTGTAATCCCAGCAGTTTGGGAAGCCAAGGATAGTGAATTGCCTAAGCCTGTGGGTTTGAGACCAGCCTGGGCAATTTGGCAAGACTTCATCTCTACAATAAATAAAAAATTAGCTGGGGGTGGTACTTGGAAGGCTGAGGCAGAAGGATTGCTGGAGCCCAGCAGGTCAATGCTGGGGCAGTCCTGAGTGTGCCACTGCACTCCAGCCTGGGCAACAGAGTGAGACTCCAACGCAAAATAAATAAATAAATAAGTTACCAGCAGCATTCTTCTCAGACCTGGAAATGACAATACAGGAATTAATATAAAAACATAAATGACCACAAATAGCCAAAACAATCCTCAGCAAAAAAGAAAAACAAAGCAGGAGGCATCACACTCCAGACTTTAAGATTTATTGTAAAGCTACAATAATCAAAACAGCCTGGTATTGGTCCAAAAACAGGCATATAGATCAATGGAACAGGTTAGAAATTTCAGAAGCAAAACATCAATTTCTCAACCAACTCATCTTCAACAAAGCTTCCACCATCAACTACAGGAAAATAATTTGATAAAATGTATATTTTCTTTCTTTTTTTTTTTTTTTTTTTTGAGTTGGAGTCTCACTGAGTCGCCCAGACTGGAGTGCAGTGGTTGCTCCCGGCCACCGCAGCCTTGACCTGCTGGGCTCCGGCGATCCTTCCGCCTCAGCCTTCCGAGTAGCCGGAATTACAGGCATGCGCTACCACACCCGGCTGATGTTTTTTGATTTATTGTAGAGATGAGGTCTCGCTGCCCAGGCGGGCCTTGAGCCCGGGGGCTCAGGCAATTCACTCACCTCAGCCTCCCAAAGGCGCGGGATTACAGGCTGAGCCACCGAGCCCAGCTAAAATGTATATTTTCATAATAAAAACACTTAACAAGCTAGGAATAGAAGTAAATAGCTCAATGTAATAAAATCCATATGTGAAAATCCCATAGCAAACATCATTCTCAATGGTAAAATAATGAAAACTTTTATTCTAAAACCAGGAAGCAGGTAAGGATGCCTTACTAAAAGTCCTAGAGCAATTAGGCAAATAAAAGTTATCGAAATTGGAAAAAATTAAGTAAAATGATCTCTGGTTGCAGATGCTATGTTCTTATATGTAGAAATGCCTAATAATTACACACACACATGCACACACATACACACACACACAAGCCTGTTACAACTAATAAACAAATTTGACGACATAGCAGGATACAAAGCCAACTCACAAAGGTCAGTTGCATTTCTATATACTAATGATGAACAAATTAAAAAGAAAATTAAGAAAACAGTTCTAGCCGGGCTCGGTGGCTCAGCCTGTACTCCCTCGCCTTTGGGAGGCTGAGGTGAGTGGATTGCCTGAGCCCGCGGGTTCGAGACCCGCCTGGGCAGCAAGACCTCATCTCTACAATAAATCAAAAAATCAGCCGGGCGTGGGAGCACGCGCCTGTAATTCCGGCTACTTGGAAGGCTGAGGTGGAAGGATCCCGGAGCCCAGCTGGTTGAGGCTGCGGTGGCCAGGAGCAGCCACTGCATTCCAGTTGGGGCGACAGAGTGAGACTCCAACTCAAAAAAAAAAAAGAAAACAATTCTATTTACAATGGCATCAGAATGAACAAAATACTAAGGAGTTAACAAGATGAAAGACTTGTACAATAAAAAATAAAAAACATTGCTTAAAGAAATTAAAGAAGACAAATAAGTTTAAAAAAAAAAAAGAACAGCCAGGCTCGGTGGCTCAGCCTGTAATCCCATGCCTTTGGGAGGCTGAGGTGAGTGGATTGCCTGAGCCCGTGGGTTCAAGACCCACCTGGGCAACAAGACCTCATCTCTACAATAAATCAAAAAATCAGCCAGGTGTGGTAGCGCATGCCTGTAATTCCAGCTACTTGGAAGGCTGAGGCGGAAGGATCGCTGGAGCCCAGCAGGTTGAGGCTGCGGTGGCCAGGAGCAGCCACTGCACTCCAGTCTGGGCGACAGAGTGAGACTCCAACTCAAACAAACAAACGAACAAAAAAAAACATAGATTGGAAAGCTTAATATGGTTAAAATGTCAGTATTACTCAAAACCTTCTACAGGGCAACTCCTTGGGTCCCCTCCAACTGTGGGAGGTTTTCTATCTTCTCAATAAATCCTACTTTCTAAAAAAAAAAAAAAAAACCTTCTACAGATCTAATGCAAACCTTATAAAACTTCCAACAACATTTTTTTTCAGAAACAGAAAAATTCCTCCTACAATGTATATGGAATTTCAAAAGACTTTGAAGAACCAAAACAATCTTGAAAATAAGAACTAAAGTTGGATGTCCCACACTTCCTGATTTCAGAACTTTCTACAAAGCTACAGTAACCAAAACAATATGGTACTGGGATAAAGACAGATGTGTAGACCAGTAGTATAGCATAGAAAGCCCAGAAATAAGCCCTCACATATATGGTCAAATGAATTTTTTTTTTTAAAGTCAGGTTCTATCACCCATGCTGGAGCGCAGTGGCATGATCACAGCTAACCACAGCCTCAACCTCTTGGGCTCAGATGATCCTCCCACCTCAGCTTCCCAAGATGTGCACCACCATGCCCAGCTGAATCTTTTTTTTTTTTTCTTTTTTGTAGAGACAAAGTCTTGTTATGCTCTCCAGGCTGATCTTGAACTCCTGGGCTCAAGCAATCTTCCCATCTTGACCTCCCAAAGTGCTAGGATTACAGGCATGAGCCACCACACCTGGTTTAATCAAAAGATTTTTGACAAAGGTGTCAAGGCTGTTTAATGGAGAAAGGACAATCTTTTCAACCAGTGGTTCTCAGAAAACTGGATGCCAAAGAATGAAGTTGGACCCTTACCTCATACCATACACAAAAATTAACTCAAAATGGATCAGACTTAAATGTAAAAGATAAAACTATGAAACTCACTAGGTGCAGTAGTTCACACTTATAATCCCAGAACTTTGGGAGGACGAGGAGGAGAGATCCCTTGAGGCCAGAAATTCAAAACCAGCCTGGGCAACATAGTGGGATTCTGTTTCTACACAACATGAAAAAATTAATTGGGTGTGGTGGTACACTCCTGTCGTCCCAGCTACTCAGGAGACTGAGGTGGAAGAATCACCTGAGCCCAGGAGGAGTGGTATGAATTTTTTTTTTTGAGGTAGTGTCTCTGTTGCCTAGGCTGGAGTACAAAGATACAATCATAGCTCATTGTAACCTTGAACTCTGGGGCTCAAGAGATTCTTCTGCGAATCTGGAACTATTATGCCTAATTTGTAGTAAAGAAAATTGAGGCTTCAAGAGATTAAACAATTTAATCCCACAGTTATAAAAATGATGGCGCTGCCAGGCTCAGTGGCTCAACCTGTAATCCCAGCACTTTGGGAGGCTGAGGCGAGAGTGGATTGCCCGAGCCCATGGGTTCGAGACCCACCCAATCTACATGGCGAGACCTCATCTCTACAATAAATCAAAAATTAGCTGGGCGTGTAGCGCCGCCTATAGTTCTAGCTATTGGAAGACTGAGGCGGATGAATCACCAGAGCCCAGCAGGTCAAGGCTGCCATGGCAGGGAGTGTGCCACTGCACTCCAGTCTGGCGACAGAGTGAGACTGCAACTCAAAAAAAAAAAAAATGATGGCTCTGGGATTCAAACCCAGTGTGTTCAACCCCAAAGCTGTGCTTTTAACCATTACACCACCCATGCACACATAGTTGTTTCACTATCTCAGATGAATGTGAAATGGTATTGGTTATAACTTAGGGTGTAGCTTTATGGTTTCCCATGACTGCTTACGAGTAGGAGAATGAGCTCTTTCAGCTGTATTTAGCTTAGTCAAATGAATTTAAGAAATCCTTCTATTTTGGTTCAACGTCAACTTGTTATGGAAGTTTGCTACTCATTGTGGAAAAGGAAGGACAAATTCACAAACACATTGCAAAGTCTCTCTTCTTGTCAGACCCCGTGGCTTAGCCTGTAATCCCAGCACTTTGGGAGGCCGAGGCGAGTGGATTGCCTGAGCCCGCAGGTTTGAGACCAGCCCAGGCAACTTGGCAGACCTCATCTCTACAATAAATAAAAAATTAGCCTGGCGTGGTAACATGCGCCTGTAGTTCCGGCTACTTGGAAGGCTGGGGCAGAAGGCTCACCTGAGCCCAGCAGGTCGACCGCCGGGGTGGCCGTGAGCGTGCCACTGCACTCCAGCCTGGGCGACAGAGTAAGACTCTAATTCAAGAAGTAAAAAAATCTCCCTTCTTGCTGCCTTGGAAGCTATTTAGGTTTTCTAGCCTTCTATAGAAGAACCTCAGCTTGAAGGAAGCTTCTGGACCTAATTTCATGGACAGCTGCCTCATAACATCAAAATCTCTCTCAAACTTCCCCATAGCTTCTGGGTCACATCACACACAAAAGAACCTTGTAAAAACAAGTTTCCACAGAGCCTCTTGTCCTGAGAGCATTCTGCTTTCAAATAACTCTATCCCTACCTCCTCCCTAGTTCGATTCTGACACTTGTGAATGGAAGGGCTCCTTCCCACCCTGAGGAGTGTGTCAGGGAGCACCTAATGGCGTCAAAGGGACTCTTCTCTTTTTCTCCTTTTTTTTATGGCCACACCTGCAAATTCTCAAGGAAGAAAATATGGGTTTGGGTTTCAAGCCCAGAAATAGAAAACTGGCATTAGAAGTATTTGAGGAACATTGAGAAGTTTTAAACATGTTTTTAAAGTTGTTCTTGTTTTCATTGTGTTTTTAGGGGCAGATGTGATTGTCTTCGTGCTTCAGCTAAAAAAAAAGGAATTTATTTCATTCCATTAAAAAATATAGTTGCTCCTGTGTCTGGATCCTCCTGTCAAAGCTCCTTAAAGGCAAGACAAATGACTCATGTCTTAATTAATCTCTGCATTCTGCACAGCCACCAGGCCAGTGTCAAGGACTAAATTGGGTCTCAGAAAAAAATTTTTTTTAGTAGAATGGATTCCTTTGATATATTTGACTTTGTGTGTGTGTATGTGTGTACTATATATATATATCCAGATTGGGCAACAGAGTATAGTCTCACTCTGTGGTCCAGGCTGGAGCGCAGTGGCATGGTCACAACTCATTGCAGACTTGACCTCCTGGGCTCAGGCAATTCTTCTGCCTCAGTCTCCCAAGTAACTGAAACTACAGACATGTGCCACCACACCTGGCTAATTTTCTGATTTCTTTTTTTTTTTTTTTAGAGAGATGAGGTCCTGCTATGTTGTCCAGGGCTGGTCTCAAATTCCTGAGCTCAAACAATTCTTTTGCCTCGGCCTTCCAAAGTGCTGGGATTATAGGTGTGAGCCACTGCACCTGGCAACCATGTGCATTATAAGATAGCACAAGCCAAATGGTATCAGGGAGTTGCAAGTAACTATAAAACATCTTTTCCTATGTCTTCACAAGCTATCTCAGCTGGGGCAACAGTGTTAAGAGTACAAACTCCAAGCTGGGTACGGTGGCTCACACCTGTAATCCCAGCTCTTTGGGAGGCAGAGATGAGAGGATTGACTGAACCCAGGGGTTTGCGGTCAGCCTGGACAACCTGGCGAGACCTTGTCTTTACAATGAATAAAAAAATTAGCTGGGTTTGGTGACATGCGCCTGTGGTTCTAGCTACTTGGAAGGCTGAGGCGGAAGGATTGCTTGAGTCCAGCAGGTCGAGACTGCAGTGGCCATGAGCATGTGACTGCACTCCAGCCTGGGCAACAGAGTGAGACTACAACTCAGAAAAAATAAAAGAGTACAAACTCCAAACCAGACACAATGGTTCACACCTGTAATCCCAGCACTTTGGGAGGCAGAGGCAAGAGGATTGCCTGAGCCCAGGGGTTCAAGACCAGCCTGGGCAACTTGGCAAGACCTCATATTTACAATACATCAAATATTAGCTGGGCATGGTGACTTGAACCTGTGGTTCCAGCTACTTGGAAGGCTGAGGCAGAAGGATCACCTGAGCCTAGTAGGTTGAGGTTGCAGTTGCCATGAGCATGCAATTGCACTCCAACCTTGACAACAGAGTGAGACTCCGTCTCGGAAAAAAAGGAAAAAAAGAGTACAAACTCTGGAGCTAGACAGCCTGGTTTGGAATTCCCAGCTCTGCCATGGAGATGATGCGTAACTCTGGGCAAGTTACTTAACATCTCTGGGGCAGTTTCCTTGCTGGTAAAATGGAGATAATAATAGCGCTTATCTTGTTGGATGGTTGTGTGGATTAAGTGAAGTGGTTCATTTCAAAGGTTTAATGGCACTTGCTTCTGCAGCAAATACACTAAAATTCAAACGCTACAGAGAAGATTAGCATGGCCTCTGCATAAGGATGACATGTAAATTCGTGAAGCATTTTTTTTTTTTTTTGAGTTGGAGTCTCACCCTGTCACCCAGGCAGAGTGCAGTGGCACGCTCACAGCCACCCCAATGTCAACCTGCTGGGTTCTGGCGATCCTTCTGCCTCAGCCTTCCAAGTAGCCAGAACTACAGGCATACACTACCATGCCCAGCTAATTTTTTATTTTTATTGTAGAGACAAGGTATCACCAGGTTTCCTGGGCTGGTCTCAAACCCGTGGGCTCAAGCAATCCACTTTCCTTGGCCTCCCAAAGTGCTGGGATTACAGGCTGAGCCACCAAGCCCGACCTCTGGTTAATTTTTTTTTTTTTTTTTTTTTTGTAGATACAAGTTCTCACTATATTGCCCAGGCTGGTCTCAAATTCCTGGGCTCAAGTGATTCTCCCACTTCTGTCTCCCAAAGTACTAAGATTACAGGTGTAAGCCACCACACCCAGCTGTTTTTCATATCTTAAAAATTAAAATTTAAAAAAGGGTTTAACGTTCAGGTCATACTAAGCATTCAATAAATATTAGCAGTTAAGATATCTCCATTTTCCAAGTGTGGAAGCTGAGGTTTTCGCAGAAGCACTTAGCTAGTGAGTGGTAGGACAGGGCTTGAACCCAGGACTTCTGACTCCAAGTGCTTTTTCTGTTATTCAGCAGACTGAAGTCCATGGGAGTCCAGGGCCTGATCCGGGGCTGGGAAGAGAGGTAGGAAGTGGATGTAGTGGAAATCCAGTGAGGTTTCCTAAAAGTGTGGAATGGAGATCTTCCTTAAGCTCCTGCATTCAAAAGCCTTCATCCAAGGATGACTTCCAACAGCAGCACAATTTGTGTATCCTCCTAGATGTATTCGCGTAATTTCTTTCTTTGTGTTGAACATTCAACTACTTTTATTTGTTCCTCTGTGTTCCCAAACACACTGTACAAACTTCTGTTACAGCACTTATGGTAGGGTTACCTGCTGCTGCTCCAATCACTGTTGTTGCATAATAAACCACCCCAAAACTTAGTGGTTTAAAGCAACAATAATCATTTGATTACCCCTCAAGGTTTCAGAGAGTCAGGAATTCAGCAAGGAATTTCCCAGATGGTCTGACTTGGGGTCTGTCACATGGTTGCAACTCATCTTCGACAAAACCTCCACCAACAACCACTGGGGAGAGGAGCACCTATTCAGTAAATAGTGCTGGGAAAACTGGCTGACCACATGCAGAAGAATGAAACAGAACCCCTACCTATCACCATACACAAAAATCAACTCTAAATGGATCAAAGACCCAAAGCCATAAGAATCTTAGAAAATGCAGAATCAGAATCTTACAGAAATTGGAGTAGGCAACCAATTCTTAATCAAAACCCCAAAGTCCATGTCATAAGAGATAAAATAGGCAGGTGGGACCTCATCAAACTGAAAAGCTTCTGCAAAGCAAAAGAAACCATCAAGAGAGTGGGGAGACAGCCCACAGACTGGGAAAAAGTATTTACCAACTGTATATCTGACAAAGGCTTAACATCCACGATCTACAAGGAACTCAAATGTGCTGAAAGGAAAAAAACCAAACAGTTCTATTTAAAAAGTGGGCAAAATATATGAACAGACACATCTCAAAAGAAGGCAAATGAGTAGTCATTGGATACATGAAAAAATGCTCACCCTCACTAATAATCAAAGAAATGCAAATCAAAACCACACTGAGATACCAGTCAGGATGACCATCGTTAATAACTCAAAAAACAACAGATGCTGGAGGGGATGTAGAGAAAAAGGCACACTTATGCACTGTTGGTGGAATCTAAACTAGCACAGCCTCTGTGGAAAACAGTGTGGCTATTTCTAAAAGATCTAAAAATTGACCTTTCGTTTGACCCAGCAATCCCCCACTCTGAGAATATACCCGGAGGAACTCAAATCATTCTACAAAAAAGTTACGTGGGCAAGCATGTTTATTGCAGTACCATTCACAACAGCAAAAACATGGAACCAATTGTGTTGCCCATCAAAAATGGACTGAATTTTTTTAATGTGGTACATTTATACAATGGAATCTTACATAGCCATAATGAAGGACAAACATATGGACTTCGCAGCAACTTGGATGCATTTAGAGTCTATCATACTCAGTGGTCTATCACAGAAACAAAGAACTCAGTATCACATGTTCTCACTCATAAGTGGACCCCAAACATTTATCACAATGCTACAAGAAAGGATTGGCAGTAGTGAGACACTGCCAGAATGGGGGAGGAGGGCCCATAACATCAGGAAGGGTGCCTGATCCTAAACCAGGTGAAGTGAGGACCAACGAGAGGCCCAAACTTCACCTGTACGATGACCACTTATGTAACTAATACTGAATTGTACCCCACGTCTTTAAAATAAAATAAAGTCACATGGCATCGCTTCTGACATACTCTGTTGGTTGAAATGATCACAAAAGTCTTCCCGGTTTCAAGGGGAGAGGACACAAACCTCATCTCCCCATGGGAGAAGTGTCAGAGTCAAATGGATGGAAGGTATTGTTGAAGCTGTCTTTGGAAATTACAACTTGTCGGGCTTGCTTGTACGTCTGCCTTCCCTGCTAGAACATTCATCCAGAAACTACTCAGGTATTCATCTGTTCATTCATCCAACAAATGTTTAGTGCCTACTGTGTGCCAAACACTAAGGCAGGCCCTTTATGTACATAACTTTTTTACTTTGAGTCAGAGTCTCACTGTCACCCAGGCTGGAGTGCAGTGGCACATTCACGGCCACTGCAGCCTCGACCTGCTGGGCTCAGACAATCCTTCTGCCTAAGATTTCCAAGTAACTGGAAATACAGGCTTGGCACCACCACACCCAGCTAATTTTTTGATTTATTATAGAGACGAGGTCTTGCCATGTTGCCCAGGCTGGTCTCAAATCTGTGCACTCAGGCAATCTTCTCACCTCCACCTCTCAAAGTGCTGGGATTACAGGCATGAACCACCACGCCCAGCCTATATAGATGATTTTACCTAATCCTCAGGTCAACCCTTTGAAGTAAATATATAATCCCTGTATTTAATGAGTGAGGAAACCAAGACTCCAAATGGTGCAGTGACTTGCTGAAGTCGTACAAATGGATGACGGAGCCATGTGTTGAACCCATGACTGCCCATTCCAGAACCTGTGCTCATTCCTTAACCAGGCTATACTCCTAGGATCAATATAACCTGGTTGCCTCTAGAACCTTTGAGTCTGTACCTTGGTTGCCTCTAGAACCTTTGAGTCTCTAGAACCTTTGAGTTTGCACTTCATCCTCCTGGGGCAAAGCAGAGGCTAGGGAAAGGAATGAAGAAGACACTGTCTGGGGCCAGTGGGAAGGAATCCCACATCCTGTGCTAGCCATGGGACTTCCATGTGTGGTCCCAGAAGTTCTGGTTACACAACAGGGTTGCAATTCATGTCCTCCTTGATGAGACAACACCTATTCATACATGATGAATAGGGTTTATTTTGGTGCCAGTTTGCCAGTTGAGAGTGTCTGCCTGGAGGGGGGAGAATCATGAACAGAATCTGAGCTCAGCAGGAATAAGAGCTTTGACTGACTAGTTATGTCTGCCACAGACGCGGAACTAGCAGTACTAGTACATGGGCCTTGCATCCCAGTCTTACAAGGTTATATCTCTTTTCATATGGGAGGATACTGTGATGCGAACACCACAAGAGTAAGGGTTTTGTCTGTTTAGTCGCTGCAATGTCCCCAGCACCTAAAATACTGCCCAGCAGGGACCAGGATCCCAGTAAAATTTATTGAATGAATGAGACAACTATGGTTAGTGGCTAAATGAAGTGACTCCAGGGCTGTCCTAGTCCTAGGTCTGAATTTCAACTCTGCTGCTTGCTGGCTGGATAACAATGGGCAAGTTACTTTGTTTAACCTTTCTGAGACTTATCTACTTCATTCATTCATCCAACAGATGTTAGTTGAGCACCTAGTATGTACCAAACACTGTTTTAGGCATCAAGGATGTAAACGTAAAACGACCGAGCATGGTGGCTCAAGCCTATAACCCCAGCACTTTGGAGGCAGAGGTGAGAGGATTGCCTGAGCTCAGGGGTTTGAGACCAGCCTGGGCAACTCGGTGAGACCTCATCTCTACAATAAACCAAAAAATAAGCTGGGCATGGTAATGCACGCCTGTAGTTCCAACAACTTGGAAAACTGAGGCGGAAGGATCGCTTGAGTCCAGCAGGTCAAGGCTGCAGTGGCCATGAGCATGCCACTGCACCCCAGCCTGGGCAACAGAGTGAGACTCTGACTTAAAAAATAAATAAATAACAGAAGTAACTTAAACAGACATAGATCCCTGCTCTCGTGGAGTTTATATTTTAGGAGGGAGAAATATAAATGAATAAATGAAATACACAACAGGTGTCATGTAATGATAAGTGCTTTGGAAAAAAATAAAGTAAGTCAGGGGAACAGAAAATTCTGGGATGAGGTGGGAGGAGATTTGCCTCCTGGCCTATAGGACTGGTTGAATATTAGAGTACAGGGTACGAAGGATGGTGAGCTCCTCTTACACCCTTCCCAGGGAATATCATGTTACATTTCCATATAATATGGAAATATAATCCTTACTGCTAAGTGTGGTGAGGATTAAATTGGAAAATAATTGTGAAAAGTTTAACTCTATGTCTGGTACACAGTGAGGATTCAATATATGGAGGTTGTTATTATTTTCCTTTCATTTATTCAATAGACATTTATTAAGTACCAACTATATGATGAGAACCAGCTTCTGGGGCTAGCAACTAAGTGACATCATGACCCTTTCAGCCAATGCTTCACCTTTCCAACTGGACTGTACACACGCTAAGGGCAGGGGTTATGTCTAGTACGGTCCTACACAGAAAGTCAGAGCAGGATGGTCTGTCCCATCCTCTAACTTTGTAGGAAAATAATCTAGCTGGGCTCGGTGGCTCAGCCTGTAATCCCGCACCTTGGGAGGCTGAGGTGAGTGAATTGCCTGAGCCCGCGGGTTCAAGACCCGCCTGGGCAATTTGGTGAGACCTCATCTCTACAATAAACAAAAAACTAGCCAGGCGTGATAGTGCACACCTGTAGTTCCAGCTACTTGGAAGGCTGAGGCAGAAGGATCGCTGGAGCCCAGCAGGTCGAGGCTGCGGTGGCCGGGAGCGGCCACTGCACTCCAGTCTAGGCGACAGAGTGAGACTCCAATTCAAAAAAAAAAAAGAAAAGAATCTAAAGCTCAAACTTGTTCAAGATCACATGGCCAGGATGCAGCAGAGCCAGAACTAGAACATGGTCCCCGATGGCATCTCTCCTCTGCCATCGTTTCCTCATCTATCCAAGTATTCCCTACAACCCTTTGTTTGTTGACTGCCTCCTATGCCCTTTCATGGGTCCTACAAGCTATTGTTAAAAGACAAAATTCTTAGGGACATTTGTCAAAGATGGTAAGGAAGATCTTATCCAGGGAGGGGCCATTGCGATAATTACAGAGCCACTGCAATGGGGTTTTGCAGTGGAGAAGAGATACTCAACTCCAAATATAGCATCAGTAAGTGAAGGTTTATAGCCAGGGAGCAGGATGGGTCATTGGATGAAAAATTACTAAGAGGAAACATCATGGATGAGAGGGGGTGGATTCTGGCTAAACCAACCTAACAGGATTCCTGCTAAAGGCAGGAGGCAGGGTGATCAGACATCACCTGGGGGAAAGGGGGCACAGGGGTGCGGAGTGGAGGATGAAGAACCCGATCAGATATTCAGATATTGAGGGGCATCAGATATGGAGGTCAGAGAATTCTAGCTAAACCAATTCTTGCTATCACTGACCAAGGCAGAAAAAACATAGGAGTCCAAAAGTCAAGGCCTAGTTGAAAAGCTCAAGGCAGCCTGAGTAGAACTTGGTCAAAGAGAGAATCTTTGTCCCTATTCAGCCTACGATGTTAAACCATGAAATAGTTCAATCAACTTTTCCTCGAAGTTCAAGATAAACAGTGTCTCCAGCCAACTCCCAGTCAGGAGTGCCCAGACAGTCAGGCACGTCGGCATCTGTTCAGAGCGGGGAACGGCAGCTGCTGAGCCCGCTGGAGTTGCTTCAAGTGCCTCCCTCTGACCCATTTGTTTTAACCCCTGCGTGGGGCCTTGGACTCAGGCTGCTCTTTGTTCAGGAACTAGTTCTTCCGTTTGGGCTCACTTCCCTTTGGGCTCTACTTTGTCTTCAGCCTTAACTTACTACACCCTCCCTCCACTCTGAACTCTTGTAGGGAGCAGAGGCAGGGAGTGGAAGAAGGGTTCTCACCCATCCCTCCTCCTTCAGGAGGTTGCACTGCTTAGTAGGCTACCTTTTCTTTTTTTTTTATTTTAAAGATGTGGGGTAAGCCGGGCTCGGTGGCTCAGCCTGTAATCCCGCGCCTTTGGGAGGCTGAGGTGAGTGGATTGCCTGAGCCCGCGGGTTCGAGACCCGCCTGGGCAGCGAGACCTCATCTCTACAATAAATCAAAAAATCAGCTGGGCGTGGTAGCGCATGCCTGTAATTCCAGCTACTTGGAAGGCTGAGGCGGAAGGATCGCCGGAGCCCAGAATCGAGATTGTGGTGGCCGGGAGCGGCCACTGCACTCCAGTCTGGGCGACAGAGTGAGACTCCAACTCAAAAAAAATAAAAATAAAAAATAAAGATGTGGGGTACAATTCAGGATTAGGTATACAAATGTTCGTTATGCAGATACCCTTGTTGATGAGGTGTGCCCTGCTCCCTTGGCAGTTTCCCACTACTGTCAATCCCTTTCTTTCTTTCTTTCTTTCTTTTGCTACTTGGTCTAAATTGTGTCTTCCTGGAGCAGGAAGATTGCTTGAGCCCAGGAGCCTTTCTTATACTATTATGATAATTGTTCAAGTTCTGCTTATGAGTGAGAACATATCAACAGATACATGAAAAAATGCTCAGTCTCACTAATCATCAGTAAAATGCAAATACCACCTAACTCCAGTCAAGATGGCCATCATCTGTAACTCAAAACACAATAGATGCTGGAGAGGATGCAGGGAAAAGGAAACACTTCTACACTGTTGGTGGGTGTGCAGACTAGTACCACCTCTATGGAAAATAGTTTGGCGATTCCTAAAAGATCTAAAAATCGACCTTCCATACCACCTGGCCATCTCCCTTCTGGGAATATTCCTGGAGGATCTCAAATCACTCTATAAAAAAGATACCTGCACACGCATGTCTATTGCAGCACTATTCACAATTGCAAAAACATGAAACCAACCGTGTTGCCCATTGGAATAGGCTACCCTTTCATGTCCTCTTTTCTTTGTCTTGCTTATCACTCCAAGTCAGCACCTGGACCCCTGAACACATCATATGCCTGTTTGTTTCCTCCATAGACCCAAGCACAGTGCTAGACACGTAAGTAGACAAATAAATACCTGCCAGTTAATTGGCAGATACGGAATTAAAGAAAACAGCAAAATAAAAACCAATTGAGAAGTGGGACTTGTGACAAGCAAGGAAGACTTCCTGGAAGAGGAAGGATTTAAGTTAGGCCTGGAAAAGAAAGTCAAGACCAAACAGATAAATAAGATGCAGAGGGCACTGGAGACTGGGAGAATCAAAGGTGTGGAGGCAGAAACATGCAAGCAGATTAGAGTTCCAGACCTAGAGGGAAATCCTTCCAACTAGTATCTTTCAAATTTCAGTTGGTGAGTAATAAAAAATGACGTCTTTGGCTACAAATAGCAGTTTAAAGTAAAACAGAGTAAATTTGAGGAGGATAAAATAGAAAGGAAAATATTATCAGACTGTATCCCATATATGCATAGTAAAGGATTATTACAGTTTCATGAAACTGATGTTGCAATTTTATATACAGTATATGAGTATTACAGTGCACTGAGTCATAATATAAAATGAGTCTTTCGTGGGTTGCAGTAAGAAAAAAAAATGTTTTAAACTCTTACCAAATGCAGCCTGTTCGTTTGACAGATTCAGGGAGTGGGGCCTGTGGAGAGTTAGGGTAACTTGAGGAGTGGACACAAGTCTCAGACACCTAGTGCTGTCTCTCCAACCTTCCTTCACTAAGGGATCAGATCAGATGCAACTCTCAGATACTATGGCTCCTATTATTTTTTCCATCCCAAGGACATTCAGTGATTATTCACTCATCACATCATTTCTGAGAGCCTATGATGGGTTGAACATTTGTGCAAGGTGCTGAGATAGTATGAACATTATAATGGGAGGTAGGATTTTCTCCTGGGTTACCTTTTAAATGTTTTTGTTCAACTTCAGGATGTTAAAAAAAATTATTCTGACACTTGTTAAAATGGTAAGGGGCCGGAGTGGGAGCTGGAGTATGGGGGAGAAATGGTAAGGAAGGCTTTATTCAAGACTATCAAGATTGAGTTATTGTAATAGGGGAGAGAGATCAGACTCAACTCTGAATACAGGGACCAGTGAGGATTTATATCCATGGAGCAGAGTGAGGGGGTCAGTGGGTAGAAATTTACTGTCAAAAGACAAAATCACAGCAGAATTAGTTTAAATATCTTAATTGGCTTTTATTTGTGATTCTAGGATAAGGCAATACCTCACTCTAAAAAAACAGAACGAAAACCCTTTTTTTTTTTTGGGGGGGGTTGGAGTCTCACTCTGTCACCCAGACTGGAGTGCAGTGGCCGCTCTCGTCCACCACAGCCTCGACCTGCTGGGCTCCGGCAATCCTTCCACCTCAGCCTTCCAAGTAGCCAGAATTACAGGTGTGCGCTACCACACCCGGCTAATTTTTTGATTTATTGTAGAGATGAGGGCTCGCCTGCCCAGGCGGGTCTCGAACCCGCAGCCACCAAGCCTGGCTAGAATGAAAATTCTTATGAGCTGAGCAGAGGAGGTTGGCTTTATAGACAGAAAAGGGTTGAGGAGGCAGAAACAGAACAGAAAACAGATTGGTCATTTCAAAGTTATCTTCCTTAAAGTTAAAGCAGAGAGGTCTTCATTACCTTGCTGACTGAAACTGGCCCATCTGGGGATTTGGCTACTATGATCTTGCTCACCAGCAACTTAGTTTCGACTTGGTGCATGGAACTTCAGCATGAGCGACTCCATCTTGGTTTGGTCTGTTGGATCTAGTGCAGTAGCTCAATCGGCCTAGAAATTTAACATAGGCCTATAAATTTAACAAACGGCCTGTAGATTTTAACATTTCACTAAGAGGAGACATCAAGGATGGGGGAGTTCTCGCTAAGCTGTATTAGCAAACAGGATCTTGCTAAAGGTAGGCCCAGGGTGTACACATCAAAGGTGGGAGTTAAGGAACTAGATCAGATATCAAGGGGGAGGCAGGGGATGAACATGCAGAATTGTTACCAAGACTGGGCTGGGCAGGCCAAAGAGAGGATAGAGCCAAGGTCAAGTCCTAGTTGAAAGACAGAGGAAAAGGAGGTCAGGAGCCTAAATGAAGTTTGATCAAAGAGGGAGTCTTTTTCAGTAACAACATCAGTATCTATCTTCTTTATTTCATGTTTACACCCATTCCTGATATTAACTGTAATCTAATTCATGTTCATCTGCTCACTTCTCCAAAAGCCAGACACGCAAGAGGTGAGCTGTGGTGGAAGAAAAGCAGCTTTATTCAAATGCTAGCAGTTGAGATGGCCAGGCTCGTGCCTCCAAAAAAACATCTCAAATGTTTAGGCTGAGGGAAGGGACTTAAAAGGGGAACACTTAGCCGGGCTCGGTGGCTCAGCCTGTAATCCCATGCCTTTGGGAGGCTGAGGTGAGTGGATTGCCTGAGCCCGCGGGTTCGAGACCCGCCTGGGCAGTGAGACCTCATCTCTACAATAAATCAAAAAATCAGCCGGGCGTGGTAGCATGCCTGTAATTCCGGCTACTTAGAAGGCTGAGGCGGAAGGAT
>NW_007249755.1:116897-128614 GCF_000164805.1 Carlito syrichta | reverse complement strand
AAAAAAAAAAGGGGGAACACTTGAAATGGGGAATGTATGGGAGGGATGCAGGGTGCAGGTCTGCACAATAGGTTCCAATGGCTACCTTGAGTTTTTGACCATCTGGGGTGAAGGAGGGCTCTGTCTTGGTGACAGCTAGGTGATAGTTTAGCAGCCTTGAAGTCATCTCTAGATGGGAGAGAATTCTACCACTGGCTCTTCATGCCCGGCTGGTTTCAAGGTTAGTCCCTGGAATTTCTAAGCAAGCCTATAGTGTGCATGGTATAAGGGAAAGTCTGATGGGGGAAGGAAAAGAAGTTTCTTTTTTTTTTCTTTTGAGTTGGAGTCTCACTCTGTCTCCCAGACTGGAGTGCAGTGGCCGCTCCCAGCCACTGCAGCCTCGACCTGTTGGGCTCTGGCGATCCTTCCGCCTCAGCCTTCCAAATAGCTGAAACTATAGGCGCACGCTACCACGCCCGGCTAACTTTTTGATTTATTGTAGAGATGAGGTCTCGCCAAGTTGCCCAGGCAGGTCTCGAACCCTCAGTCTCAGGCAATTCACTCACCTCAGCCTCCCAAAGCACAAGATTACAGGCTGAGCCACCGATCCCGGCTGGGAAAGAAGTTTCTAAAGCATGTTTCAAGGCTACATTTCAAGATTAAGAAAGAAGAAAGAAAAAAAATTAAAGAAACTTTAAAATACATTTCAAGGCCAAGATACTTGGTTACAATATGATGTTTTCTTTCTTTTTTTTTCATTTAATTGCAAGGTAGTATTAGCATATGAGAAGACTGATATTCAAGAAAATTAAGTAACTCAACTCAGGTCACACAGCTGTTCAGTGACAGAACTGGGAACTGGGACCAGACTCTTAAACGTTTTGCTATTTTGTGTATCACGGCCATAACCTAGTAGGAAAATCCAAATCCCATCTTTTGCTACCAAAGACACCTGCCACAGTCCTGTTTCAGAGGGGGGATGTGATCAGATTATGCTTCCTACTGCTGCCCCAGCCCTGTGGCCAGAGAATAGGTGATTAGGAAATACTCTGGAGTCAGTGAGCCCGGCAGGCTCAGGTCTACCGTTGGCTCCTGCCCACGCAGTCATTTATAAAACTGATGGCTCGCTGCTCCCCTGGAGCTGTTCGGCAGGGCAGAGGCAGCTGGAAACACTCATGTGCTCGGCCCCGGCAGTTTTCAGACACTGGACGTCCAGAGTTTGGCTCCAAAATACCGTTCTGTTCATCAGCCCCCTAGTTCATCTCTTTAATTGTCTTCTCTCCTGTGTCCCTTCCTCCCCACTGGCAGAAAGAGTCCCTCAACATCTTAAGCCTGTACTGTGGCAGCCCAGAAAGAAACACATCTGAAGTTAGCAGTGGTGACCTCCCTGTGGTGGAATCAGGAGGCATTTTTGTTTTCTTCCATATATATATATATAAATTTTCAAAATGTCTGAAATGAGAATTATTACTTTTTTAGGATTTCCCTTGAGTGAGCTTGTTGTCTTTAGCCACCCCTTCTGTCTATGGCTCACCATCATATACTGTGTGCAAGGATCCTCTTGTGAAATCGATCCATTGATGGATTGAGTTTCTTTTATCTCCTTTCCTTCCGTCCCCCCACCATCATCAAAGTTGTCCCTCCCATCCATCATATTTCTTGGTTGATAAGTATCCTTGACTTTAAATGTGTCCTTGTGAAATATGCTGTACTTTTTGTATCTACAGGTGCTATATAATCTACAAAAAGGATAGTGTGATGTAAATCTCATTCTGCCTTATTATTTTATTTTTTATTTTTTAGTTGAAATCTCCCACTGTCACCCAGGCTGGAGTGCAGTGGAACCATCAGACGATCCTCCTGCCTCAACCTCCCAAGTAGTTGGGATTACAGGGTCCTGCCACCACACCCGGGTAATTTTTTTTTTTTTTTTGAGTTGGAGTCTCATTCCATCGCCCAGACTGGAGTTCAGTGGAACACTCACGGTCACCCCAGCGTCAACCTGCTGGGCTCCAGTGATCCTTCCGCCTCAGCCTTCCAAGTAGCTGGAGCTACAGGTGCGCGCTACCACACCTGGCTACTTTTTGATTTATTGTAGAGACGCAGTCTTGCCAAGTTGCCTGGGCTGGTCTCAAACCCACGGGCTCAGGCAATCCACTCATCTCGGCCTCCCAAAGTGCTGGGATCACAGGCTGAGCCACCGAGCCTGGCCAATTTTGTTATTTGTTGTAGTGATGAGGTCTCTCTATGTTGCCTATGTTGGTCTTGAACTCCTGGGCTCAAGTGATTCTTCCACCTCAGCCTCCCAAAGTACTGGGATTACCGGTGTGAGTCACTGTGCGGCCTATTCTGTTGTTTTTTTTTTTTTTTTTTTTTTTTGAGTTGGAGTCTCACTCTGTCGCCCAGACTGGAGTGCAGTGGCTGCTCTGCAACCTCGACCTGCTGGGCTCCGGCAATACTTCCGCCTCAGCCTTCCGAGTAGCTGGAATTACAGGCGCGCGCTACCACGCTCGGCTAATTTTTTGATTTTATTATAGAGATGAGGTCTCGCCTGCCCAGGCGGGTCTCGAACCCGCGGGCTCAGGCAATCCACTCACCTCAGCCTCCCAAAGGCGCGGGATTACAGGCTGAGCCACCGAGCTCGGCTATTCTGTTCTTTTTTAACTTGGCACATGGGTTGTTGCTTCCGCTTACTTTTGTAATCAGCAATGAGGCGGCAGGGGGAAGCCTAACAAGTACCAAAAGTTGGGTCTGATGGATTTCAGGGCTTACTGTGAATGGAAACTTTTCCTTCTTTTGAAATATAAAGTCACTGCCTTGGAAAGAGGGCATGTAGGTCCCCTTGAGGAGGGCTGTGCTTGTATTTATCATGAGACACTTCCAGCTGTCTCACTGAGAGGGGCAGCAGAAAGGGCAACGGGGAGGTGCGGAGAAAAAAAGACCCTTAGGCAAAGGTTTCAAACCTGAGGCCCAAGGGACAAAGTGGTTTTGTTTGTCTTCGCAGAGCTTGGGAAATTCACATACAAATCCGAGTTTTGGCTTCTCTTGAAAAATCGTAAACTGCGGGCTCAGGCAATCCACTCACACCAGCCTCCCAAGGTACGAGATTACAGGCTGAGCCACCGAGCCCAGCTAATTTTTTAATTTATTGTCATGATGAGGTCTTGCCAAGTTCCCAGGCTGGTCTTGAATCCCTGGGCTCAGGCAATCCTCTTGCCTTGGCCTCCCAAAGTACTGGGATTACAGGCGTTAGCCACCATGCCTGGCAGATGTGTCAGAATTTATTAAATAATTCCTCTCTTATTGGATGTTTAGAATGTTTTCTGATTCTCACCACCATAAATAATACCACTATGGACATCTTTGATCATATGATTAATTTCTTAAAATAGGTTTGTACAACTGAGTGATCTATCACAGAAACAAAGAACTGAGTATCACATGTTCTCACTCATAAGCGGACCTTGAACAACTATCGTAATACTATAAGAAAAGGATTGACAGTAGTGGGAAACTGCCAGGGGAGGGGGGCACACCTCATCAACAAGGATACCTGCATAATGAACATTTGTATACCTAACCCTGAATCGTACTCATATATTTAAAATTAAAAATTATAAATAAATAAATAGGTTTGTACAAGTTAATTACTGATTGAAATGCTATGAACATGTTTAAGTTTCCCGAGAGTAATGATAACTTTATCCACATTATCTCACATGATACCTGCAATCAACCTTTGAAGATTTCAGGTGAGTATGCCGAGGCTTAAAGGGGGAGAGTGACCAGCATCACATATATCACCTAAGGCAACAGTCCTCAACTTTTTTGGCATCCGGGACAGGTTTCATGGAAGACAATTTTTCCATGGACCAGGGGATGGTGGGGGAGGGGGTGGTTTCGGGATGATTCAAGTGCGTTACATTTATTGTGCACTTCATTTCTATTATTATCACACTGTAATATATAATGAAATAATTATACAACTCACCATATTGCAGAGTCAGTGGGAACGCTGAACTTGTTTTCCTGCAACGAGACAATTCCATCTGGGGGGTGGTGATAGGAAACAATGACATCCGAAGTGTGTTGCTTATGTCCAGTCTACTCTGCAATCTCGTTTTGGTTGCTGTCACCTCAGAAAACCCTGATTCACAAAGATAGGATGTTGGAAATGGAAGCAGGCTTTTCATTACTTTTGTGGCAATCTTAGGATATTCTGCCTTGACTGTAATCCAGGATACTTTTATTTTATGTGATCATTTGTGATTCCAAGTAGTTGATCCTCTTCTGACACAGACAAAGTCAATCCACCTGGCTTATTTACAAATGGGTCACATTTTCCAGTTCAGGGGTCTTTTGTGGTTGGGAAGTAATGCTCAAACTCTTTTGAAGCTGAGATAAGTGATCATGCACCAGCTGGGAGAAAGAAAGCCCTGGTTTGTCTCTTTCAAAATCTCTACTAATGTTTGAAACATGTCAAAAACCCCAATGTTCACTCATCACCCCCTTCATTCCAGTTGGGGTTTGAATGTAACCATTTTATCTACTGATTTGAAAAGAGTTGTCATTCTCCCCTGAAGTGACAGATTGACTTGAGCAAATTGAATATGTCACACAAGTAAACAAGTTTTGCAACTCATTCTGTGTCACTGAAATATGCTGCCAATGTTGTCTGTGGCCTGTTAAAAACTGGGCCACCACAGCAGAAGGTGAGCAGTGGGTGAGCGAACGAAGCTTCATCTGTATTTACAGCCACTCCCCATCACTTGCATTACTGCCTGAACTCCACCTTCTGTCAGATCAGCAGTGACTTTAGATTCTCATAGGAGCACAAACATTATTGTGAACTGTGCATTTGAGAAATCTAGCTTGCGCGCTCCTTGTGAGAATCTAAGGCCTGATAATCCGAGGCAGAGCTGAACTGGTGTTGCTAGCACTGGGGAGCAGCCACAAATACAGAGTAACATTAGGAGTGAGGTTTGACTGCACAGAGACCATAATAAATCAGTTGCTTGCAGACTCATATCAAAACTCTATCAGTAAGTGGCAAGTGAGTTGATGCACTTCAATTGTACAGCTGTATCTGGTGTCAGGCTTTAAGTCAGAATACAACACTTATTTTAGTCTGTGAGTAGCCTGCCCATTATTTATTTACCATCTGTACCTCTTTCCCACACTGTACACTTGTCTCAGTCACAGTTTTGGGAAGTCTACAAACTAAAGCTAGACAAAATGAGTAAAAAATAAATGTCGCTGGAGAGTTTCTTTGAAAAGGGGGAAAGACCCAACAATGAGGCAGCAGAAGACTCTTAAACTGCCAACAAAAAAAAAACTGCATTTAAAATAAAATACCAAATTATGGGTTCATTGCAATAGGTGATTCACATTCTCCAAGCCCATTTTTTATAATATATGGTGGCCGGCTGTCCAACAAAGCCTTGAAACCTTCAAAGCTGCTTTGCCACATGTAGACCAAGTATCCAGTATTAAAAGACAAGCCTTTGGAGTTTTTCAAAAGAAAAAACGTGAACATGAAGAACAGAAGCAATTATTGAGGCCATCACTTCATCAAATGTGTCTGCACTGAGAACATCATTCTTAGTGACTAGCCGCATTGCTAAAGCTAAGAAGCCCTTTACTATTGGTGAAGAGTTGATCCTGCCTACTGCTGGGGATATTTGTCATGAACTTTTAGGAGAGGCTATGGTTCAAAAGGGGGCACATGTTCCTCTTTTGGCTAGCAAGCACCATGACTAGACAAACTGATGAAATAGCAGAGGATATTGAGACACAATTGTTAGAGAGGATTAATGAGTCACCGTGTACAAAATCCAGGTTGATGAGTCTACTGATGTTGACAACGAAGCAACAATGCTTGTTTTTGTGCAATATATTTTTTAGGAGGTTGTGCATGAAGGTATGCTATTTGCACTTTTGCTGTCAACCAATATCACAGCTGCAGAACTATTCAAGTCTTTGAATGATAACATATCAGGAAAACTGAATCGGTCATTTTGTGACAGTATATGCATGGGCGGAGGGGCTGTCATGACTGAATGGCTTTCTGGTTTCACTACTCAGGTCAAAGAGGTCACTTGTGAATGTGAATTTACAAATTGTGTCATCCATAGAAAAATACGGACTTGCTGAAAAATGTCACCTGAGCTTAACAATGTTTTGCAGGGCGTGATTAAAATTATCAGCCACATTAAAGTACATTCTTTTAACTCATGTCTGTTCACGCAGCTCTATTAGCAGATGGACCCAGAACACACACGTCTTCTCTTATACACAGAAGTGAGATAGCTTTCTTTTTTTTAATATATATGTATGTATATATATATATATTTGATATTGTGGGGTACAGTTAAGGGTTAGATATACAAATATGCTTCGTTAAGACACCCTTGTTGATAAGGGGTGTCTCCCCGGTGAGATAGCTTTCTTTTTTTGAGTTGGAGTCTCACTCTGTCGCCCAGATTGGAGTGCAGTGGCCGCTCCCGGCCACCACAGCCTCACCTGCTGGGCTCCGGTGATCCTTCCGCCTCAGCCTTCCATAGCTGGAACTACAGGCGCGCGCTACCACGCTCGGCTAAGTTTTTGATTTATTGTAGAGATGAGGTCTCGCCTGCCCAGGCGGGTCTCGAACCCGCGGGATCAGACAATCCGCTCACCTCAGCCTCCCAAAGGCGCGGAATTACAGGTTGAGCCACCAAGCCCGGCTGAGATAGCTTTCTAAAGGCAGATCACTGGCCACAGTTTTTGAGTTACAAGAGTCGCTCCAGAGTTTTTTTTTTAGAAAAACAGTCACCGGCCAGGTACAGTGGCTCAGGCATATAATCCCAGCACTTTGGGAGGCCGGGGGGAGAAGACTGCCTGAGCCCAGGGGTTCGAGACCAGCCTGGGCAACTTGGTGAGACCTCATCTCTACAATAAATCAAGAAAATGTAGCCGGGCCTGGAGGCACACACCTGTAGTTCCAGCTACTTGGAAGGCTGAAGCTGAAGGAGCTGAAGGATCACCTGAGCCCAGGAGGTTGAGGTGGTGGCCAGGAGCGTGCCACTGCCCCCTACAGCCTGGGTGACAGAGTGAGACAGACTCAAAAAGAAAAAGAAAAAAAAAAAAAAAAATATATATATATATATAAAAAGAAAGAGAGAACAGAAGTGACCACTGGCAGTGCATTTTAGTGACACAGAATGGGTCACAAAACTTGCTTCCTTGTATGACATATTCGACCTGCTCAATGACCTCAATCTGTCACTTCAGAGGAGAATGACGGCTGTTCAAGTAGGTGGACAAAGTGGCTACATTCAAAGCCAAACCAGAATGATGAGGGCGATGAGTGAATATTGGAATGTTTGACAAAGATTTTGAAGAGCCTGAACCAGAGCCTTCTTTCTCCCGGCTGGTGCATGTCCCCCATCTCAGCTTTCAAAAGAGTTTGAGCATTACTTCCCAACCACAAAAGACCCCTGAACTGGAAAGTGCGCCCCATTTGTAAATAAGCCAGGTAGATTGAATTTGTCTGTGTCAGAAGAGGATCAACTGCTTGAGATCACAGATGATGGTAGCCTTAAAAGTATGTTTGAGGCAACTTCAAATCTCCATACGTCCTGGATTACAATCGGGGCAGAATATCCTGAGATTGCCACAAAAGTAATGAAAAGCCTGCTTCCGTTTCCACCATCCTATCTTTGTGAATCAGGGTTTTCTGCAGTGACAGCAACCAAAACGAGATTACAGAGTAGACTGGACATAAGCAACACTCTTCGGATGTCACTGTTTCCCATCACCCTCCCAGATGGGACCGTCTAGTTGCCGGAAGACAAACTCAGGATTCCCACTGATTCTGCGATATGGTGAATTGTATAATTATTTCATTACATATTACAATGTAATAATAATAATAATAATAGGTTCATAATAAATATAATGCATTTGTCATCCCAGATCCATTCCTCAAACACTCTTCCACCCTGGTCTGTGGAAAACTTTTCTTCCAGGAAAGTGGTTCCTGATGTCAAAAAGGTTGGGGACGGCTCATCTGAAGGATCTCTTAACTGAGACCTTACACAGACTGCTTCCCGTGGCCTTGCAGGAAAAACGTTCCCAGGAATGTTCCTCCTTCCGTAAGATCCTAAACATGGCAGCATCTGGGCCCAGCACCGAGAAGATGCTTCCAGCAGATGGCAGCGTCTCCCAGTACAAGGGCTGATGAAGTTGGCTCGACTCAAGGACCTGAGAAAACCAACTCCTGCACCCTCACCTGCAAATGCACCTGGCCCTCTCAAGGGTAAAAAAGAACAGATTTCTGTGTGGGCCCCAGCAGCCCTGCCCAGGGCGCTTAAGGGACCTGGGGATCCTGGAGTGTCCTTACCAACCATCTTATCCAGTGCTGCCCCAGAGGGTCCAAGGACCTGCAGCATCAGCTTCACCTGGGAACCTGTAGAAATGCAGATTCTTGGGCCCCACGACAGAATACTGAATCAGAATCTGTGGGTATGGGCCTTATTTGTGGGTCCAATCTGTGTCTTATGCACAAGGAAGTTTTAGAAGCACCTGTTATCTTCAACTTCCTCAATTTTTTTTTTTTTTTGACTTGGAGTCTCACTCTGTCGCACAGACTGGAGTGCAGTGGCCGCTCCCAGCCATCGCAGCCTCCACCTGCTGGGTTCTGGCGATCCTTCTGCCTCAGCCTTCCAAGTAGCTGGAACTACAGGTGTGCGCTACCACATCTGGCTAATTCAACTTCCTCATTTTAAGAACGGGGAAATTGAGACCAGGCACAGGAAGTAACTTTTCACATAGCCAGGCTGAGGCAGGGAGCACAAGAACACTGTTTCCCAGTGTTTTTTCCACCTTAGCCTTTATGTTGCTGCCTTCTTTTCTTCTGAGTCAAAGTCTCACTCTGTCACCCAGGCTGGCGTGCAGTGATGTGCTCACAGCCACGGCAACACTGCTGCCTTCTTTCTTCATTCATTCATTCATTCATTCACTCATTCATGCCTCCCGCCTGCCATTACACACTTTGGGCTGCAATGGAGGCCAGGCATTTGGGCCCAGCCTCACCCTTCTTCACCATGGTGGGACGTCCTCAAGGTCAGGGGTTAGGACTCAGGATCATGGCAGCATCTCCTGGACCTCTTCCAGCTCATGCCTGGGTTTCCAGCTCTGGCCCAGATAGGAGCCTCCAGGTGACCCCCACTCCTCAGCTCCCCTGACCTTCCTTTTTCTCTTTCTTGATGCTCCAGGGCTATCTGTCTCATTCCTCACTGTAGATTTCTTACTCTTTGGGAGAGGCACAAGACCCGGAGGTTGTCATTGTGCCATCTCCCAAAGGGACAAATCATCAAACTGTTAAGTCACACCCAACAAGGGGGTCTGCAATCTGGTGCCGAAAAAAAAAAAAGATGCAACAAATTGCAAGGAAAAGCAGAAGAGTTTGTTCACATTAAGGATAGGGTCTGAATGGGGCCAATGCTGTGAGCAACATGGCCCTGTGGGGTGGAATAAGAATGCTTTTAAGGTTTCTACAAGGAAGTAGGGTTAGTAAAAATCTCCAGCAACTGCATTCTTGGATGTTGACATAGTGGCTGTCATGCCTTGACATTGTCGGGACAACACTTCTCGTGACTCCGGCAGGTGAGCAGATGGGCTGTCACCGCAGGCTGACCATGGCAGATTAGATTAGCTCTGGCTTTTGTGACTGGGGGGCAAATGCTCAGAATAGAAAGACTGATTAATACATAGCAAGTTGGGGAGGGAGATTGTAAAGCTACCTCTAAGAAACTGGTTTTGTCCTTGGCTAGTAATTAGATGGCACAGGGGTAATTTTGATAAGAAGACATGACAGAACTAAGCAGTGTCAAAATGGCTGCACTTTAGTTAAGATTATTTCATTAAGTCATTCTATGTTGGCTTTTCACCCTTTCACAAACTAAAAGCCCACCCAGCACTGGGTTTGCACTGAAGGGGCCGGGGCTAGGTCTAAATGAGTGTTTCTCAGCCTCAGCATATTAACATTCTGAGCTGGATAATTTCTTATAGGGAGTGTCCTGTGTACTGTGGAATGTTTAGCTACATTCTTGGCCTCTACCCACTAGATGTCTGTAGAAGCCCCCCGCCAAGTTGTGACAATCAAAAATGTCTCCAACCGGGCTCGGTGGCTCAGCCTGGAATCCCGCACCTTTGGAAGGCTGAGGTGAGTGGATTGCCTGAGCCTGTGGGTTTGAGACCCGCCTGGGCAGGCGAGACCTCATCTCTACAATAAATCAAAAAATTAGCTGGGCGTGGTAGCACGCACCTGTAATTCCGGCTACTCGGAAGGCTGAGGCGGAAAGATCACCGGAGTCCAGCAGGTCGAGGCTGCGGTAGCCGGGAGTGGCCACTGCACTCCAGTCTGGGTGACAGTGAGACTCCAACTCAAAAAAAAAATGTCTTCAGACATTGCCAAGTGTCCCCTCTGGGTGGGGTTGCCAGATAAAATAGAGGATGCCCACTGACTGGGCACAGTAGCTCACGCCTATAATCCTGGCACTTTGAGAGGCCGTGGTGAGAGGATTGCCTGAGCCCACGGGTTCAAAACCTGCCTGGGCAACTTGGTGAGACTTCATCTCTACAATAAATCAAAAAGTTAGCTGGGCATGGTAGTGCACACATAGTTCCGGCTACTTGGAAGGCTGAAGTGGAAGGATAGCCTGAGCCCAGCAGGTCAAAGCTGCAGTGGCTGCGAGTATGCCACTGCACTCCAACCTGAGCAATAGAGTGAGACTCCAACTCAAAAAAAACAAAAAAGAGAGGACACCCACTTCAACTCTAATCTCAGATTAACAATAATGTTTTTTAGTATGTGTATGTCTCGAATATTGTTGTCTTATATTTTTACTTGCAGAATCTGACAACTCTATCTCAGGGGCAAAATCTCCCTCCTGGAGAACCGCGGGTCCAGATTGGAGCCTTAGGTGTGGAAAGCAGCTAGTGAGAAAATCTGATGAGAAAATCATAAGCCATAAGCCCACAAGGACAAGAACTTTATCATAATCATCTCTGTATCCCTAGAACATAATAATTCCTCATTAAATATTTCATCTGAGGCCAGGTTCAATGACTCACACCTGTAATTCTAGCAGTTTAGGAGGCCAAGGTGGGAACACCGCTAGAAGCCAGGAGTTCAAGACTAGCCTGGGCAACAAAGCAAGACTCCGTACAAAAAATGTCTTTAAAATTAGCTGGGTGTGATGGTACCCACTTGTGGTCTCAGCTACTTAGGAGGCTGAAGTGGGAGGGTTGCTTGAACCCAGGAGTTTGAGGTTGTAGTGAGCTATGATTGCATCACTACACTTCAGCTGCACATGGTGGCTGCACACAGTAGCATACATCTGTAATCCCAGCACTTTGGGAGGCAGAGGTGAGAGGATTATCTGAGCCCAGTGGTTCAAGATTACCCTGGGCAACTTGACAAGATCTCGTCTGTACAATAAATTTAAAAAATTAGCTGGGCATGGTGGTGCATGCCAGCTACTTGGAAGACTGAGGCAGAAGGATCGACTGAGCCCAGTAGGTCAAGGTTATGGCGGCTGTGAGTGTGTCACTGCACTCCAGCCTGGGTGACAGTGAGACTCTGACACATAAATTAATAAAAAATTAAAGACTGATAAGAGGTGTGAGAACACTTGGAACTACCTCAGGTATAATTCCTGAGTGTTTTTTTTTTTTTTTTTTTTTTTTTTTTT
>NW_007249755.1:107271-116598 GCF_000164805.1 Carlito syrichta | reverse complement strand
GTGGGCTCAGGCAATCTACTCACCTCAGCCTCCCAAAGGCGCGGGATTACAAGCTGAGCCACCGAGCCCGGCTAATTCCTGAGTATTTTCTGAGCCCAGGCATGGATACTAGGTACATACTCCCTAACAAACATCAGCAGAAGAAGATGGTGCTTGTTTGACTCAGAGTTTTTTTAAAAGATGACTTTGTGGTTTGCATTCTAAAACTGGAAACGGTCACATAAGTCAGGACTTCTACCATCCCTTGGAAAATGTGACACATCTTCCCAATACTTGGAACACTTGGCCATGGAGCCTATACTCCTGAGTGGAAAAGCTTGGCTGGAGCTGAGAGGTGCCTGACCCCTTTGTCTGCATCCTGTGTTCCCCTATTCTCCACAATCCCCACACTCCCTATTGCCCTATCCCATTACAGTTTATCTGCTTTGTACCTACAGGCATTTGCATTTTCAAAAGCTCTGGCCTGGTTGTGAAGAGACATTGGAATCAAATATCCTTTTAGGTGATCTATTAAAACATTCCTAAACTGGGCTCGGTGGCTCAGCCTGTAATCCAGTGCCTTGGGAGGCTGAGGTGAGTGGATTGCCTGAGCCCGCAGATTCAAGACCCACCTGGGCAACTTGGTGAGACCTCATCTCTACAATAAATAAAAAAATCAGCCGGGTATGGCAGCACATGCCTGTAATTCCGGCTACATGGAAGGCTGAGGCGAAAGGACTGCCGGAGCCCAGCAGGTCGAGGCTGCGGTGGCCGGGAGCGGCCACTGCACTCCAGTCTGGGCGATGGAGTGAGACTCCAACTCAAAAAATATATATATTATTCCTGTTTTACAGATAAAGAAACTAAGCTTTAGGGAGGTTCCGTAAATTGCTCAACATCATAACATCGAGGCTGGATTAGAACCCACGTCTTGACTCCAGGACCTAGGCCCATGTCCCAACCTGGCCCAAGTTCTTTATGAGAAAGAACTCGACTGCAGGGGCAAGAACACTGTGGCACTGGGGACTCGAAGGGGAAGTGGTGGCAGGGACGGAAGGTCAGATCTCCTCACACTCACTCATCTGTGAGAAAGTGAAAAAGCAAGAGAATCCTGACTTGGGGGGCAGCGGCTCAGCAGCTGCTCTGAGCAGGACCCAGGGCCCGGTCTCAGGAGCAGACATCAAGTGGCCAGGACTCAACCCCCAGTCACTCCAGTGCCCAGCCACAGACAACCGTGAGTAGCTTTTTCTGTTGGTTTATGTTAGGCTTCCTCCTCATTCCAGAAAACCTGTGTCCTCACCTTATCCCTTCCTTCCAGGGACAAAAGAGGCGGAGTGGGCCTGTCTGAGGCAGGGGATGGATGTCATATCAGGACATCTGGGGTTTTGGAGGGCCAGTCCCAGAAACACTCAAGGCTGGTAGGGTCCTCCCCTTAGACAGGACTTGGCTTTCATTTCATTCCAAAGACAAGAATCAATCACAAACATGCAGGCAGCCTTACTGTGTGCCAGGCACTGCTCTAAGGGCCTTTCACGGTTTGATTTATTTTGTCCTCACAACAATTGTATATAGTAAGTGTTATCACTGCTATCACTTTACAGATGGGGGGCCAGGTGACTCAGCTGAAGTCACGCAGGTGGCGAATGAGGGCGCCGGCTTGAGCCTAGGCACTTGGGCATCACAGCCCACCCTTCAACCACCAGCCTATCCTGACTTGCAGAGTTCAGGCTTTGAGAGCAGATGGGGGCCAGGAAAGAGGCCCACAGGCTAGGGCTGGCAGAGGCCGTAGAGATCACCAGGTGTATCCAGGGCCCTTGTTTTATAGATGGGGATACTGTGAGGCAGTGTTAGGGGCAAACTGGACCCAGGGGCCCAGGGTCCTCTTCTGTGGAGGATCCACTAGGAAGAGTCATGTTTCCCAGGGTGCCCTGGGGCCATTCCCTGGGCTTGATATGGATCCCAGCTCTGCCAGTCAGGAACTGTACAGCCTCAGGCAAATCACTCCACTTCTCTCCCTCGGATTCCTCTTCTGAGAACAATGGACCTGAGAACCTCACTTGTCCTCAGCTTGTTGAGAGGGTCGACTGGATGATATAGCACAGTCATGAGTTCCTGTGCTGGACTCAAGGAATGACTGTGGCAGAGAGTCTGACATCACCCATCTGTCCTTGCCTGGACTAGAGATGAGGATAACACAAGGCTGCATTCCCTAGAAGGGTAGCACATAGACACCTTGGGGGCAAGAAGGCAGTGGAGGGGCTGGGGAGGTATTTGGGGAGGTCCCAGGAGGCAAAGATCCAGCAACTCTGCCCCAGCTCTGTAAGCCCCTCTGGCTCACCAGAGGTGGCCCTCTAACCTGCTATGGGCCCTGTGAAGCGCTTCCTTTACCCTTTGGCCAGGTAAGGCCAGCCTAGGGCAGTTAAGGTGACAAAATGGCAGCCTGGCTCAGTCAAAAGCCCTCCAGTGCCAGCCTCTTCACTTCCTGCCTCAGCTGACTTGAATCTCAGGGTGCATTGAGCTTCCCTCCCTCCTGCTTACCATCTAGCATCATACATTGACCCAGGGAGTCACTTACAGAGCATAAGCGTGAGGGATGCTCTTGGCCTTTGGCCTCCCTGGCTCCTCCAAACGGATGTGCGTAGTCTAAGCGGGCTTGATCCCTGAGTCCAGCCTTGCTCACTCCCTTGCATGCCTGGTGCCTAGATTCTCTGCCAAGACTTGAAACCACTGTGCCTCGAGTGTGAACTCCAGGGTGTGCCACCCAGTGACTTCCCCCAGAGGCCCTGCCATCTCCTCAGGGAGCAGAGTTCAGCTATCTGTGACCTCTGGCCCGCTCCCCGTCGGGGGCCAGCTCTCCTCTCCCTTGGCTGTGATGGCAGATGTACAATTCTCTCCCCACCCACCCAGCCCAACCTTCTCACTGAGCTCAGATTCTCACAAAGGACAGGAAGAAGGTTGTCTTTGAATAGCTTCTGCTTCCTCCCCCCACCTCTGCAAAAAGGCCCCAAGCCAGGAGACACCAAGAGTACTCTTTGAAGGGGGACAAGCAGCCCTGACTTACAGTTAAGGAAAACCAAGGCTCAGCAGAAATAGTTACCTACTCAGCGTCACATGGCCAAGAAGTTGTGGAGCCAGTGTGAGTGGAGCCCCGCTCTGTGGGCTCAGAGCTCATGCTAGCAATCACAGAGTCACATGGAGTCACGCAAAGGCCCCAGTCTCCCTCACCAAGAGTCAGGTGACCTTGGATGAGTCACATCACCTTTCTGAACCTCAGTTTCTTCAACTCTAAAGCAGCAGCTAAGATAGCATCTCCAAAGGGAGCTTTTTTTTTTTCTTTTCTTTCTTTTTTTTTTTTAAAGTTGGAATCTCACTCTGTTGCCCAGACTGGAGTGCAGTGGCCGCCACCACTGCCTCACCTGCTGGGGTCCAGCGATCCTTCTGCCTCGGCCTTCCAAGTAGCCGGAATGACAGGCGCACGCTACCACGCCCAGCTAATTTTTTGATTTATTGTAGAGATGAGATTTCGCCTGCCCAGGTGGGTCTCGAACCCGCGGGCTCAGGCAATCCACTCACCTCAGCCTCCCAAAGGCGCGGGATTACAGGCTGAGCCACCGAGCCTGGCTTGGTGCCAGGCTAATGCCCCAGCAGCTAATGGTGGTGCTGGAGGCACATTTAGATCAAATGGCCTAAGGAAGGGAAAATAGAGAGACCAGGAAGAGTTGGCTGCCTAGAGGTGTAAGAGAGACCCCCATGCTCCCCACCTTGAACAAGGTTTGCCACCAGGCATATTACAGCACCCTGGGATCCCATCATCTACAAACTGTAGGACTTTGGGCAATTCATTTTAGCTGAGCCTCCAGCTCCTCCTTGATAAGATGGTGAAAATAAGACAATCTACATCCAATAGCAGTTGGGAGAATAAAGGAGACAGTGAATTTCTTGGTAGTGAGAACATGTACAATTTATTCTTTCAGGCTGGGTGTGGTGGCTCATGCCTATAATCCCAGCACTTTGGGAGACAGAGGTGAGAGGATTGCCTGAGCCCACAGGTTTGAGAGCAGCCTGGGCAACTTGGTGAGACCTCATCTCTACAATAAATCAAAAAATTAGCTGGGCATGATGACACGTGTCTGTAGTTCCAGATACTTGGAAGGCTGAGGTGGAAGGATCTCCTGAGTCCAGTGGGTCAAGGCTGTGGTGGCCTTGACTGTGCCACGGCACTCCAGCCTGGGTGAGGACTCCAACTCAAAAAAAAAAAATCTATTCTTTCATCAATTTTAATAAATGTATCATAACATCACATTGTACTCCATAAATATATACAACTACTTGACAACTAAAAGTAAAATTTGGCAGGGCATGGTGACTTACACTTGTAATCCCAGCACTTTGGGAGGCCGAGACAGGATTGTTTGAGTTCAGGAGTTCGAGACCAGTCTGGGCAACACAGCGAGACCCCGTCTTTACAAAAAATTAGCTGGACTTGGTGATGGGTACCTATAGTCCCAGCTACTCAGGAGACTGAGGTGGAAGGATCCTCTGAGCCCAAGAGGTCAAGGTCATGGTGAGCCATGACTGTACCACTGCACTTTAGCCTGGACAACAGAGTGAGATCTTGATTCAAAAAATAAAATAAAATAAAATATTTAAAAATTTAAAATATTATACAAGCCGGGCTTGGTGGCTCAGCCTGTAATCCCGCACCTTTGGGAGGCTGAGGTGAGTGACTTGCCTGAGGCTGCGGGTTCGAGACCCGCCTGGGCAACTTGGCGAGACCTCATCTCTACAATAAATCAAAAAAATTAGCTGGGCGTGGTTGCGCGTGCCTGTAATTCCAGCTACTTGGAAAGCTGAAGCGGAAGGACCGCTGGAGCCCAGCAGGTCGAGGCTGCGGTGGCCGGGAGTGGCCACTGCACTCCAGTCTGGGTGACAGAGTGAGACTCCAATTCAAAAAAAAAAACAAAAAACATTTTCTTTGATGAGGGCAGCCCATTAAGATGATTGGGTGGTGGTTTGTTACACGTCCTCACACAAAGGGGGACATATAAGTACTGACATCAGGTGATGAACAGCAAGCAGAGGGGCATGTTAGTCACATGACTGCTGCCATGGTAATGGGGTCTGTCTGTGTTATGAAGATAAGGAAGGGTTGATTAGGTTAACCTGGTTTTTTTATGCAAATACTTTGGAAAGAAAAGCTCATTAGTAGAAAACAAGCTGGGGAAGGGTTGTAAAACAATTATCAATAGTTACCTCTGAGAAACCAGTTCTGTGCTTGATAAGAGGGCAAGCTAGGTAATAGTAAGAGAATATAACAGAACTAGGCAGTGTCAGAATGGCTGCACTTTAGCCTGAGATTATTCCACAAAATAATTCCATTTTGGCATTACACCCTTTCAGTAACCCACATCAACAAAAGTTCCAGGGTAATTTTTAAGATGGATAAAGAGTGCTGAGGCCACAAAGTCTGAGGACTGCTGCACCAGCCTCTCCCAATCTGCCTTTCTCACGCCAGCTCTTTTTCAACGCCCCCCTGTCCTGCCCCATGTGGTTAATTGCACCACCACAACAAAAATCTGTTTCTGGTGCAGGCAGACCTTCAGAGAAGGGGGCCGATGTGCCTGAGGTTTCACAGCCATCAATTCTAGCAGGACTAGAACCGGCACTCAGTTGCCTGTCTCCTTGATCCAGGGCTCTCATCAAGGCGACAGCAAGCTGGCAGCTGTAGACTTCTTTACCCCAGCCTGGCTACCCGTCAGTCAGACTCCCTGGCACATGCTCAGCTTCCTGTTCATTCCTCTCCAAAAGCCCTGAGTGGACCAGGAGTGGTGGCTCATACTATAATCCTAGCACTTTGGGAGGCCAAGGAGGGAGGATCACTTGAACCCAGGAGTCTGAAGCCTGCCTGGGCAACATAGTGAGACCTTATCTCTAAAAAAAATAAAGTAGTTGGGCATGGTGGTGCATGTCTGTAGTCCCAGTGACTTGAAAGGCTAAGGTGGAAGGACCACCAGAGCCCAGGAGTCTGAGACCATGGTAAGCCATAATCTTGCCACTGCACTTCAGCCTGGGTGACAGAATGAGACCCCGACTCAAAAAAAAAACAAAAAACAACCATGGAGTGGAGACAGGGTGTAGTGAGTGGAGACAGAATCTAGTTCCTCTACTTTTTTGCCAACTAGCAAAGCACTTGAAAAAGTGAGGCGAAAGCTAGAATATGGACACATATATATGAATATTATATATATAGTATTATACATAATATATTATATATATATACAGACAATATGTACACACATATATCTATATAAGCTGCCATTCACAAGGGTTTCTTGTGTGTCAGACATTGTATTAGGCATGATGCTAGCACAATTAATCCTTATGCCTCTCTACCACAGATGGGACAAGTACTATTTGTTATTCCCATGTTATAGATGAGGCAACTGAGGAAAAGAGGTGAGCAAAGTGAGTGATTTTACCCAAGGGCTCAAATCTAGTGATACTTGGCTGAGCCAAGACTGGAACTCAGGTCTGTCTGATTCCAAAACCCAACAGCCTAGACTTGCAATTCCTTGTGGATGAGGAGGTCAGGACTCCACCAGGCTGGTGGGGACATGACTAAAATCTAGGACCTAGCCAGGTGCAGTGGCTCACACCTGTAACCCCAGTACTTTGGGAGGTTGAGATGGGAGGATTGCTTGAGCCCAGGAATTTGAGACCAGCCTAGGCAGCATAGAGAGACTACATCTCTGCAAAAAAACAAAAATAAATTTTAAAAACTATCTAGATAGCCAGGCCTGGTAGTGTGCACCTGTAGTTCCAGCTACTTGGAAGGTTGAGGTAGAAGGATCACCTGAGCCCAGCAGGTCAAGGTTGCAGTGGCCAGGGGCGTGCCACTGCCCTCTAGTCTGGGTGACAGAGTGAGACTCCAACTCAAAAAAAAAAAAAATTGCTAATGGTGGCAATGAAAAAATTGGTCAGAAGAATTAAAAACCAAAAATAGAAAAGAGATTGATTTGCCCCTGGGAGTCGAGACAAAAGACTGTCTGTGTCCATTGTCAGAGCCCCTCACCCTGGGCGGAGTCATGCATTCGATTCTGCCCCTTTGCCAATATGACCTGGTCATAACACAAGGACTCAAGCCCTAGCTTTGCCTGCCACTTGCTGTGGATTTGGGGCAAGTGACTTGTCTCCTCTGAATCCGTTTGCTCAAGGAATTCCACTTGCCTCACATAACAGCTGTGAGCCTTCCCAGGCTGCATAACTCGTGACTGTGGACATTATTAGTCTAGACTCTAAAAGGGAAGTTGCTGGAGTGGTTGAAAGTGAAAGAAGTCTTGGAAAACTGAGGTGGAAGGATTGCCGGAGCAGGCAGGGATGGCCGTGAGTGTGCCACTGCACTCCAGTCTGGGCGACTGTGAGACTCCAACTTAAAAAAAGAAAAAGAAAAGAAAAAGAAAGAGGAAGCAGTTATTTGAAAGGACTCGGGAAAACTGTCCTGTGAGCAGATTTTGAATTAGTCAGTTAATTTACCAAGAATTTGTTAGCCGGTGGGAAAGGGAAAATGCAAAGCAGCAGGGTGGGATCCTGGGTCTTCAGAGAAATGGACAAGAGCACAGATTCCCGATGCCCCCAATACGTTTCTTAACATCCTGGGCACCAATCTCCTCATCTGTAAAATATAGAAAATAGTAATACCAGTCGTGCAGGGTTGTATTGAGGGTTAAATGCAATAACATGCAGAACATGTTAGTTCAATGCCAAGCACTCATGATTGTTAGCCCCCAGTCTCCCTTTCAGATGGCAATACTGGGACAAAAGCGAGGACGTGGCTTCTCCACAGAGCCAGCTGGTGCCAGAGTCAGGGCTCAAACCCTTAGCACCTGATTCCTAATTTGGAATCTACCACGTCACACACTCTTCATAGTTCAACCAGGCAGCCAAGCTACTGCTTAATTTATTTTAAGTAATTAGTTAATCTGTACATACAGAATGTAGGTATTGGCCCACACACAGTGGCTCACGCCTATAATCCCAGCACTTTGGGAGGCCTAAATAGGAGGATTGCTTGAGGCCAGGAGTTCAAGACCATAATGCAGGTATTGGTTTCCCCATCCATTCACAGATGAAGAAACTGAATCTCAGTTTTAGAAACTTTCCCCAAAGTCATACAGCCTATCAGTGGTGGAGCTGAGATTGGAACCCAGTGCTGTTTCCTTCCAAAACCTTGGCACTTAACCTTGACTACAGTGGAAAGAGGACACAGACATCATTCAGCTCAGCTCCACCTGGGGGATGAGGCTGGAGATGACGCAGACAGTTGCAAAAGGAAGATCCAGGGAAAACAAGTGAGTCCAAAAAGCAGGGGAACCGCCCCCCCATGCCAGTCCTGGGTGGGAGTGATTAATGGTGTGTGGACAGCAGGCTTGGGCTGGAATCCTTCAGCTTCATGGAAAAGACTCACAGAGATTCTTTGATAACCAAGAGACATCTGGGACAGGCATTAGAAAAGAGACCTTAATAATGATCCTATGTTCTAATCCTATAAATTACACATTCTTTCCTAAAAGGACTGGAGGTGGCTACATTATAAGTTGGGGCATTAGAATAAAGGCAAAGCATTAGAAACCCTTAAAAAAGCGATGCAGGCTGGGCACAGCGGCTCACTCCTATAATCCCGGCACTTTGAAAGGCTGAGGTGAGAGGATTGCCTGAGCCCACAGGTTCGAGACCAGCCTGGGCAACTTGGTGAGAACTCATCTCTACAATAAATCAAAAAATTAGCCAGGTATGGTGGCGCATGCCTGTGGTTTCAGCTACTGAAGGCTGAGGCGGAAAGATCACCGGAGAGCCCAGCAGGTCGAGGCTGCGGTGGCCGGCAGCAGCCATTGCACTCCAGTCTGGGCGACAGAGTGAGACTCCAACTCAAAAAAAAGAAAAAAGCAATGCATGTATCAGGAATGGCCCTTGGGCCCTGGAACTGCAGGTCTGCGTCGCATTTGGCCCTGAGCTTCCTGGCAGCTGAGGGAAAAGGAAACACAGAATTCAGTCCAAAGGAGCCTGCTTTTCTCCTAGTAGACATCCATTCACTCATTCATTCAATTTAAATGTTTAAGTGCCGCCAGCCGCGGTGGCTCACGCCTGTAATCCCAGCACTTTGGGAGGCAGAGGCGAGAGGATTGCCTAAACCCATGGGTTTGAGACCAGCCTGGGCAACTTGCCAAGACCTTATCTCTACAATAAATCAAAAAATTAGCCAGGCATGGTGGTGTGTGCTTGTAGTTCCAGCTACTTGGATGGTGGAAGGATTGCCTGAGCCTGGCAGGTCAAGGCTGTGGTGGCTGTGAG
>NW_007249755.1:99068-106946 GCF_000164805.1 Carlito syrichta | reverse complement strand
TTTATTTTATTTTATTTTATTTTATTTTATTTTATTTATTTTTTTGAGTTGGAGTCTCACTCTGTCACCCAGACTGGAGTGCAGTGGCCGCTCCTGGCCACCGTAGCCTCAACCCGCTGGGCTCCGGCGATCCTTCTGCCTCAGCCTTCCGAGTAGCTGGAACTACAGGCGCACGCTACCACACCCGGCTGATTTTTTATTTTTATTGTAGAGATGAGGTCTCGCCAACTTGCCCAGGCAGGTCTTGAACCCGCGATCTCAGGCAGTCCACTCACCTCGGCCTCCCAAAGCACTGGGATTACAGGCTGAGCCACCGAGCCCGGCCCAAGAAAGAAACTATTTAAGTACCTACTTTGTGCCAGGCTTCATGCCAGCTCAGGTGCTGGGAATCCCAGAGGAATTTATTCAAGGAGTTGATTTGGGAAACATCCACCTGGGCGGGCAGCCCTTTTCGTCTCTCCCCTGGGAGAGTGTCCTTATTTTGCCTTACACTGATAGACTTCTCCCGGGACTCACATCCCTGGGGAGATTTTCAGTTCCTTCCCTCCACGGCGTTGCAGCCCCCCACCCCCCACCCACCGCTGAACCCATGTAAGGAGTGACTGTCCTGGAGGCCTGTTCACAAGGCCAGGAGCCTGGGCAGGTGTCAGCCTTCTCGTTCACATTCTGCTTCAGAGCTGCTTGCTGTTCATGATCCCCACCTCCTTCCACGAATCTCGCTCCTGACCAGGAGCCCCATAGAGAGCCACAGTGGGCTCAGGGTGCAGGAAGACAAGGCCTGGCGAGCAGGGCTGGCCACGGGCTTGGGATGGGAGTGGCGCTCAAGGCCATCGAACTGCCTCACCTGGCTGGGCTGACTTACACGACTGCTTGGCGTAGCTCCGGCCTCTCTTCCAAAGACCTCCGCCAAGAATTGACTGCAGGCCTAACATTGTGCTAGGGGACCTTTTGTGGTGTGACGGGGAGTGACATACAAAGATGGCCCCCCTCCCAGACCAGATTCCACTCTCAATAGCAGAAGCTCACACTCCAGGAAGCAAGATGTAGAAGGGACACAAATAACACAAGGTAGACAATGATCCATGTCGTAGGACTCAGTGAGGGGAGGTCACAGAATGCTTCCTGGAGGAGGTGGTTTGATATAGAAATTGATATAAAAGATGTAACATTTAGGTAAAGGAGCACAGTCTAAAGCCCAAAATTCCAGAAAAACTTATTGCAACTGCAATCCAGAGCTACCAAGAACAGAAGGGGATGGGAGAAGAAATATGGAAGAAGAACCCCTCAAGACACCCTTCCCTTGGCCGGACACAGCAGCAGGGGCCTGGCCAGGTGGAGAGCGGGTCAAGAGTCACCTTGGTCTATTTCTGGTGAGTTATTCTTGCAGATCAAGCAGGTATTCCATAATGTGATGGTTTGGCCCCATGGTGGTAAAGCATCAGCTAAGAGTAAGTAGGGGTCTTTCTAGCTGCCTCAGTTCTCAGATGAAGGTTGGCACGACTCCTGGTTCAATGAGGAGTCCTGTAAGAATCCTATAAACAAACTCTATTGCACATTTCCTGTCTTTGATTAGGCACCTGCTATAATCCAGGCACAGTGCCATAGTGAACATCTGTCAATCTGCACGACATGTGATATAGGTAGTATTTCTCCCAGTTTACAGATGAATTAAACAAAGGCTCAGAGAGGTGCAGTAACTTGACCAAAATCACACAGCTCACAAATTGCTGGATTTGAATGCACAGAGGTCTGGTTCCAAAATCTGTGACATTGGGATCCAACGTGCTAAGTTCCCTAGAGGAGACCTCGGGAATCACCCTCATCAACCCGCCAGCTTTGGAGATGAGAAAAAAAGGCCCAGAAGGAAGACAGGATCTGCCCAAAGTTACTCAGTGGCAGGATAGGGACTAGAACCCAGATCTCCCCACTTTGAATCAGGGACAAAAATGACGAGGCACGTGGCATCCAATCTCAGCTTCCCACTGCAGGTGTAGTAGCCGCAAGAAACAGGCCACCCTCCTCACCTACAGCTCCAAGGAGGACTTGAAACACAACAGCAATGTGGGGCCAGCTGCAACCCTGGCATGCTTTCACTTCACACTTTCACTTCTGGTCAGAAACCCCCCCCAGGCGCACCTTTTCCTGAGCAGTTTCCCAGGCCCCAATGTTCCCTTCCCAGATGCGCTCGCTCACCTGAGTCCGGCTCCAGGCAGCCCCCAGCACCAAGCCCAGCGTGGACATGTTTCCTACCGAAAGAGTGTCAGCTAGTTTCTGGGCTTTGCCACTTTTGTTAGGCAGGAAAAGCAATCCTGCATTTGTACAGTGTCAGATCACAAAATGTTTTTGCATGCATCAGTGGTTCTTCATATTTGAAACCCCACTGACACACTGATAAAAAGTAAGAATCCAACTGGGCACGGTGGCTCAAGCCTGTCATCCCAGCACTTTGGGAGGCCGAGGTGAGAGGATTGCCTGACCTCAGGGGTTCGAGACCAGCCTGGGCAATTTGGTGAGACCTCATCTCTGCAATAAATCAAAAAATAAGCCGGGCATGGTAGTGCATGCCTGTCGTTCCAGCTACTTGGAAGGCTGAGGTGAAAGGATCGCCAGAGCACAGCAGGTCGACGCTGGGGTGGTTGTGAGCATGCCACTACGCTCCAGCCTGGGCAACAGAGTGAGACTCCAACCCAAAAAACAACCCCCCCCCCCAAGAAAGTAAGAATCCTTACATAGACATAATGTCTTATATACACTTTAAGAAGACAGACACCACCGTCAAAGCCCACCCACGAACTCAGATTTATAAGCTATGGTGGAGGTCATCGGCCCGTGTGGTATCCAAGGAGAGTGGGACAGATATTGTCACCATCATTTCACAGATGAGAAAAGGCACTCAGAAAGTTGAAGGGACTTGCCCAAAGTCACATGACAAGCCATGACAGAGGTGGAACTAGAACCACCATTCGGTGTGGTGGGCACTGAGATTCTCCCTTTGCTGGGTATTCAGACAGTCCCTACCCTGAGAGAAGATAAAAGAATTTCGGCGCCAGTAAAGACTCCACACCCGGCCAGGACCAAGATATTTATTAAATGGGGCTGTTACAGAGAGCATCTGTAATGGGAAAAGAGAAAAAAAGAGAGAGTTGCTGGGAGAGGGCTGTATTTATCAGCCTGACAGGGGACAGAAGGGGCCGTGCTATGTTCCTATTGGAGGAGCTGCATGGGAGTAGGGTGGGGCCGACGCCGTGTTATAGTCCTATTGGACGCATAACAGAGCTGGCTAAGGATTGGAGGCTTGCAGGGTTGAAATTCGCACGTGGGAAGGTTTGAAATTTGCTGGTGGGGAATTGTGCTCACAGAAGCTGGGACCTGGGGCCTTTGCCTTCTGGTGTGTCGGTGCCATTTTGGGAGCCGCCCCTCTGGTCACTGCCTGCACCCTTCATTCCCACCTTTTCTGTTTTTATGGGGAGGGGCGTCGTTGCTCTTTCTGGCTACTTCCTGCTGGTCAGGGGCGTTGTGGGGGTAAGGTGGTGGAAGGGTGCAGAACCAGCCAGAGCAGGGCCCAAAGGTAGGCACTGAAGGTGTAGATTTCCGCAGGTGAGAGTTCCATGAAGGTTCCTTGTAAGTGTAGAACAGCGACTTGTTCCAGCCAGTCTTCTAATGAGCATGGGGATGGTAGTAACCAGCTGTCCTGGAGCAGACTGTGGAGGTAGACAGAAAACCTGGAAGAGAGCATATCTAAAAGAAAAAATTAGATGAAAATTTGGTTGTAATAGTTCTGGATTTTCTACAGGAACTGGTTGGTAGCTATCGAGCAACAGGAGGTTAAGGCTTCGATTTGAAAAGTTTGAGACAGTAGTCTTCATGTAGGTAAGGAGATATTTGATGATGCATGGTCCTAGGGTTACAGCCAGTAGGAGGAGGATTACTGGGCCGGCTATTGCCGAGACTAGGGTGGTGAGTCAGGGGGGCCAAGAGAAGAGGGTTTGATACCAGTTGCCATAGGCCTGGTTTTGCGATTCCCGGTGTTGTATATTATTCCTTATTTGAGCTAGAGTTTCTCTTATTATCCCTGATTTGTTGGCATAAAAACAGCAGGCTTCTCCTAGAGTTATGTACAACCCTCCTTGTTTCAGGAAAAGGAGGTCTAGGCCTCGTCTATTCTGTAATACTACCTCAGCGAGAGAGTCAAGCTGTTGTTCTAATTGAGACACGCTCGATTCTAGTAGGCGTAAATCAGTGTCAATTTGAGTGCTAAGCTGTTTAAAATTTTGATCGCCCAGAATTAAAGAGGCCGTGCCTATGGCTTTAGCTCCAGCAATGCCTAGTCCCATTAGTAAAGGGACTAACAGAAGACCCAGTCTAGAAGCCAGTTGTCTGACCCCCAGTGAGATTCCTATCTGCCCAAAGAGAAGACGAACAGGGGGCTGGGCTTCCTGTTGCCCTGTGTATCCTGTTGTTGTCAGATGCTGTCTTGTTAGGACCTCCAAGTCCAAATGCCTGCATTTCCTGCCCTTATCTACTTTGGACAATAACCACATGTTGGTGGCCGTGCCAGACCCGGGTGAGGCACAAATGCCAGCGGCCACCGCCCTAGCATCCATCTTCTAGGCTGGACTCTGTATGGGGTAAGCCATTCCCTGACCTGAGGGGGCTGTTTTCCAAGGGAAACAAGAAAGAGAGCTCCTGGTGGGGGATAGAGCAGCAGGGTGAAGGGAACCTCTTTGCCCCCTGAGGTGGAAGCCACCAGGAGTGGCAGGGTGGGAACATGGGAGCTGAGAAAGGCTTGCTCTGTCACTCAGCGGTGACCAGGGTGGAGAGGTCGGCTGATGCCGTTTTTGTCTCAGCTCAGGTGTGACTTTGGCGGTGCTCAGCAAAGCATATCTGTCTCTGAGAAATTCTTTCCAGCTTCTTTCTGCATAGAGCCATCTTCTGCCTACCACACAGGATTTTGCCTCATGTTTTGAGGGATGTGAACTGTAATTCTAGCTCTGCTCTAATATGTTGGGTGACTCCAGGCAAACAACATCCCTACTTTGGTCTGTGTTCTTGATGGTAAAATGATGGAGTTGGATAGATGAGATGCTTTCTTTTTCTTTTTTCTTTTTTTTTTTTTTTTTGAGTCATAGTCTCACTCTGTCGCCCAGGCTGGAGTGCAGTGGCACACTCACGACTACTGCAGCCTCGACCTGCTGGGCTCAGGCCATCCTTCTGCTTCAGCCTTCCAAGTAGCTGGAACTACAGGCGTGCACCACAACACTCGGCTATTTATTTATTTATTTATTTATTTATTTATTTATTTATTTATTGTAGAGATGGGGTCTCACCAAGTTGCCCAGGCTGGTCTCAAACCTGTGGGCCCAAGCAATCCTCTCACCTTGGTCTCACCAAGTGGCTTAACCTCATAGTGCTCCCACGATTTGTAAAATAGCAATATCCAAAGTTCTATCAGAGTGGTGTGGATTAAATGAGATGGTGGCTGGGAACTTAAATTCCATACAAATGTTGGTTAGTGCAGTTATTGGGTTATTGGCCAAGTTGAGAGGAAAGACTAACACAGAACTGGTTCCTACGTATGCAGAGTCAGGCTGGCCCCTTCAAGTGTGACTGTGGGATCAGGATAGGCTTCCCAGGGCTGGAGATGAGCCCAGAAGAAAGGGCAGGAAGGAAGAAGGAAAGACAGGAAAGAAATGAGCCAGCGAAAGGAATCCTGGGGCAAAGATGTGGAGACCAGAAAGCAGGACTATTTGGGGAACGGTGAGGCATTCAGTCAAGCCATGCTGTCACCAGGCAGCACAACACGTTTGTGGGGGCTAGTGCTGTCCCCCAGAGATACAACATGAGTCACGCAGGTCACTTAAAATTACTCTGTAGTGGCTGGGTTCAGTGGCTCAGCCTGTAATCCCAGCACTTTGGGAGGCCAAGGCAAGTGTATTGCCTGAGCCCACTGTTCGAGACCAGCCCGAGCAACTTGTGAGACCTCATCTCTACAATAAATAAAAAATAAGCCGGGCATGGTAGCATGCACCTGTAGTTCTGGCTACTTGGAAGACTGAGGCGGAAGGATTGCTGGAGTCCAACAGGTCGACGCTGGGGTCACCGTGAGTGTGCCACTGCTCTCCAGCCTGGGTGACGAAATGAGACTCCAACTCAAAAAAAAAAATTACTCTGTAGTCACATTAAAAATTTTTTTAAAAATAGGTCGAGCATGATGGCTCACGCCTGTAATCCCCAGCACTTTGGGAGGCCAAGGTGGGAGGACTGCTTGAGTCCAGGAGTTCAAGACCAGCTTGGGCAACATAGTAAGACCTCAGTTCTACAAAAAATTTTTTAAAACTAGCTGGGTGTAGTGGCATATGCCTGTAGTCACAGCTACTCTGGACGCTGCAGCAGAAGATCTCCTGAGCCCAGGAGTTTGAGGCTTTGGTGAACCATGATCGGGCCACTGCATTCCAGCCTGGGTGACAGAGTAAGACCCCAACTCAAAAACAAGCAAATAAATAAATAAACAGGTGAACTAAAATTTGATTTAATCCAATATGCTCAAAGTATTATCTTTTTAACTTGTCATCGATATAAAAATTATTGAGGTAGTTTACAGTCTTCTTTTCACGCAGCCTTCGAAATCCAGTGTGCATTTTTTACTTACAGCACATCTGACTGGTCACATTTCCAGTGCAGGTGTCAACAGAACTGGAGAGGAATCCCATTTTCCACACTTAAAAAGCTAGGTCATCTTGGGCAAGTCCCAAATTAGGAATGGCTACCCTCCCACCCTCACATCAAGCTCTCTTCTAAATGCATTTTACATATGAATTTACTTAATCTTCATAGTAGGAATTATCTATAAAGGTAGCTTACCATTGTTAGTCCCATTTTACAGAGAAGAAAACTGAGGCACAGGAAGCCAGACAGCTTACCATTTCTTTCTTTCTTTTCTTTTTAAGTCAGGGTCTCACTCTGTTATCCAGGCTGAAGTGCAGTGGTACACTCATGATTATCACAGCCTTGCCCGGTTGGGCTCAGGTGATCCTTCCGCCTCAGCCTTCCAAGTAGCCAGAACTATAGGCATGCACCACCACACCTGGCTAATTTTTTTATTTATTGTAGAGATGAGGTCTCCCCATGTTGCCCAGGCTAGTCTCGAGCCTGTGGGCTCAGGCAATCCTCTCGTCTTGGCATCCCAAAGTGATGGGATTACAGGCTTGAACCACTGTGCCCGGCCACCACTGTGTCTTTAAGATGTATCACTGCTGATACGAGTCATTATAGGTCATTTTCACAGTTTCCCAGTATTTCTTTGTATGGATATACTACAACTTATTTATTCATTTTATCCATTTTCCAGTTGATGGACATTTAGGTTATTTCCTTTTTTTTTTCGATTTTAAAAATGCTGAAACGAACATTCTTATATATGTCTCCCTGGGCACACGTGCAGGAATTCCTCTTGGGCAGATTCTCGGGAGTGCGACTGACGCATCCAAGGGTGGCAGGCACATCTTCAATGTCCCTGGACTTTGCCAGACTCCTCTCTAGAGTGGCTGTGCCAACACGCCCTGCCCCCAGCAGCGAGAGTTATTGTTTCTCCACACCTTCTCCAACACTTAATATTGTGCCAGTCTGATGAGAGCAAAACTACTGAGGTTAAACATCTTTACAAAGGATTATTGACCACATCTCTTTCATTTTTTCTTTTTCTTTTTCTTTCTTTTTCTTTCTTTTTTTTTTTTGAGCCAGGGTCTCACTCTGTCACCCAAGCTGGAGTGCAATGGCAGGAACTCCTGGACTCAGGGAATCCGCCAGCCTCAGCCTCCTGAATAGCTAGGGTAACAGGTATGTGCCACCACACCTGGCTAATTTTTTTTTTTTTTTTTT
>NW_007249755.1:86799-98750 GCF_000164805.1 Carlito syrichta | reverse complement strand
AGGTGGGTCTTGAACCCGTGGGCTCAGGCAATCCTCTCACCTCAGCCTCCCAAAGGCGCGGGATTACAGGCTGAGCCACCGAGCCCAGCTTATATTTTAGCTCTTATTGTTTCTCTCTTCTGCCTTTTTATATTTATGCTGGGGCCCTTCTCATTTCATGAGTTGGATGTCTAGCTCATGAGTCTCTTCTTTTGTAATATGAGCATTTAGGGCTATCAGTTTCCCTTTCTGTGCCACTCAGATGCAACATAGTGAGACCTCTTCTGTACAAAAAAATTTAAAAAATAACTGGGTGTGGTAGCACACACCTGTGGTCCTAGCTGCCCAGGAAACTGAGGCAAGAGGATCACTTGAAAGGCTACAGTGAGATAAGATAATGTCACTGCACTGCAACCTGGGCAATAGAGTGAGACTCTGCCTTAAAAAAAAAAAAGAAAGAAAAGAAAAAGGAAAGAAGGGAGGGAGGGAGAAGGAGATAGAGAGAGAGAGAGAGAGAGAAGAAAGAGAGAGAGAGAGAGAGAGAAAGAAAAGAAAGAGAGAGAGAGAAAGGACTTTGGCTTTTATAGTTAATGGAATGGGGAGCTAGGTAGTGTTTGGGACAGAGGAACAACATGATCTAACATATTTTAAAAGGATCACTTTGGCTGTTGTGTTGAAATTAGAAAAGAAATGAGCATGGTTAAAAGCAGAGACCCCAGTTAGAAAGCATTGCAATAAAGAGAGTAAGAGATGATGCCCGTTTTGTGGTTTTTTGTTTGTTTTAAGCCAAAAGTTAATCAATGTCGTTACTTACTTCCCAAATAAAGCTTTAACTATATTAATCTCATTTTTGTCTTGTATTACTACCACTCACAATTTTATTTAAACTTTGTTTTTATTTTAAATTTTGAGATAATTAAAAAATTTTATTTTTTATTTATTTATTTTTATTTTTTTGAGTTGGAGTCTCACTCTGTCGCCCAGACTGGAGTGCAATGGCCGCTCCCGGCCACCGCAGCCTCGACCTGTTGCACTCCGGCGATCCTTCCGCCTCAGCCTTCCAAGTAGCCGAAATTACAGGCATGCGCTACCATGCCCTGCTGATTTAAAATTAATTTTAAAAAAAAGCCGGGCTTGGTGGCTTAGCCTGTAATCCCGCGCTTTGGGAGGCTGAGATTAGTGGATTGCCTGAGCCCGCGGGTTCGAGACCCGCCTGGGCAACTTGGCGAGACGTTATATCTACAATAAAATCAAAAAACTAGCCGGGTGTGGTAGCACGTGCCTGTAGTTCCAGCTACTTGGAAGGCTGAGGCAGAAGGATCGCCGCAGCCCAGCATGTCAAGGCTGTGGTAGCCGGAAGCGGCCACTGCACTCCAGTCTGGGCAACAGAGTGAGACTCCAACTCAAAAAAAAATAATAATAATTTTTAAAAAAATTTTTTTTAAAGCCAGGTACGGTGGGAGGCAGAGGTGAGAGAGTTGCCCAAGCCCAGGGTTTTGAGACCAGCCTGGGCAACATGGTAAGACCTTGTCTCTACAATAAATCAAAAAATTAGCCGGATGTGGTGGTGTGCACCTACAGTTCCAGCTATTTGGAAGGCTGGGGCAGAAGGATCACCTGAACCCAGCAGATCGAGGTTGCAGTGGCCGTGAGTGTGCCACTGCACTCCAGCCTGGTCAACAGAGTGAGAGTTTGGAAAAAAAATTTTTTGTTTAATGTTTCTTTTTTGGAGACTGCTATGTTGCCCAGGCTGGTCTCAAGTAATCCTCTCGCCCTGGCCTCCCAAAGTGCTGGAATAACAGGTGTGAGCCACTGCACCTGCCCTGAATTTCCTTCTGAAAAGCACATCCTTTAGATGGTTCTTCAGTAAAGATGTGTTATTGAACAATTTTCTTTTCTTTCTTTTTTTTTGAGTTGTAGTCTCACTCTGTCGCCCAGGCAGAAGTATAGTGGCATGCTCACAGCCGCCACAGCCTTGACCTGCTGGATTCAGGTGATCCTTCTGCCTCAGCCTTCCAAGTAACCACAGGCATGTGCCACCATGCCCAGCTGATTTTTTTTTTCTTTAATTGTAGAGACGAGGTCTTGCCATGTTGCTCAGGCTTATCTCAAACCCCTGAGCTCAGGTAATCCTTTCGCCTCCACCTCCCAAAGTGCTGGGATTATAGTGTGAGCTCCCCCCGCCCCCCCCGCACCCAACTAACAGTTATCTTTGAATATTTTTCACCTCATTCTTTTGTGTTTTTAATTTTTTAGAGATAGGGTCTCACTCTGTCACCCAGACTGTAGTGCAGTGGTGAAGTCATAGTTCATTGCAGCCCCAAACTCCTGGGCTCAAGTGTTCCTCCCACCTCAGTCTCCTAAATAACTGAGACTACAGGTGTGCACCACTGCACCTAACTAACTTTTTTTCCCTTTTTTGAGTTGGAATCTCACTCTGTCGCCCAGACTGGAGTGCAGTGGCTGCTCCCGGCCACCGCAGCCTCGACCTGCTGGGCTCCGGCAATCCTTCCGCCTCAGCCTTTCAAGTAGCTGGAATTACAGACATGCGCTACCATGCCCGGCTGATTTTTTGATTTATTGTAGAGATGAGGTCTTGCTACCTACGCGGGTCTCGAACCCATGGCTCAGGCAATCCACTCACCTCAGCCTCCCAAAGGCGCAGGATTACAGGCTGAGTTAATTTTTATTTTGTAGAAACAGGATCTCACTATGTTGCCCAAGCTGGCCTCGAACTCATAGGTGTGAGCTAACCCACCTGGTTAATTTGCTTTCTAGTCTAATAATGAACCACACAATATTTAGGTTTCTTTTTTTCTTCAATATTTGGGACATACTAAAAAAAAATTCATTATCTGACATTTAAATTTAACTAGATTCCTATATTTTATCTAGTGAAAAATTATTTCTCTTCTAAAGTTTATCTTTATACCTCTTGGGGTGATGCCAAAGTCTCATCTCCCATCCCCAAATAGTTGTTGAAATTTTAGCATTTTACTTGCCAAAACTGGCAAACAAATAAAACAGAAGAAAAACAACAACAAGAAAACCTTAGCTGGGCATGGTGGTTCACGCCTGTAATCCCAGCACTTTGGGAGGTGGAGGAGAGGATTGCCTGAGTTCATGGGTTCAAGACCAGCTTGGACAAATTGGCAAGACCTCATCTCTACAGTAAATTTTTAAAAAATTAGCTGGGCATGGTGGCACATGCCTGTAGTTCCAGCTACTTAGAAGGCTGAGGTGGAAGGATTGCCTGAGCCCAGCAGGTCGAGGCTGCAGTGGCCATGAGTGTGCCACTGCCCTCCAGTCTGGGCGACAGAGTGAGAGACCAGCTCAAAAGCAACAATAACAACAAAAAACCTGCCCTTATCACTCCAGATTCCATTTCATCTTGGTTTTGATTTCCTCTTAGTTTTTGACCCTTGGGGATTCCCTCTACTTTCAAAGGGAAGTCATAGGATGAGTCTTTTAGAAAATAAAAAGCCAAAAGCTTAAGGGTCACTCCTGTGTGTTGCATTCCCACATACCTTCCCTGAAGCAGCCAGAGAAGATCTGGCTCCCCACGTGCATGGAGAAAGGACAAGATGCAGGGGAACAAAATATAAACTGATTTTCCAACATATCCATCCATGCAGGTATCGCGGCTAGAGTAAGGCACCGGGGACCTCACTATTGTGCTGACTGAAAGGAGTCTTGTCTTCTTCTCATTGCACTGCAGCGAAGCCCTTTTGGCACGCCCAGGGAAGCCACAGGGCCCACCCCATGGAGAGGTGCTGGGTGACGGAGGCAGCCAATGGCTCGTGGGATGGCTTGGATTCCAACCCTATGAAGGATTACATGGTCCTGAGCGGTCCCCAAAAGATAGCTGTTGCAGTGCTGTGCACCCTTTTGGGCCTGCTAAGTGCCCTGGAGAACCTGGCTGTGCTCTACCTGATCCTGTCCTCCCGCCGACTCTGCAGGAAGCCCTCATACCTGTTCATTGGCAGCCTGGCTGGAGCGGACTTCCTGGCCAGCGTGGTCTTTGCGTGCAGTTTTGTGAATTTCCACGTCTTCCATGGCGTGGATTCCAAGGCTGTCTTCCTGCTGAAGATTGGCAGTGTGACCATGACCTTCACAGCCTCCGTGGGCAGCCTGCTGCTGACTGCCATTGACCGCTACCTCTGTCTGCGCTACCCACCTGCATACAAGGCTCTCCTCACCCATGGGAGGGCACTGGTGGCCCTGGGCATCATGTGGGTCCTCTCGGCATTTGTCTCCTATCTGCCCCTCATGGGATGGACTTGCTGTCCCAGTCCCTGCTCTGAGCTCTTTCCATTGATCCCCAGTGAGTACCTACTGGGCTGGCTCCTGTTCATCGCCTTTCTCTTCTCCGGTATCATCTGCACCTATGGGCACGTCCTCTGGAAGGCCCATCAGCACGTAGCCAGCTTGGCTGAGCACCAGGACAAGCAGGTGCCAGGAATGGCCCGGATGAGGCTGGATGTGAAGTTGGCCAAGACCCTGGGGCTGGTGCTGGCTGTGCTTCTCATGTGCTGGTTCCCAGTACTGGCCCTCATGGTCTACAGCCTGGCTGCCACACTCAGCGACCAGGTCAAGAAGGCCTTCGCCTTCTGCTCCATGCTGTGCCTTGTCAACTCCCTGGTCAACCCTGTCATCTATGCCCTGCGGAGTGGGGAGATCCGCTCCTCTGCCCATCACTGCCTGGCCCGCTGGAAGCGGTGCCTGAGAGGCCTTGGGATTGAGGGCAAAGAAGAAGCCCCGAGGTCCTCGGTCACCGAGACAGAAGCTGATGTGAAAATCACCCCATGGCCAGATTCCAGAGAGTTGCACTACTCTGACTGCTGATGAGGCCACTACCCCAGTTTTAAACAACTCAGCAAAAATCATTTCACTCCCTGGAGGAGCAAGAACAGTCTTGGCCCTCTCATCTTACTTGAACCAGTCCCAGGACCTGGACACTAACTCCTCTTTGCCAATGTGTGTTGGGACTGACTCCTGGAGGGCAGCCTGGCCATGCCCCCCTGCACATGGTCTGTGGGATAGCGAAGGGCGGGAGGGGTAGTCAGGTGGGCAGGAGACGGAGGGCCTGGGACAGCCTCAGTGCATGCCAGGTCAAGAAAACTTTCCAACAAGAAGGCTTAGTGCCTGCGTCCTCAGAGACCACAGGTGCCAGAGGGATCCTTCAGGCCCAGTAATGATGGACTTGGAAGAAATCTTTTTTTTTTTGAGTTGGAGTCTCACTCTGTCACCCAGACTGGAGTGCAGTGGCCGCTCCCGGCCACCACAGCCTTGACCTGCTGGGCTCCGGCGATCCTTCCACCTCAGCCTTCCTAGTAGCCAGAATTACAGGCATGCGCTACCACGCCCGGCTGATTTTTTTGATTTATTGTAGAGATGAGGTCTCGCCAAGTTACCCAGGCGGGTCTCGAACCCACGGGCTCAGGCAATCCACTCACCTTGGCCTCCCAAAGTGCTGGGATTACAGGCTGAGCCACCGACCCCGGCCGACTTGGAAGAAATCTAGGAAGAAGAGCAGACTGTTCTCTTGGGAACTCAGATTGTCAGATGGTATGGCCAGCCAGCCCTTGACACTGCTTAATTGTCGGGGCCTCCTTGTTTCTGGAGCAATGAAAGGCTCCACTGTCATGTCACCCTTGCCTCTGAGGACCAAGAACTGTTTTATGATGAGAGTGCTGACCTGCCTCTTTCAGAGATGAATAACAAGGTTTCAGTACAAGGCATCTTCTTATTCAGGTGAGGACCCTTTCTGACCTGATCGTCCCCATTCACAGCCACCATGACCTCTTAGGTCCTTGGGAAACACAGAAGAGGCTGGGATCACTTGAGATGTAGAATCGTCAGAGAATTGTATTGACCCTGTGAAGTCCTGCCTGGTAGCGCTGCTGGAAGCAGGCCGTGTCCAACTCTGAGAAAAAGGAAGATATTCACGAAGATTGTATAAATCTCCAAACTGTTCCTTGTCTCCGCCATACCCCTATAACATACAATAAGCAGAGCCAGGGGATGAGGGGAAATTCTCTTACTATATGCTAGGCACAGGGCTGACACTGCATGTTAACCCAGCAAGAATACTGCCATGCTTTAGAGGGTCCTAGGGAACTCATATTTTACATATCAGGGAGGCCGGGTTCCTCCCAGAGGGTCTTAAAGAGAAATTGCTGGTGGCAGGAGGAATAAAAAGAGGGATATTGATTAAATATGTCTTCATTTACTACTTTCAAGACGACATATCCACTCTCCATTGACTTATCCATTCATCTCAAAAATATGTGCCAGGTTCTGTGCTAGGCCCTGAATAATCAGCCATAAATGAGACTCTCCCTGTCTTTTGGGGCTCACAATCTACAATCTGGTAGAAAGAGAGTTAATAAGTAAATCAAGAAGATGGTTACAGGTGGGACAGTGACGGAGTAAAGGAAATAGGCAGGGTAATGCGGTAAGAATTAATGAGGCAACTTTTTAGGTGAGGTAGATTTACTGTGTTTTCTGGTCATACATGCCAGCTGGTTTTTATTGAGCCTTTACTATGTGGCAGGTATCGGGCCAAGTGCTTTTAAATGCCTTATTTCACTTATAAGAGGGTTTTGGTTATCCTCATTTTACAGACAAGAAAACCTTAAAGACGCAAAGTCATTTGCCTGAGGTCACTCCACTCATAAGTACCAGAGCTGGGATTTCCAACCTAGTTCTGTTTGACTCCAAAGCTTGCCCTCTTAATGGCTAACCTCTTGGCCTAATTGCTTCAAATTCTTCTTGATTGTTGCTCATTAGGGATAATATTAGATTGCTGCAACTTTAACTCATTAATTCTGAATATACTTCATTTTATGCTTTTGTATTTATTCCCTGTAATGAATGTCCTCATTGCATGTGACTTAAAACAACAGAAATGTATTCCCTCAGAATTCTGGAGGCTAGAGGTCTAAAATCAAAGTGTCAGTAGGGCATTGCTCCCTCCAAAAGTTCAAGAGGAAGATTGTTTTCCTTGACTCTTCCATCTTCTGGTGGTTCCTGAGATGCCTTGGCTTATGGCAACATAACTTCCATCTCTGCCTCTGTTTTCACATGGCCTTCTGCCCTCTATATCTCTCAGTGTTTTTAAGGACACCAGTCGTTACCTTTGGGCCCACCCTAATCTAGTATGACTTCATCTAAATTTATCTAATTACATCCACAAAGACCCTATTTTCTTTTCCTTTTTTTTTTGGTGTCAGAGTCTCACTCTGTCGCCCAGGCTGGAGTGCAGTGGCATGCTCATGGCCACTGCAACCTCAAACTGCTGGTCAGGTGATCCTTCCAAGTAGCTGGAACCACAGGCATGTGCCACCACTCCAGGCTGATTTTCTTTTTTTTTTTTTTTTTTTTTGAGTTGGAGTCTCACTCTTGTCACCCAGAGACTAGAGTGCAGTGGTGCGCTCACAGCCACTGAAGCCTCGACCTGCTGGGCTCATGCGATCCTTCCACCTCAGCCTTCCAAGTAGCTGGAACTACAGATGCATGCCACCATGCCCGGCTAGTTTTTGTGATTTATTGTAGAGACAAGGTCTCACCAAGTTGCCCAGGCTGGTCTCGAACCCCCAGGCTCAGGCAATTCTTTCACCTTGGCCTCCCAAAGTGCTGGGATTACAGGTTGAGCCACCATGCCCGGCCTGATTTTTTAATTATTATTATTTATTGTAGAGATGAGGGCTCGCCAAGTTGCTCAGGCTGGTCTCAAACCCCTGAGCTCAGGCAATCCTTTCACCTCTGCCTCCCAAATGCTGAGATTACAGGTGTGCGCCACCATGCCCAGTTTTTCTTTTTTTTTTTTTGAGTTGGAGCCTCACTCTGTCACGCAGGCTGGAGTGCAGTGGCATGCTCACAGCCACCACATCCTTGACCTGCTGGATTCAGGCAATCCTTCCACCTGAGCCTTCCAAGGAGCTGGGACTACAGGCATGTACCACCACGCCTGGTTAATTTTTTGATTTTTTTTTTTTTGAGTCAGAGTCTCACTTGGTCACAGAGGCTAGAGTGCAGTGGCACACTCACGGCCACCACAGCCTTGACCCAACTGGGCTCAAGTGATCCTTCTGCCTCAATCTTCCAAGATGGAACTACAGGCATGTGACCACACCCAGGTAATTTTTTATTTATTATAGAGACAAGGTCTCACCATGTTGCTCAGGCTGGTCTTTTTTTGAGTTGGAGTCTCACTATGCCCAGACTGGAGTGCGATGGCACGCTCCCGGCCACCACAGCCTCGACCTACTGAGCTCTGGCGATCCTTCCGCTCAGCCTTCCAAGTAGCTGGAACTACAGGTGTGTGCTACCATGCCCGGCTAATTTTTTATTTTTTGTAGAGATGAGGTCTCGCCAAGTTGCCCGGGAGGGTCTCGAACCCACGGGCTCAGGCAATCCACTCACCTCAGCCTTCCAAAGCACAGGGTTACAGGCTGAGCCACCCAGCCTGGCTCAGGCTGGTCTTAAACCCCTGAGCTCAGGTAATCCTTTCACCTCAGCCTCCCAAAGTGTTGGGATTACAGGCTTGAGCCACTGCTTCCAGCTAATTTTTTTTATTTATTGTAGAGACAAGGTCTCGCCAAGTTGTCCAGGCTTTTCTCAAACCCATAGGCTCAGGCAATTCTCTAGCCTCCACCTCCCAGAGTGCTGGGATTACAGGTGTGAGCCACCGTGCCCGACTAAGACCTTATTTTCAAATAAGTTCATATTCACAAGTTCTAAATGGTCAAGAAGTGTTGGAAGACACTATTCAACTCAACACTGAACCCAGGGAAAAAGTCCACCCTCTGGGCTGTGCTAAGTAGCAATAACAAGTTTATTGTCCCCCACAAAATGAGCTCTGGATTTGCTTCAGCATCCCCAATGCTCAGTGAGGACTCAGAAAGAATCTGAAGGAAGCTTATCAATATCTGCAGAACTGAACAATTTCTGAAAAGCTCTGAAGTATATTTTCAAAAATCAAATTTTATTTTAACCCAGATGCCTATCTCTTTATAAGGCAAAAAAGTGACATAAATTTTTTTTTTTTTAGTTGGGGTCTCACGCTGTTGCCCAGGCTGAAGTGCAGTGGCATGCTCACGGCCACTGCAGCCTCGACCTGCTGGGCTCCTGCGATCCTTCCGCCTCAGCCTTCCAAGTAGCCGGAATTACAGGCATGCGCTACCACACCCAGCTGATTTTTTGATTTATTGTAGAGATGAGGTCTCGTTGCCCAGGTGGATCTCGAACCCGCAGGCTCAGGCAATCCACTCACCTCAGCCTCCCAAAGGCGTGGAATTACAGGCTGAGCCACCAAGTCCGGCTCTTGGACAATATTTTAATATAATCTGGCAGAGGAAGAAACAGAAGATAAAGAAAATCACTACCCGGGCTCGGTGACTCAGCCTGTAATCCTGCGTCTTGAGTTTGACGCGGTGAGTGGATTGCCTGAGCCCGCGGGTTCGAGACCCGCCTGGGCAACTTGGCGAGACCTCATCTCTACAATAAATCAAAAAAATTAGCCAGGTATGGTGGCACGTGCCTGTGGTTCCAGCTACTTGGAAGGTTGAGGTGGAAGGATCACCTGAGCCCAGCTGGTCGAGGCCGCGGTGGCCAGGAGCGTGCCACTGCACTCCAGTCTGAGCAACAGAGTGAGACTCCAACTCAAAAAAAAACGAAAAAAGAAAAACCGCTGTTAATTCAGCAGTAGCCATTGTTGTTCCTTATCACCACCAGAAGGAGGAAGTCATGCTTGCTTCAGCCAACACAGGCTCTGACTCCTCCTGGGGTGTAAGAAAGAAGCAGTGAGGACAAAAGCATAGATTTCACTCCTGGAGGCCTGGATTCTAGTCCCATCTCTGACCCAAACTTGCTGCGTGATCTTGGGCAACTCCTGCCTCTCTGTGGGTCTCAGTTTCCTTCTCTGTAAAACAGGAAGGCTAGGGAGGAGGATAGAGCCAAGGATCTCTGACCTGCTGTCTTTCTCTCACCGGTATGCAGGGACTGATTGTGCCTCGTGGGATCATGAGACTTCTGACTTGCAGATTTCCCTGCTGATGATGGCCTCATCTCCTGTATAAGCATGAACAGCTTATAGGGGAATTGGGTGACCTTCCTGCCAGGAAAAGTTCACACAGATACACACTCTTGGGCCGGGGGCCTCTTGGTTGTCAGTTTTCTGGCCCTCATATTCTAAAATTGTCCCTCTGTGGTGACCTGTGCATAGGTCTTGTTTTTCCAGTTAGATGCTAAGCTCTTTGAAAGGAAAGGGCAGAGTCAAGATGGAGTAGGTTTAGTTAAGAGGCTAGGGAGCAGCCATTTGGATTTTGCTTGTCGCAGTTTGTTTTTGTTGTTTTTTGAGTTGAAGATGATCCTCCTGCCTCGGCCTTCCAAGTAGCTGAACTACAGGCGTGCGCCATCACACCTGGTTATTGTTTTAAATTTATTGTAGAGATGAGGTCTCGCCAAGTTGCCCAGGCTGGTCTCGTACCTGTTGGCTCAGGCAATCCTCTCTCCTCCGCCTCCTAAAGTGCTGGGATGACAGGCTTGTGCCACCTTGCCTGGTTGCAGCAGCTTGTTTTTAACTATTCCCTAATCTTTAACTCACAGAACCAGTTTTCCAGAGGTAGAAACTGATCGTTGTTTATAACCCCTCAGTTATTTCTTTGTACTGATGACTCCTCCTTACTCCGAGCATTTGTCTTCCAGTCATGAGAAACTAAGCTGACTCAATCCATCATGATTAGCCTTCCTTGACTGCCCACCAGACCACCACCTGGAGTCACAAGGTGTGTGTTGCCCTGAGACTTCAACGCACAAGATCCATGTTATCAACACCTAAGACTGCAACTGCAAGGAAACTTTTACCCATCCCCTATCTCCTCATGCCTTAAATATACCTTGCACCCAAATCCCCCACCACACTCCTATGGCGCTGGTCCCTTCCTGGTCTCTCTCTCTCTGGGAAGTGAATAAAAGGTCTGCCTTTGCATCGGGCTTGGTAGCTCAGCCTGTAATCCCAGCGCTTTGGGAGCCCGTGGGTTCGAGACCCGGTAACTTGGAGAGACCTCGTCTCTACAATAAATCAAAAATTAGCCAGGCGTGGTAGCGCGCGCCTGTAGTTCCGGCTACTTGGAAGACAGAGGTGGAAGGATCGCCGGAGCCCAGCAGGGCGAGGCTGCGGTGGCCAGGAGTGTGCCACTGCACCTCCGACTCAAAAAAAAAAAAAAAAAGATTTGCCTTTGCAAATTCTTGCTTTATTCACAGCACCGGATCACTGACCTAATACTCCTTGAAATGCCTGAGAACTCCTCCCCTCCAAAAAAAATCGCAATATTAGATAGACAAAATGGTCTCGTTCAGTACCACTTTACTCCCTCCTGTCCTCTCATAATGCTTCCTCTCATCATCCTTTTACCTCGTTATTTCTGTGAGGGCTGTTTCAGTGTCCTACAGTCTGGTATCCCAGCCTCCAGGCTTGCTCTTCTGTAGCTCTAGAGCGCTCTATGGCTCCCAATTGCCCACGAAATAAAACCTGTGATCCAACTTCAGCCTACCTCTACTCCCAAAGGACTACTTGAATGTGAGTTCTCGCACGCCCTGGGCCTCCACGATGTATCCCCGACAGTGATGTCCCTTCTAAAGTTTTCATTCGCCCATCCGCGGAACGCGGTCAACGCCCCGTTGAGAGTCTTTCCTACTTTGAGCGCCAGAGGGCGCTCCGGGGACGGCCGACCCAGAAAGGAAGCGGCTCTGTATTGGCCCGCCTCCTTTTCCTTTCTAGCTACTCGTTGGCCCGCCTCCTTTTCCCTTCTAGCCAATCGTTAGGCAGAGTGGGCGGAGCCGCGAGTCCCGCACCTGCGCGTTAAGAGGCGGCCGTGGAAGCGCCGAGGCAGCGATGCCGGCCCGGGGGTTGAGGTCGCGGGCGGCGCGGGCCGCGCTGCTGCTGCTGCTGCTGCTGCTGCTGGTGC
>NW_007249755.1:83374-86696 GCF_000164805.1 Carlito syrichta | reverse complement strand
TGCGCGACAACTACCCGCCCGGCTTCAGCTACGCCGACTTCGGGCCGCAGTTCACGGCGCGCTTCTTCCGCCCGGAAGAGTGGGCCGACCTCTTCCAGGCCGCGGGGGCCAAGTGAGTGTGGTCGCGGGGCGGGCGCGGGAGCTGGAGGAGGTGAGGGGCTGGCGGCTGCCCGAGGCCGCACGGCCGCCTGTCTGGCCTGAGGATGCCCCGGGGGCCTGTGTCTTGCTCTGGAGGATGCAGGATTGAACGTGGCACTCCTGGTCCTGAGCAGAAGGTGCGTGTGGCGGGGGAGTGGCAAGGACGGCTTCGGGGGGGGGCTGGGCTGGGAAGCCTGTGGTGTCTACACCCGTGGGTGGAGCGGGCGGCGCCACGTGGTGGTTCCTTCCTGATGGGCGAGAAGGTCAGGAGTCCGGGGTTTCGAGTCATTAGTATGGCGCCTGGTCCTAGTTCAACTCCGCTCGGTCGAGTCGCCGTAGCCTCCTTTCTGTGGTTATAGAAAGGGACTGTTTTCGTCCCTTCGGCCCCAAGGTCTCTGAGATGGAAAAGGAGGTGGGGGGTCGGTATGCGGTGCTGGCGGGCAATGGTCCAGATTCTCCTTCGTCCGCTCTTCTCAATGCCTTGAACACAGAAAGTGCCCAAGGGACCTTTGAGTCGTTCTGAGAGCCATGGAGCTTGCCGGTGGCTGGCTCAGAGAAAGGCTGGAGAGCTCTGGGGTGGGGGTGAGGGCAGGCGAGGACCCCTGAGGTTACCCAAGGCAGGGACCTGTCCTGAAGGAGTAAGCCTTAAGGGCGGATGTTCCCAGGTGCTGAGGCAGGGAATGCTTACTTGCAGCTCCTAGAGGGATTCCTTCGGCTGCAGGGCGAGAAGTGGGTTGGTGATGAGTCAAGAGTGGAGGCAGGGAGGTTTCCCTGGCTTAGAGCAGTGCCCCATCCTTGACTTGGTTTCTCAGTCATCTTCCAGGTTTTCGTTTTTCTTAGACTTTAGGTTATTTTACTAAAGAGAAATTACAACGGACACTTAGTGTCTTCCTTTAAATGTATGGGAATATGAATCTTGAACAAACAGAGAAAGTATTGTCTGTCTTCCAAGGGCCTTAGGGTTCATAATTTATAAACGAAGAATTAAAAACTGGGAGACAAGCCGGGCTCGGTGGCTCAGCCTGTAATCCCGCACCTTTGGGAGACTGAGGTGAGTGGATTGCCTGAGCCCGCGGGTTCGAGACCCACCTGGGCAGGCGAGACCTCAACTCTACAATAAATTTTTAAAAATTAGCCAGGCGTGGTAGCGCGCGCCTGTAATTCCAGCTACTCGGAAGGCTGAGGCGGAAGCTCGCGGAGCCCAGCAGGTCGAGGCTGCGGTGGCCGGGAGCGGCCACTGCACTCCAGTCTGGGCGACAGAGTGAGACTCCAACTCAGAAAAAAAATACACACACACAAAAAAACAAAGAAAAACAAAACTGGGAGACAGCCTTTTTCTATACCCCTTATTTCATGGATGAGGTGACCGGCCCAGAGCAAGAAACGGACCCAATGTCCTAGATTACAAATTTTATGACTCCAAGGGGAAGTTTCCACTGCACTGGAGGTCTGTAAAGTGACCCGAGAGATTGCCTGTTTTTTGTAAGGCCCAAGAGTTGAGAATGGTTTTTACATTTTTAAAGGATTATACATTTCTGAAGAAAGAAGAATATGCCACAGAGAGGAATGTGGCCCACAAAGTATTAAATACTATCTGGCCCTTAAAGGCCAGGAGTTCCTCACACCAGCCGGTGATTAAATCATCACATGTGGGCATGATCTGCTTTTCTACCAGTTAATATAAATTAAATCAAATGTTATTTTAAATCAAAAGTTGAGTAATTTGGTTGTTATTTCTACATTTGTCTTTTTCCCCAGTTCTTTGGGTCTTCTGTTACCTCTGTAAATGAGAGGTACATCATCATATAAGCTTGGTGAAATAAACAGTTTACTTTCTAACATCTGCTATTCCCGGTAGGGATCTTGCTTTCTCCAGGGCAAGATTTTTTAAAAGTTAATCATCTATACCAGAGGGTTGGAGATTCAGAGCACTACGGTACACTTCTTTTCCCTTACATACTCTTTCCTTCTGGGCCTCCTCCTTGACTGGGGACTGAGAACTGTGACTTCCTCAAATCTGCTTTTGTTCTTAGAGCAACTCCCAAGGGGAGTTGTGCCTGCAGCTGCTTCCTGGATATCACCAATAGAGTAATTTCCTGCAGTCAAGTTCTCCCATCCATTTAAAACCTCAGGCAAGTTTGTGTCCACTGCCTACTTCCTTTGCTCATGTAGTTTTGATGTCCACAGGTATGTTGTCCTGACGACAAAGCATCATGAAGGCTTCACAAACTGGCCAAGTGTTGTGTCTTGGAATTGGAACTCAAAGGATGTCGGGCCCCACCGGGATTTGGTTGGTGAACTGGGAACCGCTGTCCGAAAGAGGTTTGTGTCTATGGACAATTACTCTTATCTCTTGATCTAGCCATCCAGAGTTGTATACTTTCTCTGCCTTTGTGTGTTTTCTTTTTTTGTTTGTTTTTTGTTTTTGAGTTGGATGCTCCCTCTGTCGCTCAGGTTGTAATGCAGTGGCATGCTTATGGCCACCGCAGCCTTGACCTGCTGGACTTGGACCATCTTTCGGCCTCAGCCTTCCAAGTAGCTGGAACTTGTTGGGAGCTGGCCAAGGAGGCCCACTGAGCGTTAGGGATCAGGAAGGGCCATTGACTCCGAGACCACTAGGATGCATTCGGGAGCTATTGACCCCATTTCCTCCCCTTTTCTACTCAGCACTAACCAGATTAAGCTCCTGTGAGCTCAAAACATAAAAACTCTGAGACCGGGACGAACACAAGCTAACTTTAGAAGCTCATTGCTCCCATTCTTCCACAAACTGCAGTTTTGGCTTTCACACAATTTATAATTCAAACTCGTGTCACATCTAAGAGCCTTAGTATTGGTCACAGGCTTCTGGGTCATGATCTTAGGATTTATTGAAGGTGTAAATTGTAGAATATAGTTTTAGAAGACAGCCATTTTGTTGAAAGAATGTGGCTGGGTTACTTGCAAGTAGCCCATTGTGAACTTTGGACTGGGCCACATTCCAAACATTCTGGGATGGGCCACTTTCATTGTAAATACTTAAGCTTCTATAGAATTGTTTAACTTGGCATAAATCAATCAGTTTAGGATGAAAAAGGGTTTATATAATATGTCAGTCACAGATTAGCTTATCCTTTGTTATGGGATTTTAAGATTATCATATGAAAAGGGTTTAAAGGCATCATTGATTAGTTTTCATGGATTA
>NW_007249755.1:78756-83103 GCF_000164805.1 Carlito syrichta | reverse complement strand
CGCCGACGCCGTCTCCACCTTTGAGGTACCCTGAACCCGGCTGGAGCTGGACTCCAGCAGGAATTCACCATGTTGCCCAGGCTGGTCTCAAACCCCTGGACTGAGGCAATCCTCTCGCCTCCACCTCCCAAAGTGCTGGAATTACAGGTGTGAGCCACCACTCCTGGTTTGCATGTGTTCTAAGTCTGCACTTAGCAAGTAATTTGAAGAACTTCTGGCATTTGAATTAGCAATGTTTGTTACTTAGCACTTTGCATGTGACCAAAGATGACACTGTCAGAGAAGATCATGGCTGTGTCTGGTTAGGTGAAGGATACCCAGTGTAGTCCACAATGCACCATCTCCAACCTGTGAAGGTTTCCTTCTGGGAAGCCTTCCAACTCACACCTTTTACAGTGTCTGATGGAGGCCAGGACTAGGTTTCTAATCGTGTGTCCTTCTTAGCCATCAACACAGAGCTTTACAGGCATTCAGGGAAAGTTTGGAGGCATGCTAGGTCAAGCATTAATTAGTGTTCCCTAATAATTGCCACTTAATTGGAAGCAACTTCCTAAGGTCAAATAGGTGGGAAGCACCAGAGGTGGAATTTGAACCCAGGTGTTCTGACTTTGGCCTCTCTAAACTCTGAATTTGTTTACCTGTAAGGAGGAAGTGGTATCTGTGCCATTTCCAACCTCAGTTCAGCTGTGATTGGTAAACTTGATGTCCTATTTAAGGGGTAGCCTGGCTGCCTGTTTGTTAGAATCAAAGTCTGATTGGAACACAGCCATGCCTGATCCTTTATGCATTGTCTGTGACTGCTTTCAAGCTGCAGTTTGAGAGTTGTCATAGAGACCACATGGCCTGCAAAACCTAAAATTCTGTCTGGACCTTGAAGAGTCTGCTGACGCCAGCCACCTGTTTGGTGTTCAGTTTCCCAGTGCTGTGCTTTGCTCATAGTCCTACTGAAAAGCTCTTGAGAGATTGATTAGATCCGGCCTTCAGGAGTCACACTTAACCTTCCTTGTATCTGTCTCATCCCTGAGTCACATGATGACATACTTCAGTTCTTTCTTATCTGTTCCAGTGCTTCTTACTTACATTGTAATGTTTTTGTAACACTCACCATTCTTAACCCAAAACAAGCTTTATTGTGTATGAAAATAGGTCATTTAACCACATTTCATTTTGGGTATATTAAGAACTGTTAGTAAATCTTAGATAAATAAAACAGTAAACCTATATTCATTCATTTCAATTGTGTAGAAAATAATTACTTGAGTAATAGTATTTTGGGGTTTTTTTTGGGGGGTTTTTTTTGTTTTTTTTAGTTGGAGTCTCACTCCATTGCCCAGGATGGAGTGCAGTGACACAGCCACTCCAGCGTCAACCCACCGAGCTCAGGCGATCCTTCCGCCTCAGCCTTCCAAGTAGCCGGAACTACAGGAATGCGCTACCTCACCTGGCTAATTTTTTTATTTATTGTAGAGATGAAGTCTCTTGCCAAGTTGTCCAGGCTGGTATCAAACCCGTGGGCTCAGGCAATCCCCTTACCTCAACCTTCCAAAGTGCTGGGATTACAGGCATGAGCCACACACCTGGTCTGGTGTTAAGCTATTTAAGTGTAAAAAGTAGTATGTATTATCAAAAACACAGTGCGCCCAGTCATTTTGTTTATGTGAATGATACTTAATTTAAGGAAATGGTTTTGGATCTTACCTGCCTGCATGCCCTTGTGGGTAAATTTCAGTGATATGTAAAAAATGCTGGAACCAATTTTCCTTGAAATGAACAATTTGTTCTTTGCCTAATGACAGTTGCTGTCTTGTTTTTATGTTTAAGGAAGATACGTTATGGACTCTACCACTCCCTCTTAGAATGGTTCCACCCACTCTATCTCCTTGATAAGAAAAGTGGCTTCAATACACAGCATTTTGTCAGAACAAAAACAATGCCAGAGCTGTATGACCTTGTTAACAGGTAAGAAACAGAAATGTTTTGACCTTATGACCCTTATCAGTGAAATCAGAGCTTCCTATAGGGTGGGAGAGTGGCAGATATGAAAAAAACTAGAAGACATCAAAATAATAGAAGTAGTGGTTATATTAAGTCAAACTATGTTCTTTCCTCCTACTTTTCAAAACATCTGTAATATAGTCATAGTGTCTTTATGCAATGAAACAATCACACAAAACCCAGGATGATGAAAGTCAAAACTTCTGTTCCCTGTGGGCCGTTTTCCCTATATCAGAACCTTGGAGAGGGGGCGCTTTGACATCAGGCAGATTTGCATTTGAATTCTGGCTTTTGACACTTGCTACCCTTAAATAGAACACCCTTCTGAGCCTCAAATTTTCACTCTGTAATATGGGGATAATAATGCCTTCTATGCCTGCCTAGGCAAGATAGAATGACCTCATCTCGACCAAAAAAAAAAAAAAAAATTAACTGGGCATGGTAGTACACATCTATAGTCCCAGCTACTTGGGAGGCTGAGGTGGAAGGATTACCCGAGCCCCGGAGGTCAATCTTGCCACAGCACTTCAGTCTGAGGGATAGGGTGAGACCCTTAATCAAAAATAACAATAATGCCATCTATGTAGGGCTCAGAATCATATGTGAAATGTGGGCCTGTTAAAATGATGGAATTTGTCACTAGTCTTCACCAGGTCTTTTTTTTTTTTTTTTTTTTTTTTTTTGATTTGGAGTCTCACTCTGTCGCCCAGACTGGAGTGCAGTGGCACGCTTACAGCCACCATAGCCTCGACCTGCTGGGCTGCGGTGATCCTTCCGCCTCAACCTTCCAAGCAGCTGGAACTACAGGCACGCGCTACCACGCCTGGCGAATTCTTGATTTATTGTAGAGACGAGGTCTCACCAAGTTGCCCAGGCGGGTCTCGAACCCGCGGGCTCAGGCAATCCACTGAGCTAGGCCTCCCAAAGTGCTGGGATTACAGGCTGAGCCACTGAGCCCTGCCCTTCACCTGGCCTTATCCCTAGTTTGCAATTCTTGCCCCTGGTGGCTATAGCAAATGGTAGACCCTTAAAGCTTCAGAGGTAGCCGCCTGGCCTCTCATTTTAGAACAACAACAAAAAAAAAACTCCAAATATCCAGATTCATCTAGATGACTTCTCTAAGGAGCCAGCACAATTATAAAGACTAGCAGAGGCTTGGACAAACCAGACAATACTGGATTGAATCCCAGTTCTATTTTCTTACTGACTGTGACTTTGAACAAACTACTTAATCTTTGAAGACCTCAGTTTCACCATCTGTGAATTGGCGATAATCACCATAGAGTCATGAGAACTAATGAAGTAATGAGTGTGATTGCCTAGTACAGTTTCTTATACACAATAAAACACAGACCATCTGTGTTATATCTGGCTACAGACAGCGACCTTTTTCCTAGAATTTACTTGTGGGCCTAATTATGGAGTACAGTAGAGAGTTTGGCATTAGGCAGATGTGTATTTGAGTTCTGACTCCTGTTATGTAAAAGTTTTTTCATCTAAAACAAATTGCCCTGCTGAGTATCAAATTCTTGCTAATAAAATGGGAATAATAATACCACATAGGTAAATATACGTATATTTACATATACACAGATCTTATAGGGCTCAGAGTAATAATACTCAAAAGGTACAACTGAGGCTCAAATGGATTCTAAAGATCCTTTATACTAGAAAGTTTGGGTAGTTGGGGAAAATAATGCATTTTGGGGAATAACTGAAGCTCTTAATACTTCTTTTTTTTTTGGAGAAAGCAGGATTTATTGAGAGGACAGAAATGCTCCTACAGTGGGAGGGGACCCAAAGTGATTGCCCAACACTTTTTTTTTTTTTTTTTTTTTCAGTTGGAATCTTTCACTCTGTTGCCCAGGCTGGAGTGCAATGGCACCACGCTCACAGCCACCACATTCTCAACCTGCTAGGCTTAAGCAATCCTCCCGCCTCAGCCTTCCAGCTAGCTGGAACTACAGACACGCACCAACATGCCCAGCTAATTTTTTTTTTAATTTATTGTAGAGATAAGGTCTTTCCAAGTTGCCCGGGCTGGTCTCGAACCCCTGAGCTCAGGCAGTCCTCTTCACCTCGGCCTTCCAGTGTTGGGATTATAGGCATGAGCCACCACAACCGGCCAACACACTTAAAAGCAAAACCTTGGTCCTCCAGTTCTGGAGCACCTTGTTTGTGTGTGGCCTTCCCAAAGTGCTGGGAGTATAAATGTGAGCCACCACGCCCAGCCTTTTTAAATTTATTGTAGAGATGAGTTCTCACCATGTTGCCCAGGCTGGTCTTGAACCCATGGACTCAGGCAGTCCTCTCACCTCCGCCTCCCAAACTGCTGGGATTACAGGCGTGAGC
>NW_007249755.1:67644-78736 GCF_000164805.1 Carlito syrichta | reverse complement strand
GCCTGGCTATAACTCTGTTTTCAAAAAGCGCAAAGAGAAAAAGAATGGGACCGGGTGTGTTGGTTAACGCTTATAATCCCAGCACATTGGGAGGCTGAGGCAAGCAGATTGCTTGAGCCCAGGAGTTTGAGACCAGTCTGGGCAACATAGTGAGACCACGTCTCTGTAAAAAATCAAAATTTAACCAGGTGTGGTGGCACTCACTCTAGTCCCAGTTACTTGGGATGCTGAGGTCAAAGCTGCCATTAACTATGCCACTGCACTCCAGCCTGGCGCCAGAGTAAGACTTCAACTCAAAAAAGAAGCATACCAAAATGCTGTGGTTTTGTTTTTTTTTTTTTTAAATAATGGTTATATTTTAAAAGTGATGTATTTTTGTTGTCTTTTTAGTTTTCCACATACTCTGCCTTGTGATAATTTTTATGGTTCCCAATTTCAAAATGGAGGAAAATTAATTTTTAAATATTGTTGCAAAAATTGGTCCACAAGTCAAGCACGGTGGTACATGCTTGTGGTTCTAGCTGCTCAGGCGGCTGAAGCAGAAGGCTCACTTGAATATAGGGGTTTGAAACTACAGTGTGTGCTATGATTGCACCTGTGCATAGCCACTGTGCACTCTAACCTGGGCAACATAGGAAGACCCCATCTCTCTTTTTTTTTTGATTACACTTGGAATAATGCTACCTTTGTGGCTCTGTATCTTTTTTTTCTTTTGAGTTGGAGTCTCACTCTGTCTGTATTTTTTTTTTTTTTTTTTGAGTTGGAGTCTCACTCTGTCACCCAGGCTGGAGTGCAGTGGCACACTCACGGCCACCCCAGCGTTGACCTGCTGAAGTCTGGCAATCCTTCTGCCTCAGTCTTCCAAGTAGCCAGAACTACAGGTGTGTGCTATCATGCCCAGTTGATTTTTTATTTTATTGTCAAGACAAGATCTTGCCAAGTTGCCCAGGCTGGTCTCAAACCCATGGGCTCAGGCAATCCACTCGCCTCAGCCTCCCAAAGTGCTGGGATTATAGGCTGAGCCACTGAGCCTGGCCAAGACCCTATCTCTTAAAAAAGTCAGCCCATGAGACTTTACTACAAATGCATTCATATATAAACTCTGTCATCATCACATTTCTTCCAGATATAAGCCTGATCTGATCTGGTCTGATGGGGACTGGGAAAGTCCTGATACTTACTGGAACTCCACAGATTTTCTTGCTTGGCTCTATAATGATAGCCCTGTCAAGGTATGTGACTATATGACTTATTTATCTGTTATGATAAAAGAAAGTACATGGAGCTAAAATCTGGGGTGCTAACAGCAGCAGTAATAAACAGTAATATCAATACCAGGGTGGTGGGGACTGGGAAACTTAATGGATGCTCAAAGTTTCCCCTTTAATCCTTCTCTGTCCCCCATGGAGTATAAGCTTCTTTTTCTCTTTCTATTCTTGATTTTGACAACATGGGTTGAAATAGTGTTAAATTCACGTAATAGAATAGAAGTAGTATATGGAATTCACAGACCACTATAGAGAAGATAAAATAAACTGTATTAGGCAAACATTATACATGAGAAAACTACCCAAAAGATATAAAATATAAATAAAACATATAACATAAAAGATGTACAAAACATTAAATGATAGAAATAAAAGGTAAGTATCAGTGATCTCGCCCTACTGTACACTAATTATATAGTTTAACTCTCAAGGGGCAAGTCACTTTCTATCCACGTTCCTGGGGGCACCTTGCCTACCCCATTCCCTCTCCAAATCAACACTATAAGCCAGTGCATAATGGCTGCCAATTTGCAGTTTGTATTTTGGTACACTTACAAAGTAGCATAAGTCTTAATCTTTACAATAGAAAACTTTAAAAATTTTACATGCTCTAGTTTATTGTGGATTTAAAAGAAAAATCTTAAATATAAACCAGTTTGAACTGGTAGTTCACAAACCTCTAAGGATCTTATTGGGTAGCTATTACTAAACCCCAAAAATGAGAAGAAAGAAAAAAGGAAAGAGGCCGGGCACAGTGGCTCACATCTGTAATCCTAGCACTTTGGGAGACCAAGGTGAGAGGATTGCTTGAACCCAGGAGTTCGAGACCAGCCTGGGCAGCATAAGGGAGACCTTGTGTCTACAAAGAATCAAAAAAATTAACTAGACATGGTGGTATGCACCTGTAGTTCTAGCTACTCTGGAGGCTGAGGCGGAAGGATCTCACAACCCCCTGGAGATTGAGGCTGCAATGAACTGTACTTATGCCACTGCACTCCAGCCTGGCTGACAGAGTGAGGCTCCAACTTAAAAAAGTCTAAAGAAGGCTGGGCTCAGTGGCTCAGTCTGTAATCCCACCACTTTGAGAGGCCAAGGCAAGAGGATTGCCTGAGCCTGCGGGTTTGAGACCAGCCTGGACAACTTGGCGAGACCTCATCTCTACAATAAATAAAAAATTAGTCGGGTGTGGTAGCACATGCCTGTAGTTCCGGCTACTTGGAAGACTGAGGTGAAAGGATCACCAGAGCCCAGCAGGTCAACACTGGGGTGACCGTGAGGGTGCCACTGACTACAGCCTAGGTGACAGAGTGAGACTCCAACTCAAAAAAAAAAGTAAAAGAGAAAAGGAAAAAGATCCTGGTGATGAATAGAGACAGATGAAGAGTGGTCTTCAGGAACTTGCTGAATGGGTGGAGACTCTTAAGATGCACATCTCCATAGGTAATAAACTCTGCTGTGATGTCATATTTTAATTGCTCACATATCTGCCTCGTCTGTTAGTCTTTGATGTATCGTTGAGGGCAAGAGCTGTGTTTTATTTATCTTGGATACCTGGTACCTACCACAGCATGCACTTCATAGTAGTTGCCGAGAAAATGGTTATTGAGTAAACGGGTAGGTGCTGAACCAAGAATTGGGATTATTATCCCCCGTTTTTTCTCTGAAGTGGTTTCTACATTCCTGTTCAGAGTGTATACCCATAGAGCCAGGTCATTTGCTGTATGAGGCTACAGTCAGTTTTTGTGATTAAGGAGCATTACAAAAAGGAACACAAAATTAGGCAATTAGACAAAGATGCAGGGTTAGAAAGGGAAGAAAATATTAATCTCAATGCCATGTAAAAAGCACAACTGGGCTGGGCATGGTGGCTCATGCCTGTAATCCCAGCACTTTGGGAAGCCATGGCAGGAGGATTACTTGAACCCAGGAGTTTGAGACCAGCGTAGGCAACATAGCAAGACCTTGTCTCTACAAAAAGTTTAAAAATAAGCCAGATGTGGTGGCATACACCTATAGTCTCAGTTCCTTGAGAGGCTGAGGTGGGAGGATTACCGGAGCTCAGGAGGTCATGGCTGTGGTAAGCCATGATCATGCCACCACACTCCAGCCTGGGTGACAAGTGAGACCCTGACTCAAAAAAATTAACACAACTAACTAGGGAGCCTGAGTCTTTTTGGCCTCTCCACAGCAGCCAGGACCTTTTATGTGGCTGTCTCTATCCATTTACACAATAGCTTTGCAGACATACAGGGATTGTAGGTTCTCCTTTGTTCCTACAAGGATTTGTTGTGAGCCAGCTCTGTGTCATGCCATAGCTAAGCCCTGGAGATACAGAACTGATAACTTCTGCTCTCAGGGAACTACATTCTGAAGAGAAAGACAGACATACAAATTCATTACTATAGGGTGACCAGTGTGACACTAGAAGTATGTCCTAAGGTTTCCACAACCCACAGACATTGACCAAAAGTGTAGGATACTTGAAGTCACCTGAAGGTCTGACAATGAGGAGTGCAGTAAAGGGGACACTGTCGTTTTTATCCTGCCCAAATCCCTGTGGGTGGGTGACATTTTCCTTTAGTATTTTTGGTTTGGTTGTTTGGTGGTTGTTTATTTTTGTTTGTTTACTTTTACAGATAAGGTAGCTAAACTTAACAGGTAAAGTGACCTACCTAAGAGCCCTGACTAGTAGGTGGTGGAGCCATCTGTAAACCTAAAAGCCCATGATGAGCTTAGGTTGATATGGAGTTGTCCCTTTCAGGTCTGTGACCCTGTGATACTTAGATATTAATCGTTGAGTACTGAACATTGAATCAAACTACCCACAAATAATGAGTGTTTTTCTATTTCGCTTTGGTACTTAGCTAGCTTCCACAGGAGAAATTTCCATAGTGATATGAGTTACTCTAAAACAGACAAGCAGGAGGAATTTTAAGCTTTTACTTAATCTTCTTTTGCCATTTTGAAAGTGTTTTTATTTATTATCTTGTGTTGGCCACCCTGTTATAAGATATATTGCTATATTTAACATTTACATTAAGATAATCCATATAATAATTTCTCATAGTTCAGCTAAACCTTGAAGAAAGAAAAAGCATATTTGATTGTTGCCTTGTCTTTGCCTCAATCAAGTTGAGGTTATGTAGGGTAAACATCCTGGGCTGGGCTCAGATACCTGATTTCTGGTAGCAGCTTTCAAAACTGCCTGGGGCATGACCTGTCCATTTTTCCTCCAGTAGAATAAGTGGCTTACTAAATGATCTTTAAAACAGGTTCTCCCAGCTCTGGCATCATATGTCCCTACGCAGGGTTTCTCAGCCCCAGCACCATTGACATTTGGGGCTGGATATTTCTTTGTTGTGGTGGCACTACCCTGTGCGTTGTACGATGTGTAACAGCATCCCTGGCGTCCACCGACTAGATGGCGGCAGCACCACCCCACTATGACAATGAAAAATGTCTAGACTACCAAACCTTTTCTCTAGGGCAAAATTGCCTCCAGTTGAGAACCACTGTTCTATATTAATCTCTCATTGCTTCCAAATAGACCCTTACGTTTATCAAACTGCATTGCATAAAGAAGCCGAGTGATTTTGCTCCCAATGACCAAGTACTTTTCCCCCATTAGGATGAGGTGGTAGTAAATGACCGATGGGGTAAGAACTGTTCCTGTCACCATGGAGGATACTATAACTGTGAAGATAAATTCAAGCCACAGAGCTTGCCAGAACACAAGTGGGAGATGTGCACCAGCATTGACAAGCTATCCTGGGGCTATCGTCGTGACATGACAATGTCTAACATTGCAGAAGAATCTGAAATCATTTCGGTAAGAACACCTCTGAGTTAGATTTTTCTTTTTCTTCTTTCTCTTATTTATTTACTTATTTTTTAGAGACAGGGTCTTGCTCTGTTGCCCAGACTGGATTGCAGTGGTATGATCATAGCTCACTGCAGCCTCGAATTCCTGGGTTCAAGTGGTCCTCCCACCTCAGCCTCTTGAGTAGCTGAGACTGCAGGCTCATTCCACCACAACTGGCTAAATTTTTGAATTTATTTATTTATTTATTTTTAATTTTTATTTATTTATTTATTTATTCATTTTTTGAGTTGGAGTCTCACTCTGTTGCCCAGACTGGAGTGCGCAGTGGCCACTCCTGGCCACTGCAGCCTCGACCTGCTGAGCTCCAGCCATCCTTCCGCCTCAGCCTTCTGAGTAACCGGAATTACAGGCATGCACTCCCATGCCCAGCTGATTTTTTGATTTATTGTAGAGACGAGGTCTCACCAAGTTGGCTGGGTGGGTCTTGAACCTGTGGGCTCAGGCAGTTCACTCGCCTCAGCCTCCCCAAGTGCTGGGCTGGGCCACCAAGCCTGGCCTATTATTATTTTTTGAGTTGGAGTATCACTCTGTTGCCCAGGCTGGAGTGCAGTGACATATTCACAGCCACTGCAGCCTCGACCTGCTGGGCTTAGGTGATCCTTCTACCACAGCCTTCCAAGTAGCTGGAACTACAGGCGTGCACCAATTCACCCAGCTAGATTTTTGCTTTATTGTAGAGATGAGGTCTTGCCAAGTTGCCCAGGCTGGTCTTGAATCCCAGGCAAGCCTCTCACTCAGCTTCCCAAAGTGCTGGGATTGCAGGCTTGAGCCACTATACCCAGCCAATTTTTTATTTTTTTAGAAGAGATGGCGTCTCTCTATGTTGCCCAGGCTGATCTCAAGCACCTAGCCTCAAGCAGTCTCCTGCCTCAGCATCCCAAAGTGCTGGGATTACAGGCATGAGCCACCACACCTGGCCTAAAGAATATATTTGTTTACAGCAGTTTTCCCAAATGGGCAGCATACACATTTATATAGCCCACTGTGTAAGAGTGTCCTGAAATTCTTCATACCTCTTCCAACTCCCAAAGTCTCCACAGCAGCCACTCAAGATCTCTCCCTCTGATCCCCGTATTCTCTGTGTCATTCCATGTGATCCTGTCATAGCCAATTACTTCTTTTCTCCGCTTCCCTGCTCATAACTCATGTTCCTGTGACCTGACCCTTCCCACTGCATCCAGCACCATGGGAAGCACTGTCTCACGGGGCACTCACACACCAGGAAGGGCCCCATCACCGTTCCTTGGAATTCAAGTGAACATTTTTCTCCATCTGCTAGCAGGATTTTTCCGTTTTCTCATATGAGCCTGACCTCTTTTATAATGTCAAAAAAAAAATAAAGATAGAATTTTTTTAATGGCAAGGGATATTCACAAAGCAGATGGAATGTATTCTAGATTCTTCTCCTTGTCTGTGTGTTCTACGCATGATGCCATGCTTGGCATTCATAGCCAGACTTGCATTGTTTCTGCTCTGCCTCCAGGAACTGGTTCAGACAGTAAGTTTGGGAGGCAACTATCTTCTGAACATTGGACCAACTAAAGATGGACTGATCGTTCCCATCTTCCAAGAAAGGCTTCTTGCAGTTGGGAAGTGGCTGAGCATCAATGGGGAGGCCATTTATGCCTCCAAACCATGGCGGGTGCAACTGGAAAAGAATGCAACATCTGTATGGTGAGTCTTGTCTTCTTTTTTTTTTTTTTTTTTTGATTTGGGGTCTCACTCTGTTGCCCAGGCTGGAGTGCAGTGGGGCACAATCATGGTTCGCTGCAGCCTCAAACTCTTAAGCTCAAGTGATCGTCCCACCTCAGCCTCCCAAGTAACTGTGACTACAGGCACATGTCACCACACCCGGCCAACTTTTTTTTTTTTTTTAGATGAGGTCTTATTATGCTGCCCAGGTTGGTCTCAAACTTCTGAGCTCAAGCAGTCCTTCTGTCTGTCTCCCAGAGTGCTGGGATTACAGGTGTGAGCCACTGTGCTCGGCCAAGTCTTGTCTTCAATTGCATGCAGAAACAGGATGGTAACCCATCCTGAACCAGCATTTCCTTGGGTCCACAGTGTTACAAGCCAGGCTGGAAGTTGTGTTGAGGAAACCCAAAACTTATTTTCCTACAAAACTTGTGCTCCAGCTGGGCACAGTGGCTCATGTCTATAATCCTAGCACTTTGGGAGATGGAGATGAGAGGATTGGCTGAGCCCACAGGCTCGAGACCAACCCAGGCAACATGGCAAGACCTCATCTCTACAATAAATAAAAAAATCAGCTAGGCGTGGTGGTGCATGCCTGCACTTCCAGCTACTTGGAAGACTGAGGCAGAAAGAGTACCTGAACCCAACAGATCAAGGCTGTCATAGCCGTGAGCGTGCCACTGCACTCCAGCCTGGGTAACAGAGTAAGACTCCAACTAAAAAAAAAAACTTTCGTCCCAGTTGACTTATGTCTTAGGCTGCCAGAATAGCTCTGACTAGTGAGGGAAGCAGTGGGCTTGGTGAAAAGGAAAGGAGCTACTGAGCTTCAGTCAATTTTGTTGAGATAGTTACCCTGCCTCCTAAAAATAGTAATGTTGAATGCTTGTATTGCACCTGCAGTGTGCAGGGCCCCATTCCAAATTCTTTCCATTCATCCTTGGACTTAAGGATCTAGTTATTAGATTTTTTTCAACTGCAAAATGAGGTAATGATGCTTAAATTGTGAGGATTAGATGAGGTAATGTATGTAAAGCACTCAGCAGAGTGTCAGTCACAAACTGAATACTCAGTAAAAGGTAACTGCTGGTGTTTTACCAAAGAGTTTATGTCTTTGGATCAGGGGAAACACAGTAACCCTTTTGTTTTGGATGAGTTTCTGTTTAGCGATTACCTTAGTTTATTTTCTGTTGCTATAACAGACTGAGTAATTTATAAAGGATACAGGTTTATGTAGCTCACAGATCCAGAGGCTGGAAAGTCCAAGAACGTGGCATTGATATCTGGCGAGGGCCTTCCTGCTGCATCGTGACACGGCAGGGGGCGTCACATGGCAAAAGGACAAGAGTGTGCATGTCTGCTTTGGTCTCCCGTCCCCTTCTTGTAAAGCTACCAGTCCCATCTTGTGGCCCCACCGTGATGATATTATCTAATCCTAATTACCTCCCAAAGGCCCTACCTCCAAGTACTGTACCATCAACATATAAATTTGAGGATTAAGTTTCCAACACATGAAATTTAGAGGACACATTCAGATTATAGCAGTGTTTTTCGTCCTCTTCTCTAAACATGTGAAATCTCAGAGCAATAAATGTGTCTTCATTGCATATCTTGACCTTGCTATATTCTCTGCTATGTTCACATGAATTTAGAGTTGGAAAAATATTAAAATAATAAAGTAAATGTTGTCAGTTGAAATAACTAACATAAGAGTTAATTTTTAAAGAATATGTACCCATTAGGGAAGGAAAATAGAAGATATCTACCAGAAAGAGTTTTATAGACTACTTCCTTCCTGCAGACCTTAACTGGTATTGAGTTGTTAGTGCTTCCGAATAGCAGTGACAGACTCAAGGTCTTGGACTTGGTAGATAATTGAAAGGGGAGTGCATAAAGTTACATATCAGAGCAACAAGCCAGGTATCTTTGACAATGATGTTTCTTTTTTTCCAGGTATACCTCAAAAGGATCAGCTGTTTATGCCATTTTTCTGCACTGGCCAGAAAATGGAGTTTTAAACCTCGAGTCTCCCATAACTACTTCGACTACAAAGGTCAGTGCTCATATGTAACTTTTTCTAAAAGAGGTGACAGGCTTTCTCTAAGTCTTCCTTTCTCCACAGGCCTCCCATATTTATACCCTCTTGTTTTTGTTTTTTGAGTTGAAATCTCTGTCGTCCAGGCTAGAGTGCAGTGGCACACTCATGGCCACCCCAGTGTTGATCTGCTGGGCTCCGGCGATCCTTCCACCTCTGCCTTCCAAGTAGCCAGAATTACAGGCATGTACTACTACGCCTGGCTAATTTTTGTTTTATTGTGGAGATGGGGTCTCACCAAATTGCTCAGGCTGGTCTTGAACCCACGGGCTCAGACAATCTACTGGCCTCGGCCTCCCAAAATGCTAGGATTATAGGCTGAGCCACTGAGCCCGGTCTATTTATACCCTCTTTAGATGACCTTTCCTGTCCTAGCCTAGCATGTATGTTTCCACCATGTGCAGGCTACTCTGTACTCATTCATGCGTTACTGGCTTTTTCCATTCCCTTTGCTTTCTGCAGGTAACACTGCTGGGAATCCAAGAAGATCTGAAGTGGTCTCCAGGTCCTGATAAAGGGCTCCTCGTCTCTCTGCCCCAGTTGCCACCCTCCGCTGTCCCAGAAGAGTTTGCTTGGACTATAAAACTGACAGAAGTGAAGTGATCGTTTGAGTTCAAGAAGAAAGGGACACTACCTGCTTTTGGCTGCTTCAATTTTCCTCTTATGGTACAATCACTATAATAAACTAATTCTTTTCCCCACCTGGAGATGGCTTTTCCAACACATTTTAATCAAAGGAACTGAGTACAGCACTGACTTCTTAGTAGGCCAAACATCTGAGATCCATTGCTAGTATATCTCTAAGTCAGCAAAAGCAGGGACTGAACACTTAAACACTGAGTTCATCCATTCTTATATTGGGGCATTGCCTATAATAGAGCCTTCCCTCTCGTCTCTGTGTGTGATAACCTTCTTGCTTACTCCGTGACTTTAGATCAAGAATAAGCCAAGTCACCCTGTTGCTTATGAGAGGAAGTGGAAAGGATTTGGCAAACTCAACCACATGCTATTTACTTAGCATCAGTTGTCACCAACACTCTTCCCCAAAGGGCCAGAGAGCTTGGAGGGGAAGGAGATGGCCCACCAGGCTGCTCATGGTCAGCTCTTCAGAAGTTTCCAAAGCAAATTAAGAACTCCGAAATTCAGTATGTTTACAGCAACATTATGAAGAAAATTAATGTGATTCTGCTTTGTCTTTTTAAATGTGATCAAATAAATAAATTTGTATATCAAATCATTTCTACCAAAAAACATGTTGTAGCTTTCTTTTCTTAGTTTCAGTTTGGACTGCTTATAGCTTTATGATCTGTTTCTGGTTGGTTGGTTGGTTTGGGGACAAAAAAAAAAACTTACCAAGACTACTTAATGCTGAACAAAGAATGTAATTCCTTTGGTTTTTCTGTTCCTCACTTCTAGTACCAATCTTCTGAGTTGACTACTAGTTCACTGTCTTTGTTATAGATTTAATTAAGTTTTCTTTCCTTTTTTTTTTTGAGTCAGAATCTCCCTCTGTTGCCCAGGCTGGAGTGCAGTGGCACACTCACGGCTACTGCAACGTCGACCTGCTGGGCTCAGGTGTTCCTTCTGCCTCAGCCTTCCAAGTAGCTGGAACTGTAGGTGCATACCACCATGCCTGGCTAATTGATTTATTGTAGAGATGAGGTCTCACCGAGTTGCCTAGGCTGGTCTCAAACCCATGGGCTCAGATAATCCTCTCACCTCAGCCTCCCAAAGTGCTGGGATTATAGGTGTGAACCACTGCACCCGGCCTGTTTGGAAACTTTAACACACTTCTAAATAACTCATGGATCAAAGAAGGTACCATACAAGGAATTAGAAAATACTTAGAATGGCCTGGCACAGTGGCTCATGCCTGTAATCCCAGCATTTTGGGAGGCCGAGTTGAGAGGATTGCTTGAACTCATGGGTTCGAGACAAGCCTGAGCAACTTGGTAAAACCTCATCTCTACAGTAAATTAAAAAAAAAAAAAAACTAGCCAGGTGTGGTAGCATGTGCCTATAGTTCCAGCTACTTGGAAGGCTGGAATGGAAGGATCACGTAAGCCCAGTAGGTCGAGGCTGCAATGGCCGTGAGCATGCTACTGCACTTCAGCCTGGGCAGCAGAGTGAGACTCCAACTTAAAAAAAAAAAAAAAA
>NW_007249755.1:65321-67000 GCF_000164805.1 Carlito syrichta | reverse complement strand
GTCGACCCCATCCCTCCTCCACCCCTTCCTCAGAGTCGGCGCCTCCCTGGCACGGCCCCGCCCCCTCCTCCGTGTGGGCCACGCCCCCTCCTCCGGGTGTAGCCCCGTCCCCTTCCAGATTAGCTCCTCCAGATGTCCCTCTGATCCAGTCAGCCCTTGCCCTGTCCCACCAAGGCTGCCCACTGCTTCAGGCAGAGGCTCTTCACTACAGCTCGGGCTGCGGAAGGATAGGACTAACTGTTGGGCATCTGCCTGGCCTTGGGGTGCAGGGGAGCACAGGACACAGACTGTCCAGAAGAGGAGAAGGACACACCTGTGGGTGGGAGAGCAAGCACCTTTTGAAACATGGTCAGATGACCCAGTGTGGTGACTCAAGTCTATAATCTCAGCACTTTGGAAGGTCAAGGCAAGAGAATTGCCTGAACTCAGGAGTTTGAGGCCAGCCTGGGCAACTTGGTGAGACAGTAAATCAAAAAATAACCCAGGCGTGGTAGCACGTGCCTATAGTTCCATCTACTTGGAAGGCTGGAATGGAAGGATCGCCTGAGCCCAGCAGGTCGAGGCTGGGGTGGTCATGAATGTGCACTCCAGCCTGGGTGATGGATTCAGACTGACTCAAAAAATAAAAAATAAAAAGTACCTTTAGGAAAATGTATAGCCTTAAATATTTATGTTAAAAAGAAGGCTGAAAAGAGTAGTGAAGTTAAAAGGAGAAATTAAAGAAGCAGAACACAATAATGATCAATATGGCTAAAAGCTTAGTTTTTTGGGGTTTTTTTGTGTTTTTTTTGAGTTGGAGTCTCACTCTGTCGCCCAGACTGGAGTGCAGTGGCCGCTCCCGGCCACCGCAGCCTCGACCTGCTGGGCTCCGGCGATCCTTCCACCTCAGCCTTCCAAGTAGCTGGAACTACAGGCGCACGCTACCATGCCCGGATAATTTTTGATTTGTTGTAGAGATGAGGTCTCGTCAAGTTGTCCAGGCGGGTCTCGAATCCGTGGGCTCAGGCAATCCACCCACCTCGGCCTCCCAAAGTGCTGGGATTACAGCCACCGAGCCTGGCAAAAGCTTAGTTTTTTAATTGAGACGGGATCTCACTATGTTGCCCAGGCTGGTGTCAAACTCCCAGGCTTAGTAGAACCCCCTGCCTCTGCCTCCCAAAGTCCTGGGATTGCAGGTGTAAGCCATACCCACCCTGATTTTTTGAAAATTAACATTAAGCAATATGGCTTAAGGAGAAATAGAAAACTTGAAAAAAGTCCTCTAACATTTAGAGAAACTGAATTAGTAGTGCACAATTTTCCCACAAAGAAAACACCAAACCCAGGGGGTTTTACAGGGTAGCCCACAAAACCTCCAATGAGGTTAGAAGTCTTCAAGTTTTCAGATAAAGAGAACATTATTCAACTCATTAATAGTATTATAATAACTGATACCACAATTAGATGAAAGAAAAATAAAGCCAGGTATGGTGGCTCACACCTATAATCCCAGCACTTTGGGAGGCTGAGGTGAGAAGATTGCCTGAGCCCATGGGTTTGAGACCAGTCTGGGCAACTTGGCGAGACCTCATCTTTACAATAAATAAAAAATTAGCTGGGCGTGGTGGCGTGCACCTGCAGTTCCAGCTACTTGGAGGCTGAGGCAGAAGGATCGCCTGAGCCCAGCAGGTCGAGGCTGC
>NW_007249755.1:60805-65114 GCF_000164805.1 Carlito syrichta | reverse complement strand
TTTTTTTTTTTTTTGAGTCAGAGTTTTTTGAGTCAGATCCAGGCTGGAGTACAATGGCATGCTCATGGTTACCGCAGCCTCAACCAACTGTTCTCAGGTGATCCTTCTGCCTCCACCTTCCAAGTAGCTGGAATGACAGGTGCGCACCACAACTCCCAGCCAAATTTTTTATTTATTGTAGAGTTGAGGTCTTGTCATAATGCCCAGGCTGGTCTCAATCCCGTGGGCTCAGGCAGTCCTGTCACCTTGGCCTCCCAAAGTGATGTGATTACAGGCTTCAGTCACTGCACCCAGCTGTTTAGTATCTTTTCTAATTAGAGTTTAGACCCCAGGCAGTTGCAGACATAAACCAGTGTTCAGAGTGCATGAATTCTTTCTTCCTTTCCTTTCCTTTCCTTTCCTTTCCTTTCCTTTCCTTTCCTTTCCTTTCCTTTCCCTTTCCCTTTCCCTTTCCCTTTCCTTTCCTTTCCTTTCTTTTCTGTTGGAGTTTCATTCTGTTGCCCAGGCTGGAGTGCAGTAACACACTCACAGCCGCCACAGCGTCTACTTGCTGGGCTCAGGTGATCCTTCTGCTTCAGCCCCCCCAAGTAGCTGGAACTACAATCCTGCCATTCTGTCAATTTTCAATGACTTTCAACAATTTGGGGCTGGGTACTTTCCAGTCATTACAGTTCTTCACTTACCTTGGGGAGTTTTGGCTCATAAGACTTGCTAATAATTAAAATTACACATAAATTTGATTCAAAGGCATAAAAGAAAGCAGTTGTTATTTAAGGACTAAGGGAACAGATACATTTTGGGGGTTATAGGGAGTTTCATCAGAGCCCATTGCTTATCTAGGTCCAACAGAGGCTTCTCCGGGGATGTGCAATTTTCTTTATGTCTCCTGCTTATCAGAGGGCTCAGTGCAGGTGGTTGTGTTCTCTTCAGTACCAGCAGTAGTTACTAGATTTCAAGGGCAGTAACGGGAGATAAGTAAAATGTGTGTTTTAATTCAAGCAGTTTCTACGTTTAGCCTAAATTGAAAGTTTCTAAACTTAACCTTTAAAAATCTAAAGTAAGGCCAGGCTCGGTAGCTCAACCTGTAATCCCAGTGCTTTGGGAGGCCAAGATGAGTGAATTGCCTGAGCCCACGGGTTCTAGACCCACCTGGGCAACTTGGCAAGACCTCATCTCTACAATAAATCAAAATTAGCCGGGCTTGGTAGCGCACACCTGTAGTTCCAGTTACTTGGATTGGAAGGCTGAGGCAGAAGGATCGCCGGAGCCCAGCGGGTCGAGGCTGCGATGGCCAGGAGCAGCCACTACACTCCAGTCTGGGTGACAGAGTGAGACTCCAACTCAAAAAAAAAAAATTAAAATTAAATAAAATCTAAAGTAAGTTCGGGCACAGTGACTCAAGCCTATAATCCCAGCACTTTAGGAAACCGAGGCGAGAGGATTGCCTGAGCCCAGGGGTTCTGAGCCCAAGCAGCTTGGTGAGACCTCGTCTCTACAATAAATCAAGAAAAATTAGCTGGCCGTGGTGATTGATGCATGCCTATAATTCCAGCTACTTGGAAGGCTGAAGTGGAAGAATCACCTGAGCCCAGCAGGTCGCGTTTGCAGTGGCTGTGAGCGTGCCACTGCACTCATCTGGGTGACAGAGTGAGACTCTGACTCAAAAATAAAAATTCTAAAGTAATCAGAATAACTCTAAAATTCAAAATTCCCATTACACTACCCACTCATGAACAAAGATGCAGAAAGTTCTAAGCAAACAATCAGCAAACTGAATCCAGATAGTATTCATAAAACAATAAATCATGTCAAAATTGGTTATATTTCAGGAGTTCACGGTTGCTTTCACATCAGAAAATCTCAGTGAATTCACCACATTAACAGAGAAAAGTCAGATGATATTCTCAGTAGCTTCAGAAAAATTGTTTGGTAAAATTCAAAACACATCTGTGATAAAAACAAAACAAAACCCTCTGCAAAGCAGGACTAGAAGTGAGTATATACAATTTACAGCAAGCATTATACTTAAAGGTGAGGTGTTGAGAAGCAAGTCTTTCCATGGATGACACAAGGTACCCAGGATCACTGGATTCAGTGGTTTGGGAGGACCTGATAGACACAGTAAAATAAGTTAAAGACATAAAGGATGTAAGGAGAAGCAAGGATGAAAACAACCTGCTATTGTTCTCAGAGGATGCAACTGTCCACATGAAAGACCTCAAAGAAGCAGATGTGGTGGCTCACACCTGTAATCCCAGCACTTTGGAAGATGGAGGCCAGACGATTGCCTGTGCCCACAGGTTCGAGACCAGCCTAAGCAACTTGGCAAGAACTCACCTCTACAATGTGTTAAAAATTTTTTTTGCTGGGCATGGTAGCACATGCCTGTAGTTCCAGCTACTTAGAAGGATCACCTAAGCCCAGCAGGTCAAGGCTGCGGTGGCCATGAACGTGCCATGGCACTCCTGCCTGGGCAAAAGAGTGAGACTCCAACTCAAAAAAAAAAAAAAAAGACCTCAAAGAATATACAAATGAATTATTAGAATTAGTAAGATACTTTAGCAAATGTTTGGACCAGAAACAAAAATCAATCACATTTCTACAGTCCAGGAACTAGAAAACGAAAAAAAGTCCCACTTATCATAACAAAAGATACAAGGTAACTAAAAATTAGCAACAGCTATGCAAAAAACACCCATCAATCCCAGCTCCCTAAGTTTCCAAGTGCTGTTCCTCCCTCTGCCCCTGGCAGAGATGGTGGAGCACCAGGAAGGCGCTGTGCAGTCCTCTCACACCTTCTGGAGGTTTCACGCAGCAGCCTTGCTGACTGTATGGAATGTCTCTGGCAAATCCCATTGAGTGGATCCATGAGTACATCCAACTTCTGGCAAAAATCATGTCTCCAGCTCTTGAATCTTCTGGAATATACCAAATGTCTGGAGTGCTTTGGGATGTGAGTCCAGAATGGGTCACATGGAAAAGTGTAGAACCAACTTCGTGAAAATGTAGTCCCAAAGTGTGGCCTCCACTCTGTCTTCAAAATTACATCCAGTGTCTCAAGTAAGCCCATGTTCTTGGATGATATTCGATAATGGCTGCTATGAAAACAGGTGGCTCCAAATCCTTTAAAAACTGAACCTCAAAATGTGTCCCTAACAATTCAATATTGTATTCAATGTCTTGAGTAAACACATGCTATTGGACTTGATTCCAGGATGGTACCAGGGGAGATGGGTAGATCCAACTCCCTATTAAATCAAATCCCAAGCTGTGTCCCCCATTCTGAGACCCAGATTGTATCTAATGTCTGGAGTAAATCCAAGCTGTCGGACACGATTCCAGATTCTGCCAGAATGGTTATGATATGAAGAGATGAGTTGGTCCAACTTCTAACAAAATAGAGATCCAAGGTGTGTTGTTTCCTTTCACCTCAACCAAGTAGAATAGTTTCATGGAGGGTGACAGGCCAGGATGATTTGCTGTGAGGACATATGGATGGAATTTTTCTTGAATTATTGTAGAGATGAGGTCTCACCAAGTTGCCCAGACTGGTCTTGAACCCGTTGCCTCAGGCAATCCTCTCACTTCGTGAACCACCACTCCTGGTCTCAAGATCATTTTTGAATTCACCAAAAATTGTGAATGCCTTTGAGGGCTTCTGTTGTTTTTTGTTTCACCTCTTCCACATTGCCAGAACATTTCCCTTTGAGGACATTTTTCATCTGGGTAAACAAAAACCAAAAAGTTACTTGGGGCAAGATTTTTTTGTTTTTGATTTTTGTTTTTAATTGGAATCTCACTCTGTCACCCAGGCTGGCAGAAGCATGCTCTGTCACCGCAGCCTCAACCTGCTGGGCTCAGGTGATCCTTCCACCTTAGTTTTCCAAGTAGCTGGGACTACAGGTGTGCAACACCATGCCCAGCTAATTTTTTATTTATGTATTGTAGAGACAAGGTCTTGCCAAGTTGTCCAGGCTGGTCTTGAAATCCTGGGCTCTGACAATCCTCTCACTTCAGCCTCTAAAAGTGCTGAAATTACACGTGTGAGCCACCACGTCCAGCCTATCATGCTGTTTTTGGTCAAAAACACCTGAACAGGCCAGGCGCGGTGGCACATGCCTATAATCCCAGCACTTTGGGGGGCCAAGGTGAGAGGGTTGTCTGAGACCAAAGGTTCAAGACTAGCTTGGGCAACTTGATGAGACCTCCTCTCTACAATAAATCAAAAAATTAGCTGGGCATGGTGGTGCATGCCTGTAGTTCCAGCTACTTGGAAGGTTGAGGCAGAAGGATTGCCTAAGCCCAGCAG
>NW_007249755.1:55381-60382 GCF_000164805.1 Carlito syrichta | reverse complement strand
CGCGGGTTCAGGCAATCCACTCACCTCAGCCTCCCAAAGGCGCAGGATTACAGGCTGAGCCACCGAGCCCGGCTGCATAAAACTTTTTAATTTTGATAAATTTCAATTCATCCACTTTTTCTTTTGTTGCCTATGCTTTTGGTGTCATAGCTGAGAAATTATTGCCAGATCCAATATCATGAAGTTTTTGCCCTATATTCTCTTCTAAGAGTTTTACAGAGCTCTTGTGTTTAGGCTTTTGCTCCATTTTGAGTTAATTTTTGTATATAGTGTCAGGTAAGGGTCCGATTTTATTGTTTTGCTTGTAGATATCTAGTATTTCCAGCATCATTTGTTAAAAAGACTGTGCTTTCCCCATTGAGTGGTCTTAGCACCTTAGTTGAAAGTCATGGCCGGATGCAGTGGCTCACGCCTATAATCCCAGCACTTTGGGAGGCCGAGGTGAGAGGATTGCCTGGGCCCACAGGTTCAAGACTAGCCTGGGCAACTGGGTGAGACCTCATCTCTACACTAAATCAAAATATTAGCCAGGTGTGGTGGCGCGTGCTGTAATTTCAGCTACTTGGAAGGCTGAGGCGGAAGGATCACCTGAGCCCAGCGGGTTGAAGCTGCAGTGGCTGTGAGCATAACACTGCACTCCAGCCTCCTGGGTGACAGAGTGAGACTACAACTCAAAAAAAAAAGAAAAGAAAAAAAAAGAAAGAAAGTAATTTAGCCATATACATCTACAGGAGTTAAAACTGGGCTCTCTATTCTGTTTCATTGGTCTGCATGCCTGTGTTTATTTTAGTACCACACTGTTTTGATATTGTAGCAAGTTTTAAAATAAAAAATTATACCGGGCACAGTGGCTCAAGCCTATAATCCCAGCACTTTGGGAGGCCAAGATGAGAGTACTATCTGAGCCCAGGGGTGCGAGACTGGCCTGGGCAACTTGGCGAGACCTCATCTCTACAATAAATAACAAAATTAGCCAGGTGTGGTAGCACACACCTGTAGTGCCAGCTACTTGGAAGGCTGAGGCAGAAGGATTGCCTGAGCCCAGCAGGTCGACGCTGCAGTGGCCATATGCCACTGCACTCCAGCCTGGGCAATAAAGTGAAGCAACTAAAAAAAAAAAAAAAATTGTGAGTCCTCCAACTGTCCTTTTTCAAGATTATTTTGGCTACTTAAGGTCATTTGAGACTCCATATGAATTTTAGAATGATTGGGCAGGGCACGATAGCGCATGCCCGTAATCCCAACACTTTGGGAGGCAGGGGCAAGAGAATTGCCTGAGCCCAGGGGTTCAAGACCAGCCTTGGCAACTTGGCGAGATCTCATCTCTACAACAAATTTAAAAAATTAGCCAGTCATGTTGTTGCACACCTATAGTTTTAGCCACTTGAAAGGCTGAGGCAGAAGGATCGCGTGAGACCAGCTGGTGGAGGCTGCAGTAGCTGTGAGCATGCCACTGCACTCCAGCCTGGGTAACAGACAGACTGATACTCCCACTCAGGGAAAAAAAGAAAAGAATTTTTTTAAAAATTTTTATTTTGAGTTGGAGTCTCTTTCTGTTGCCCAGGCTGGAGTGCAGTGGCACATTCATGGCCACCACAGTCTCAACCTGCTGGACTCAGGCAATCCTTTCACCTCAGACTTCCAAGTAGCTGGAAATACAGGCATGCGCCACCATGCCCGGCTAATTTTGTGATTTATTGTAGAAACAAATTCTCACCAAGTTGCCCAGGTTGGTCTCAAAGCCCTGGTCTCAGGCAATCCTCTTGCCTCAGTCTCCCAAAGTGCTGGGATTACAGGCTTGAGCTACCATGGCAGGCCTAAAAAAAGAACTTTAGAATAAAATTTTATATGTCTACAAAAAGTATTGTTGGGATTCTGATGGGAATTGGATTCAATCTGTTGATCACTTTTAACAATATTGAGTCTTCCAATTCTTGAACATGGGATGCCCTTCCATTTATTTTTTTCTTTCGTTTCTTTCAGCAATGGTTTATAGTGTTCAGTGTGCAAATTTTGAAAGTTCCATATTATATATATATATATATATTTTTTTTTTTTTTTTTTTTTTGAGTTAGAGACACTGTCACTCAGGCTGGAGTGCAGTAGCACAATCGTGGCTCACTACGGCCTCAAATTCCTTGGCTCAGGTGATACTCTTGCCTCACCCTCCCAAGTAGCTGGGAATACAGGTGCCTGCTAGAATGCCCAGCTAATTTTTTTTTTGTAGAGATGAAGTCTTGCTATGTTTCCCAGGCTGATCTCAAACTCCTGGCCTCAAGCAATCCTCCAGCCTTGGCCTCCCAAAATGCTGAGATTATAGGTGTGAGCCACTGCTCCTGGCCAAAATCTATATTAAAAAAAAATACCATTCTGGTATCTTTGGGCCAAATTCTATCCTCTAGCTGCAGGTCTGAGAATTCCGTAAGTAGTGCTCTAAGTCTAAGTTATATGATAGAGAAAATTTCTAGTGCTGCTGAAACCTAGCCAAATACTTATTGTGTCTTGTTCTCTGTATAAAGTCTGAGCCCCCGAAGGTAAAGAAAGTGTGTTCTCTGCCTCCCCTGCAGAGGCCTCCCCCTGAGAATACCAAAGACAGTGGTATGTCCAAAGACAGTGGACAGTGGAATACCAAAGACAGTGGACATTGTAGCCAGAGTGACTATTTACAAAATGCAAATTTAATCATATCTCCCTGCTTTAAACCTTTTAAAAGCATTGCTATTAAGATAGTTATTAACATGTCCTCTCAAACCCCGTGATAGGGCTCTGCCTACCTCTCCAATCTTAGTAGGAAGTCCCCTTCCTACTCCCTTGCTGTTCTCCAATCATTCTGGCCCACTTTCCATCTTTCTAAACAAGCGTTTTTCAAATATTTCTGATTGCAGCCCAAAGCAAGAAATTTATTTTACATTGTACCTGCTTGAGACATATAATAAAATTTTGCAAAGCAGTACTTAACTTTACTAATTTTTTTGGGAGGGGAAACGAAGTGTCACTCTGTCATCCAGGCTGGAGTGCAGTGGCATGATCATAGTTCACTGCAGCCTAAACTGGGCTCAAGCAATCCTCCCACCTCAGCCTCCTGAGTAGCTTGGATAACAGAAGCAAGCTACCATTCCTGGCTAATTTTAAAATTTTTTTTTGCAGAGAGGAAGTATCCGTATCTTGCAGAAGTTGGTCAGTAACTCCTGACCTCAATAGATCCTTCCACCTTGAGCCTTACTACTTTTACATAATGTATTCTAATATTTTCTATTCTAGTTCTTTGTTTTAAAGAAAGTACCCACTAAATTGATATTATGACCAATTAATGGGACACAATACACAATCGAAAAACTTTGCACTCGATTTTTTTTTACCTCATGACCATTCAATATGCTGTTCCCTCTGGAAAGCTTTCTTGTATCCTCTTCACCTGGATAGATCTTATGCATTCTTCAAGGTATGAAATCAAACGATGCTTCCCTCTCTGGAGGTGACTGCATTTGAAGCCAGAAGATCTTGATGAATGAGTTAATTCGTGCAAAGAACTCAGAAAACGGAGTGGCAAATAGTGATGCTGCCTCTTATAATGAAAGTTAGAAACTACACAACTATTGGTGTGATTGCTAGTATCTGTCTCTTCACACCTCTCAGACTCTAACCCCGTGAAGCCACAGACCTTGGATAATTTTTGCTCCTCTTTATGTCCCTAGCGCCTCACTGGGCTTGGCAAGTAAGAGGCGCTCGGAGACTGGGGGTGGAGCCTGCCCTGGGCGTCCCTGCGTAGGCTCCGCCCATGGGCGGGACCAAGCTTCTGGCTGTCACATGGGGTCCAGCTCCGCGGCCGCAGGGAAAGCTGGGCAAGATGGCGACAGTGAGGAAGGTGCAGCCGTGGCGACTGGTGGGCTTGGCGTCCCTCCGGGCTGTAAGTGCCCTGGGCCGCCGAGGTCGGCCTCTCAGGCCCCTGGACGGTCGGGTCGGGGGCTGGCGGCTGCTCTCTCAGCGGCAAAGCTGGCCGGCTCCTCAGGCCAAAGTCGGGAGGGCCCTGGAGACTTGGACGCTCCCTGTCCGGCACAGATCCTTTGAGGGAACGGGAAAACTGAGGCCACCAGAGATAGAGCGACTCGCCCGGGTCGTGGAGGCCTGGGAAGCCATCCCAGACTTACTGGGCTTCGTGTCCAGGACTCTTCCCGGTGACCCTGGCCCCTTTGTCGCTCTGATTGAGCGTCAGACCTCTCCGGCTCTTCGTGAAAATCACGAACACCTTTCCAGTTCCGCGTGGAAGATGCAAGGTTACCCCTTCCTCCGCCTCCTCTTCGAACTCTAGTAGCTTTTAGAGATGTCCGGGAGCCATCCCTGCGTACCGAGCAGGACTCGGGTACAGAGCCAGGCTTGAATTCTACTGTGGGCCTGTTCGATCTGATGTTTCCCCCTCTCTCTCGTGCCCAGTGAGTGGAGGGAAAGTTTAGGAGACGTAGCTGTACTAAGGTTTGAATAAGTTGTGTTGGTTAAAGCTCAAACTATGGTGTCCCAATGGTTCTGCCGCTTTCTAGGCTGAGTGACATTGTTATTTATTTAACCTCTATGCCTCAGTTTTTTCGTTTATAAAATATGTAATAGCTACCGGCTGCGGTTGCTCACGCCTGTAATCCCAGCACTTTGGGAGGCGGAGACGATAGGATTGTCCGAGCCCAGAGGTTTGAGACCAGCCTAGGCAACTTGGTGAGACCTCGTCTCTACAATAAATTTTTTAAAAAGTAGCCGGGCGTGGTGGCGCACGCCTGTGGTTCCAGCTACTCGGAAGGCTGAGGTGGAAGGATCACCTGAGCCCAGCAGATCAAGGCTGCGGTGGCCTGAACGTGCCACTGCACTCCAGCCTGGGCGACAGAGTGAGACTCCAGCTCAAAATAAAATAAAATAAAATATGTAATATTACCTTGGGGTTGTTTTGGAGATTCGAGAAAATGTAGATAAAGCATTTGGCATTGTTTTGGCTTTTTTTTTTTTTTTTTTTTTTTT
>NW_007249755.1:44428-55361 GCF_000164805.1 Carlito syrichta | reverse complement strand
CTGCAGCCTCGACCTGCTGGGATCCGGCGATCCTTCCGTCTCAGCCTTCCGAGTAGCCGGAATTACAGGAACGCGCTACCACGCCCGGCTGATTTTTGATTTATTGTAGAGATGAGATCTCCCCAAGTTGCCCAGGTGGGTCTCCAACCCGCGGGCTCAGGCAATCCACTCACCTAAGCCTCCCAAAGCGCGGGATTACAGTCTGAGCAACCGAGCCCGGCTTGTTTTGACTTTTAATAAGTGATAATCAGTGGTGGTATTTTTACCTGAGAGCATTTAGAGAGTTATAACTATGGGGGAGGCAATATAACTGTATGGTGGGAGGAAATTACACTCTCCTTACAGTGCGTCCCTCTCAGAAAGCCACTTTAATGTCTTTCTTTACTAGGCCACCTATCTCCACCAATTACTCATGTATAAAATGAAGATAGTAATTCCAATTAGGCACATTAAGAAAATTAAATGAGATGGTGGATATTAATGTGCTTTGAAAAAAATTCCTGGTGTAATGAGATGGTCCTCCTTGGGGTTACTAGCATAGGTTTACTGTCAGAACCAAACTTGGGTTCAAATCCAAGTTCTAGCACTTTCTAGCTGTGTGATTTTGGGTAATCATTCTAAGGCTCAGTTTCTTCCTTTATGGAGTTGGGATAATGATAGTCCCTGCCTTGGGGAACTGATGTCTATGGCTTTAGTCAGGATTGATGTGGGTGCACCATACCTTAGGACACTGTAGAGTCTCACAGAGTGAGACTCCAACTCAAAAAATAATAATAATAATAATATAGGTATATATTAAGTGATTCAAGCAAGTTATTAAGTAGTGTGTGTGTGTATATATATATAATGTTGGTTCCATGTAAATATTACTATATATATATGAATATATACATAAACCTTACAGTTGTGTAAGGAACTGCAATACTTGTGTGGATGCAGTGCTTTGAAGAAAATAATTAGAGCCTGAAGTAGAAAATAATGGGAATGACCAGGCATGTGGTTCATGCCTATAATCTCAGCACTTTGGGAGACCAAGGTGGAAGGATCACTTGAGGCCAGGAGTTCGAGACAGCCTGGGCAAATAGTGAGACTCCATCTCTACATTAAAAATGTTAAAAGTAGCTGGGCGTGGTGTCATGTATCTGTAGTCCCAGCTACTCAGGAGGCTGAGGTGGGAAGATCCATTGAGCCCAGGAGTTTACAGTGAGCTATGATCATGCCACTACACTCCAGCCTGGGTGACAGAGTGAGACCCTGTCTCAACAAGAAAAGAATGGGGGTGAAAGCCTAGGCAGCTTTGCAAAAGATAGTCAAAGGAGGCCTCTCAGCAACTGAAAGATGAGATGGAGGTATATGAGGAGTCTTCTGGATGAAGGGAAGCCCTGCTGTGGGAGGAAAGGGACTTGTGCTGAGTGACCCAGTTATGAAGAGAGATGGGAAGGAATCAAGTGGACTTTGGGAAAAGTAGGAGTTCTGTTTTGGGATTGCTGAGCTAAAGAAGAGCAAATAGGTCTTTCAGGCAGGCAGTGGGAAGAGTTTGGGTTTCAGGGAAGAACTTGTAACAGAGCTTGAATCTCTTGCTTATTCCTGTTCCTAAGTGAAATATTCTTTCTGTTTTTAGTTCTAAAACAAATCCAATGTGAATTAAGTAATGAGAAATATTGCTTCTTGCTTCATTATTAGTGGAGATGGATCAGTTCTTTCGGATTGGTACCTGGGGCGTTGTGACAATCTCTTCCTGTTATTTTTTGTTTCTCTTTGAAACCAAAGGTCAGCACTTCATCTACGGACACTTTCCCAAAGCATGTAAAAATTGTGGAAGTTGGTCCCCGAGATGGACTACAAAATGAAAAGGTAAAGTTGAAAATTAACCAGAAAAAGGATTTCTCAAGCATCTGTTTTGAGTGTTCTATGTGGTAGGCGCCATGAGAATGGACAGAGTTATACAAGACTTGCGCACTCTGCCCACGTAAGGCAGAGTCGAGAGGCCACGCAGGCACCTGTGACACATCTAAAATCGTGGAGTAGGCTGGGCACAGTGGCTCAAGCCTATAATCCCAGCACTTTGGGAGGCCAAGGTGAGAAGATTGCCTGAGCCCACAGGTTTAAGACCAGCCTGGGCAACATGGTGAGACCTCATCTCTATAATAAATAAAAAAATTAGCATGGTAGCGTGTGTCTGTAGCTCCAGCTACTTGAAAGGCTGAGGCGGAAGGATTGCTGGAGCCCAGCGAGTTGACACTTGGGGTGACTGTGAGTGTGCCACTGCACTCCAACCTGGGCAACTGAGTGAGACTCCAACTCAAAATAATATAAAATAAAATAGTGGGGCATCACTTGAGCCTAACAGTTTGAGACTAGCCTGGGTGACATAGTGAGACCCTGTTTTATTAAAAGAAATACATGCATAAGTAAAAAGTGGTATAACACATATGGTGTCACTGTGTCCATAGCCCAGTGGGGTGGGGTGGATGGTATAGAGTGAAAGTGAGGGCATGTCTTTCGGCCCATCAATTCCATATGAGGGGATTTATCTAAAGCAAGACATGACTGCCAAGAACAGAGAGTTAACCTTGGGGACGTTCCTTATGAACCTGTTGGGAAGAGCGGAGAAGTTGAAAACCTTGATGTTCAGTATGGGGAAGGTTGGGTCAAATGCATTATGGATTTTGTATAAAATGAAATATCATGAAGCCATTAATGATATAGGTATATATTGGCCAGGCACGGTGGCTCAGGTTTGTAATCCCAGCATTTTGGGAGGCCAAGGTGAGAGGATTGCCTAAACCCGGGGGTTCAAGACCAGCCCGTGCAACTTGGCAAGACCTCATCTCTACAATAAATCAAAAAATTAGCAGGGCGTGGTAGCACGCGCCTGTAGTTCCAGCTACTTAGAAGACTGAGAAAGAAGACTCGCCTGAGCCCAGCAAGTTGAGGCTGCGGTGGCCGTGAGCATGCCACTGCCCTCCAGCCTGGGTAACAGGGTGAGACTCAAAAAAATAATAATAATAATAATATAGGTATATATTAAGTGATTCAAGCAAGTTATTAAGTAATGTATGTGATTATATATAATGTTGGTTTCATGTAAATATTACTATATATATAAATACATATAAACCTTACAATTGTGTAAGGAACTAAAAAGTTTGTATATGTGCAGGAGCATCTACCTGGAATAGTGTCTAGATAGCACCGTCCCATAGAACTTTCTATGAAGAAGAAATATCCTACACCTGAGCTTTTCCATTTGGTGGCCACTAGACTCATGTGGCTCTTGAGAAGTTGGAATGTGACTAGTATGGCTGAGGAACTGAATTTTTATTTTTATGTAATTTTAATTAATTCAAATTTAAATAACCACATGTACTAGTGACATAGATTGAGAAGGTTACATACCAGGGTATTAGCAGTGTTATCACTGGGAGGTTCTAAGAGTAGTTTTCTTTTGTTTTTGGCATGTTTTTCTGAAATAATCATGTATTAATTATTTCTTCAGTTATAAAAAAACTTTTTTTTTTTTTAAATAACCATTCTATCTTCAATAATGAGTGCATGTTGAAAACAATAGTCTAAATTCCACAAGGGCAGAATCCTGTCTGCTCTGCCTATCTCTGCACCCATAGCACCTAATACAATGTCTGGAGCATGGAAAGTTTTCAAAAATTACTTGTGGAATAGACTAAGTTAAATCTGTGGGAGAGAAATTGTGAAAGGGAGTTGGGGTGGGAGGACCTAGTGAGAAGGACCTGGAGTTCTTAGAATTTTTTACCTAATCCTGCAGGTATTAGGAGGCTATGGAGCAAGAGAGTGAGACATTGGAGGCTGAGTTTTAGGAGAATTCCTGTGTAGGATGAATTAGTGGAGTGAGATCATGCCATATTATTCACAGGATAATGATGGTAGATTTAGAAAGAGGAATCCATAAAGTCTGGTGAGTTGCTAGACTTGGTGGGAAAGGGAGAAAAAGAAGCTATATGCAGTGGATGAAGTCTGATGCCAGTGGGGAGACAGAAAAGGGGAGGGTGTGATAGTCTGGGGCCCCCATTCTATAGGACCCAAGTGTCAAGTCATCTCAGCCCTTTCAGGCCATTGTACCTTGCTCTGAATTTGTTTATGTGGCTCTTGAGCAATTGAAATGTGACTAGTATGGCTGAGGAACTGAATTTTTATTTTTATGTAATTTTACTTAATTCAAATTTAAATAACCACATGAGGTCATAAACTAGCACATATTTACTTAAGGGAAAGTCTGCAGGACCAAAAAATGTTTGTTCCATGTAAATATTATGTTTTTTTCAGGTGAGAAGCTACATCTGCTGTAAAGCACTATCTGTAGAACTTGAAGACAAGCCTTTACCCCATCTATCAGTGGGGATTATTTGTGAATTTATGGTAGTGTTTGGAAATTGAGATAGTGAAATGCTTGCTGTAACAAAAGCTTTGTGCTAATAGGCTCTGCATTTTGAGGCCATTTTATTATCAATTTTGCTGACTTGTCTTCTTTGGTGTTTCTCTCTCCACTATAGAATATCATACCGACTCCAGTGAAAGTCAAGCTGATAAACATGCTTTCTGAAGCAGGACTCCCCGTGATAGAAGCCACCAGCTTTGTGTCTCCCAAGTGGGTTCCTCAGGTGAGCCCCAGCCCTCAGTGAGAGGCCTTTCTCAAGGGATGAAAAGCTTTGCATTTGCTCTTGAAGCAAGTAGAAGTCCAGAACATAGATTTCCAGGTTTCTGGCTTTGAGAGGCCTCAGGCAACTCATAGCACTGTGGTGCAGGAAGAGAATGGCCTAGAAGTCAGGAGCCTTGTGGTCAGTCTTGGCTCTGCCTGACTTGCTCAGGGCCTTTCCCCTCTCTAGGTTAGAGATGACTTCTCAGGTCTCCTCTGGCTCTAAAAGTCTATAATCTGTATGTCTGCCTGAGTTTTCTGCATTTATAAAAGAGGAAGACTGATGGCCCCTGCTTCACAGAGACAGTCAAGTGGGGAAGAAAGAGCCTGTTACAAAATGAGTGTTAGATGACACAGAGAAGCCGAGCCCAGTGCCTGGCTCAGCGTACATCCTCAGTCAATGGCTGATAGTGTATTACTGCTGTTGCTGCTTATGTAAAGCTGACAGTATGGGCCATATGGAGAAATTGGAGCTATCATCCATGGCCCCTTCTGGTCCATCAGCAGTCAGATAGTAAATGCCTCGGGGACATTTGACTCTGCAGAAGGAATCATCCTCCAGAGGCTTGGGAGAACAGAGATTTTATAATTAAAAGATTTTCTCTAACTGAGCTATAGGCCTGCTCCTGATGATGGCTTGGCAATATCTCCTTTGGCTCCTAGATGGCTGACCACACTGAAGTCTTGAAGGGCATTCAGAAGTTTCCTGGCATCAGTTACCCCGTCCTGACCCCAAATATGAAAGGCTTTAAGGCAGCGGTAAGAGGACAGCTTGTTGGTGGGGGCTTCTGAAATGAGATTGATGGCACTGGTCCCTGGCTTGTCTTGCCTCAGTCCCCTGTCCTGGAATGTCCATCTGAACATCTTATCTGTCAGCCCAACTCAGGAGCAGACCTGACCCTGCCACTCACCACTCTATGATCCTTACAAGTTACTTAATCTCTCTGAACCTCATATTTTGCCTATAAAATAGGGCTAATGATGATACCAAAAGATATGAGGACTTCAAAAGATAGGCTGCATATACATTGCTTAGCAAGACTGATGTAAGAGAAATGCTAGGCCGTGTGCAGTGGCTCATGCCTATAATTTCAGCACTTTGGGAGGCCGAAGTGAGACGACTGCCTGAGCCCACGGGTTTGAGACCAGCCTGGGTAACTTGGCAAGACCTCATCTCTACAACAAATCAAGAAAAATTAGCCGGGCACAGTGGCTTGCACCTGTGGTTCCGGCTACTAGGAAGGCTGAGGCAGGAGGATCGCCTGAGCCCAGCAGGTTGAGGCTATGGTGGCTGTGAACGAGCCATTGCACTCCAGCCTGGGCGACAGAGTGAGACTCCAACTCAAAAAAAAAATAAGAGAAAAGTGCTAAAAATGTTAGCTCTTGTTATTCCTACATCTTGAGAGAAAGGTGACCAAGCTCTCCATAAGGGTTTCAACAATAGCTTTTAGCATCTGCCAACTTTCCTATAATTTCACAAGAACATCATTGGAAGCTGGGCTCGGTGGCTCAGCCTGTAATCTCGTGCCTTTGGGAGGCTGAGGTGAGTGGATTGCCTGAGCCCGCGGGTTCGAGACCCGCCTGGGCAGCAAGACCCCATCTCTACAATAAAACAAAAAATCAGCCAGGCGTGGTAGCGCATGCCTGTAATTCCGGCTACTTGGAATGCTAAGGCAGAAGGATCACCGGAGCCCAGCAGGTCGAGGCTATGGTGGCCAGAAGCAGCCACTGCACTCCAGTCTGGGCGACAGAGTGAGACTCCAACTCAAAAAAAAAAAAAGAACTTCATTGGAGATGTTGGTTCTGCATTTAGACAAAAAGCTTCTTTTAGGAGGGACTTCCAGGGTGGTGGTGGCAGTGGTGGTGGTAGTTTCCTTGGGGAAGTCAAAGTTTGTTTGTTTTAATTTTATTTTAAATTCAAGGGGTACATGTGCAGGTTTGTTACATAGGTCTGTGCATGATGATGAGGCTTGGGCTTAATTTTTTTTTTTTCCCCTGAGTCTGAGTCTCACTCTGTGCCCAGGCTGGAGTGCAATGGCATGCTTACGGCCACTGCAGCCTCGACCTGCTGGACTCAGAAGATCTTCCCACCTCAGCCTTTCAAGTAGCTGGAACTACAGGCATGCGCTGCCATGCCTGGCCAATTTTTCTTTCTTTCTTTCTTTCTTTATTTTTGAGTTGGAGTCTCACTCTGTTGCCCAGACCGGAGTTCAGTGCCACGTTCCCAGCCACTGCAGCCTCGACCTGCTGGCCTCAGGTGATCATTCTGCCTCAGTCTTCCAAGTAACTGAAACCACAGGTGTGCGCCACCACACCTGGTTTTTTTTTTTTTTTTTTTTTAGTCAGAGTCTCACTCTGTTGCACAGGCTGGAGTGCAGTGGCATGCTCACAGCCACCGCAGCCTCGACCTGCTGGGCTCCAGCGGTCCTTCCACCTCAGACTTCCAAGTAGCCGGAACTACAGGCACGTACTACCACACCCAGCTAATGTTTGATTTATTGTAGAAACGAGGTCTTGCCAAGTTGCCCGGGCTGGTCTTGAACCTGCGGGCTCAGGTAATCCACTCGCCTTGGCCTCCCAAAATGCTGGGATTAGAGGCTGAGCCACTGAACCTGGCCTATTTCTTTCTTTCTTTTGAGTCAGAGTCTTACTCTGTTGCCCAAGCTGGAGTACAGTGGCATGGTCATGACTCTTGCAGCCTTGACCTCCTGAACTCAGGTGATCCTTCTGCCTCAGGCTTTCAAGTAGTTAGAACTACAGGTGTGCACCTCCACACCCAGCTAATTTTTTGATTTATTATATAGACAAGGACTCACCAAGTTACCCAGGCTGGTCTTGAACCCCTCGACTTAGGCAATCCTCTCACCCCCACCTCCCAAAGTGCTGGGATTACAGGTATGAGCCACCACGCCAAGCTTCTTCTAGGATTTTTATAGTTTGGGGACTTGTGTTTAAGTCTTTAATCCATTTTGAGTTAATTTTATATATGGTGGAAGGAATGGATTCAGCTTCATTCTTCTTCATATAGTTATCCAGTTTTCCCAGCACCATTTATCGAACAAGGTGTCCTTTCCCCAATGTTTGTTTTTGTCAGTTTTGTCAAAGATGACTTGGTTGTAGGTTAGTGGTTTTATTTCTGAGTTCTCTATTCTGTTCCATTTGTGTTTGTGTCTTTTTTTGTACTAGTACCATGCTGTTTTGGTTACTATAGCCTTGTGGTAAAATTTGAAATCTGGCAGTGTGATGCCTCCAACTTTGTTCTTTTTGCTTAGGATTGTTTTAGCTATCCAAGCTCTTTTTTGCTTCCAGTTGAATGTAAGTGTTGTCTTTTCAGGATCTGTGAAAAATGTTACTGGTAGTTTGATGGGGATTGCATTGAATCTGTAGGTTGCTTTGAGCAGTATGGACATTTTAACGGTACTGATTCTTCTAATCCATGAATATGGGTTATTTTTCCATTTGTGTCATCTTTGATTTCCTTCAGCAACATTTTGTAGTTTTTATTGTAGAGATCTTTCACTTTTTGGTTAGATGTGTTGCGAGGTATTTGTGTGTGTGTGTGTGTGTGTGTGTGTGTGTCTATTGTGAATGGGATTGTGTTTCTGATTTGGTTCTTAGCCTACTTCTTGTGCGTATAGAAATGCAATTGACTTTTGAGCATTAATTTTTGTATCCTGAGACTTTACTGGAGTCATTTATCAGTGCTAGGAGTTTTTTGGTGGAATCTTTGGATTTTCTAGGTATAGAATCGTATCATCTGTGAAAAAGGATACTATAACTTCTTCTTTAACTATCTGGATACCTCCTATTTTGTTCCCTTGCCGATTACTCTAGCTAAGATTCCAGTACTGTGTTAAATAGCAATGGTATGGTTTTTTTTGGTTTTGTTTGTTTGTTTTTTGTTTTGAGTTGGAGTCTCACTATCGCCCAGACTGGAGTGCAGTGGCCGCTTCTGGCCACCGCAGCCTCGACCTGCTGGGCTCTGGCAATCCTTCCGCCTCAGCCTTCCCAGTAGCCGGAATTACAGGCATGCGCGACCATGCCCAGCTGATTTTTTGATTTATTGTAGAGATGAGGTCTCGCTGCCCAGACGGGTCTCGAACCCGCGGGCTCAGGCAATCCACTCACCTCATCCTCCCAAAGGCACGGGATTACAGGCTGAGCCACCGAGCCCGGCTTTGGCCATCTTTAAGGACACCAATTGTACTGGATTAGAAGCCCAAACCATTCTACAGCTTCATCTTAACTAATTACTTCTGCAGTGACCCTGTTTCCAAATGAGGTCTTATTCAGAGGTACTGGGCATTAGCACTTCAGCATATCTTTTTAGGGGGGACACAATTCAACCCATAACATTCACATACCATAAAATATACCATAAGACAAGTTTTTTGCCACTCTGTGTCAGTGTCCTTTGAAGAGAAAACTGCTAAAAGGAGTTAACTGGATGTTGGCAGGTTGCAGCTGGAGCTAAAGAAGTCTCCGTCTTTGGTGCTGCCTCAGAGCTCTTCACCAGGAAGAATATCAACTGTTCCATCGAGGAGAGTTTGCAGCAGTTTGAAGTGGTCTTAAAGGAAGCCCAGGCAGCCAGTATTTCTGTGAGAGGGTGAGTCAGACCACTCTGGTATCTTTTCCTCAGTACCTTTCTGGAATGGGGCCAGGCTCAGAATCAAGCAGCCCTCCCCACCACAAACTACTTATCCTGGGCGGGGACAGCCCCGGCTCCACGTTTGGGAATCTTTTCCTGAGTAAATTGGTAGGAAGAAATCCTAGCGAGTGCTTTCTCTCAAAGCTGAATTTTGAGTCAGTTCACAAGAGGAATCTAGCAGGACAGGAAACTAGCTAGGGCCTGTGGAAGTCAGTTTAGTCCTGGCTTCACCAACTCTTCATACATCCCCAAAGAATCCCTGAGACCTCTAAGTTTCCAGCATCCATCTCTAATAGCAGTAGTTCCAGACTATCCTCACTTTACAGATGACAAAACCGAAGTTCAGGAAGCATGAAAAGTCACCTGTAAGTTCACATAACTGTCCAAATTGCAGCCAGAGTGATCTTCCAAAAATGCACAACTGATCACATGACTCCTGGTTGAAAACTTTTCAGTGGTCGGGCACGGTGACCCAAGCCTATAATTCCAGCACTTTGAGAGGCTGAGGTGAGATTCCCTGAGCTCAGGGGTTCAAGACCAGCCTGAACAACATGGCAAGACCTCATGTCTACAATAAAAATAAATAAATAAATAAATTAGCCGGGCATGGTGGCACATGCCTGTATTTCCAGCTACTTGTAAGACTGAGGCAGAAGTATCGCCTGAGTCCGGCAGGTCAAGCCTGTGGTGGCCATGAGCATGCCACTGCACTCCAGTCTGGGCGACAGAGTGAAAATTCAACTCAAAAAAAAAGAAAGAAGATCTTTTAGTGCCTGACCAAGTTCAGACTTTTTCACATGGTTTACAAAACCCTGCATGATTTGACCCCTGCTGCCCTTTGCAGCTCTACTGTGTGCTGTTCGCTTCTGGCCCTGCCTTCTCTGTAGGCTACATTCCAACCCACCTGGAACTCCTTCCTTTTGTCTCATACCTGCTGTCTCTTGCCTCTGGGCCTCTGCATGCACTTTCTGTAGACTCAGAACACCCTTCCTCCACATCCTACTTTTTGTGCTGATGCCTGCTCAGCCTTCAGGTCCTCTTATGGATAGCAGTTCCTCTGAGAGTCTACCTGTCCTTCAGCTGGAGTTCTGGGACCCCATAGATCCCTGGACATTCTGTAATGTAGCACTTAGATGCATGATTTTTTTTGAGTTGGAGTCTCACTCTGTCGCCCAGACTGGAGTGCAGTGGCCACTCCCGGCCACCGCAGCCTCAACCTGCTGGGCTCTGGCGATCCTTCCAGCTCAGTCTTCCAAGTAGCCGGAACTACAGGCGTGTGCTACCACACCCAGCTAATTTTTTGATTCATTGTAGAGATGAGGCCTCGCCAAGTTGCCCAGGTGGGTCTCGAACCCGCGGGCTCAGGCAGTTCACTTACCTCAACCTCCCAAGGCGCGGGATTACAGGCTGAGCCACTGAGCCCAGCTAAACATTTACCTCTTAATATGCAGAATATTTTGCTTGACTCTGCACGATTTTTGTTTTGTTTTGTTTTGTTTTGTTTTGTGTTGAAGTCTCACTCAACCTGCTGGGCTCTGGCGATCCTTCCGCCTCAGCCTTCCAAGTAACCGGAATTACAGGCATGCGCTACCACGCCTAGCTGATTTTTTTTT
>NW_007249755.1:32383-43758 GCF_000164805.1 Carlito syrichta | reverse complement strand
TCTCGCCAAGTTGCCCAGGCAGGTCTCGAACCCACGGGCTCAGGCAATTCACTCACCTCGACCTCCCAAAGTGCTGAGATTACAGGCTGAGCCACCGAGCCCGGCCTTCTGCAAGATCTTAAAGGCACCTCAGCTTCAGCAGGATGGGTGGGAATAGAACCCGTCTACATCCAAAGCCAAGACTACTTACCAAAACCTCTAGGACCAGGATCAGGCTGGTTCCCGCCTTGCCAGACTCACCTTATGGTTCTCCCCCTTGCTCTCTGTGCTTCACTGTCCTTTGTTCCTTCTGAAACATGCCCGGTTCTCCCATCTCAGGGCTTTGCTCTTCTCTCTGCCTGGAATGCTCTTCCTGTAGACCCTCCCCCTTCTTTCTCCAGCGTCCTGCCCTGGAGGTCTTTCTTGGCCCCCCTCATGCAGTTAGCCACCTCTATTTGCTCCTGTGACAGTTCCCTTTCTTCCCTTTTTTTTTTTTTTTGAGTTGGAGTCTCACTCTGTCGTCCAGGCTGGAGGCAGTGGCACGCTCCCGGGCACCGCAGCCTCAATCCACTGAGCTCCGGCAATCCTTCCCCTCAGCCTTCCAGGTAGCTGGAATTACAGGCGCGCACTACCACGCCCGGCTAATTTTTTTTTTAATTTATTGTAGAGATGAGGTCTCGCCAAGTTGCCCAGGTAGGTCTCGTACCCACAGGCTCAGGCAATCCACTCACCTCAGCCTCCAAAGGACAGGATTATAAGCTGAGTCACCGAGCCTGGCCCTTTCCTCCCTTTATAGTCATCACTTCTGAGGTCATCTCCTTTACTTCCTTGGCTGCTGTTTCATTAGCTGTCTCCTAACTTGAGGTGAGCTCCCAGAGGGCAGGGGCCTTGTCAGTCTTGCTCACTGCTCTGTGCCCAGTGCCTGGCACATGGTCAGCCACTAGGTAAACACCAAATAAGCGAATGAATAAATCCTCAGCCCTCAGGCCAGCCCAGCCATTACCAACTCAAATCCAACTCAGCTCTCTATCTGCCCTTTGACCTCATCCGGTCCTTGGCCTCCTGCTGGAGTGCTGGCCCTGGCTCCCCTGGCATATGTTCTGCTGTGTCTTATGTCCTACAACTCAACTGCTCACTCCTATTGCCCTCTCTAGCTTCTCCGCCTCTGCTTATTGTAAGTCCTTGACTGCCTCTCCTGAGGCCTGTGCACCTCCTGCTTCCTGAACTGTAGACCCAATCCCTCCAAGTGGCTCTCCACTGCCTCCTCCTGGCACCAAGCCACTGCTTCCATTCTTGTCCCACCTTGTTGAATTCACCTTTCACCCAGTCGGTCACAGACCCCCTGGCCAGCCTCAGGTGTTGAGTGCCCACTGACCAGGGATGTACATCACACAGCCCCACTGCCTTAGCCCTGCTAGCCACAGAATTCGGGGGCACTGACCTCATTCCTCCCTGTCTCCCCACAGGTACGTCTCCTGCGTGCTTGGCTGCCCCTATGAAGGGAAGATCTCCCCAGCTAAAGTAGCTGAGGTGTGTGTGTGTCAGCAGGGGTTTCATGAGGGTTGGCCTTCTTGCCTGCCCCTGAGCACATAGGCTTCTCTCCCCAACCTTTCCTGGGAGTTGCTGATTTCATTCACTCACCAGATCCTTCATTAAGGCCCCCTGTGAGCACAGCCCTGTACTTGCTTCCTCAAGACCCCTCTTCTAGCCGGGCATGTGGTCTTCAAAGCCCCTGGCTCTACCCCAACCTGAAAGCCTCTGATTCAGTTTCCAATCTGGTCAATGGACAGATGATCAAGGTGACAATCCTCTGAAGAGGGCTTCTCACCAAGGAGTTCCCCATCCTTTATGTCACTTATTCCTCAAAACCACTATGCAAATTTGGCATTATTAGTCCATTGTACAGTTAAGGAAACTGAGACTAGATAACTTGCCACACAGATTGCAGATGGTGAAACCAGGTCTCACGCCTCATTTTTTCTCCTTCCAAACCCCTCTTGGCCTTCCCAGATATGTATGTGGCATCCAGAGAGGGACAGATGGTAACAGTAGCACCTGCCCACTGAGAGCAGCTTTGGTGGGCCAGGTCAGCCTCACATTTTTGCCAGTCCTCACCATAGCTCTACAAAGGGTCAGCATTATCTTTCAGAAGCAGAAATTGAAGCTCAGAAAAGTCTCCTGCCAAAGCCCACAGCTAGTGAATAGCAGAACTAGGACTTTCTTTCTTTTTTTTTTTTGAGTTGGAGTCTCACTCTGTTGCCCAGGCTGGAATGCAGTGGCCACCGCAATCTCTACCTGCTGGGCTCAGGTGATCCTTCTGCCTCAGCCTTCCAAGTAGCTGGGACTACAGGCACTGCTAACCATGCCCAGCTATTTTTTTTTTTTTTTTGAGTTGGAGTCTCCCTCTGTCGCCCAGACTAGAGTGCGGTGGCCACTCCCGGCCACCGCAGCCTTGACCTGCTGGGCTCTGGTGATCCTTCCACTCACCCTTCCAAGTAGCTGGAACTATAGGTGAGCGCTACCATGCCCGGCTCAATTTTTTGATTTATTATAGAGATGAGGTCTCGCCAAGTTGCCCAGGCGGGTCTCGAACCCGCGGGCTCAGGCAATCCGCTCACCTCGGCCTCCCAAAGCACGGGATTACAGGCTGAGCCACCGAGCCCAGCCTAATTTTTTTATTTATTGTAGAGGTGAGGTCTCGCCAAATTGCCCAGGCAATTGTTTAAACAATCCTCTCACCTCGGCCTCCCAGAGTGCTGGGATTATAGGTGTGAGCCACTGCACTTGGCAGAACTAGGACTTTCATCCAGCATCATGACTCCAATAGGGTGCCCTCTGTGGGTCCTCTGCCCCTTAACTCTGCCTGTGCTGGACCTATAGGGGAGAGGGTGTCACTGGCTCATTTATCATTGGTGTTTGGTGTGTGTGTTGCTTACCCTGCCCCATCCTTCCTCACCTTGTTGAGCAGTCCAGTGTGGGCAGCATCTCCTCGGGTGAGGCACATATTGCTCTCATTGTGCAGTGATTTAGGGGTTTGCCGATGCGCTTCTAAAGATGTCAGCAGTTCTGTATCTCTGCTAAAAGACAGAAGTATGGGAGGCTGAGGGGAGTAGATTGCCTGAGCCCGCGGGTTCGCGACCCGCCTGGGCAGGCGAGACCTCATCTCTACAATAAATCAAAAAATTAGCTGGGCGTGGTAGCTCGCGCCTGTAATTCCAGCTATTCGGAAGCTGAGGCGGAAGGATCGCCAGAGTCCAGCAGGTCAAGGCTGCGGTGGCCAGGAGCGGCCACTGCACTCCAGTCTGGGCGACAGAGTGAGACTCCAACTCAAAAAAAAAAAAAAAAAGACAGAACTAGCATCTCATACCCATGATTTCCCAGATCTTATTGCTGAGGATAAAACTACATGAAAGGAATCAAGCACCTGGGTCTGACACAGTGTGTGAAGGTGGTACGTGGGGGACTGAAGTCTGAGGGACACAAGGCCAATGTCTGACTCTACACTCAAGTCTCAGTCTCCAGATGAGTAGAATGAGGACCATCACTCCCCTTGGAGTTGTACAGAGCCTGCAATCCAGCAGGAACTGAGCACTTCCAACACAAAGGTGTTCTTCCTAGGAAAGGATCCTTGCCTGAGTGCTTGGACTCTGGCTAGTGGACTCCAGTGTCCTCCAAGTACCTGCTTGCTTCCCCAGGTCTCTAAGAAGTTGTACTCAATGGGCTGCTACGAGATCTCCCTGGGGGACACCATTGGCGTGGGCACCCCGGGCATCATGAAAGATATGCTGTCCGCCGTCATGCAGGAGGTGCCTCTGTCTGCCCTGGCTGTCCACTGCCATGACACCTACGGCCAAGCCCTGGCTAACACCTTGGTGGCCCTACAGGTAATCAAAGGCACATGCCCATTTTCCCCCAGGGCACGGTGGCAAGACAGCTTGGTTTCATTTATTCTTTCAGCAAACATTTACTGATGCCAGTGTGCCAAGTCCTGGGCTGGCAATGGACACAGTTATGGTGAGCCTGCCTTGAAAGTGCCCACATGTGTCTGCTGGGGAGACAGTCAATCCTACTGCATCATGACAGATGTCACAAAAGGAGGAAGCATGGTACTGAGAATGTTAGAGGGGCCCAACCTGGCTGAGGGGGTCAGAGAGGATTTGCAGAAGAAGCCTGAGTAAGGCTTGAAGGACAAGAAGTCAAGCAGGTGACGCGGCAGAACTGTAACTCGAGACTGCGGGGGAGGGTGTCCAGGGAGGATTTGTGGACTTCGACCCTGCAACAGCATACAGGGTTGTGAGCATGTGCATGTGAGCTTATGTGTAGGGAGCAGAGGAGAAGGCAGGAAGAAGAGTCAGACAGAGGCCTCACAGTGAGCACATGTCACACTGCTCTCCAGAGACTGGACTGAGACCTCAGATTTGGTTTCCCTTGGGGTTTGCTTTTCATGGGCTGGCCCAGAATGGGGATTCCATTGGCTGGCAGCCCAACAGAAGGAACATTGTGGTGTCTGACCACAGGCCATCTTACTTTAACATCAGGCTAACCTATTGTCTTTAGGATAGTGAAGGCAATCCCATCACCTTTTTTTGTTTTCTCTCGGTGACCTCCTAGAGGTTCATGTCTCTGAGCCAGGTAAATGCATGACATTCTGGATCTATTTCCTCAGAATTGTGATTGTCAAGGTTAAGGTTTATATCTCTGCGGTCTCCATTTCTCGGCTTTGTGTGATACCTGTCCTAAGCCCCTGGGCTTTCCTGTGGCTCATGAGTTTCCTGGCCAGGCAGGCCCAGGACAATGCCTTCTTCTCCCATGCCTTGCTAGGCAAGTATACAAGGGTTTCTGCACAGCCATGAGAAGTCTGAGGCTGACTTGATCTTGACCATGCACAGGACACAGCCACTTCTTTGTGCTTCTCTGCTTCTTGGCACTTGATGTCCTCAGAATCTCCTTGTTTCTAAGTTCTTAACTGGGCGTGGTGACTCACGCCTGTAATTCCAGCACTTTCAGAGATAGATGCAAGAGGACTGCCTGAGGAGACCGTGTCTCTACAATAAGTCAAAAATTAGCCAGGCATGATGGCGCACACCTGTGGTTCCGGCTACCTGGAAGGCTGAGGTGGAAGGATCACCTGAGCCCAGCAGGTCGAGGCTGTGGTGGCCATGAATGTGTCACTGCGTGCTAGCCTGAGCGACAGAGTGAGACTCCAACTAAAAAAAAAGAAAAAGAAAAAAAATTTTTTTCTTGAACAAGATCAGCCATGTGATGACTGGCAGTAACCTCCTCTGACCTCACTCTTATGTCAATTATTTCAGAAATGTGTCATGTGACTTCTGTGTGCCAGGTTAAGTGCTGACTAGGCAATAATAACAAGAACTAGTTCCTAACTGGGCTCGGTGGCTCAGCCTATAATCCCACGCTTTGGGAGGCTGAGTTGAGTGGATTGCCTGAGCCCACGGCCTCGAGACCTGCCTGGGCAACTTGACGAGACCTCATCTCTACAATAAATTAAAAAATCACCCAGGCGTGGTAGTGCGCACCTGTAGTTCCAGCTACTTGGAAGGCTGAGGCAGAAGGATCGCCAGAGCCCAGTAGGTCAAGGCTGCGGTGGCCGGGAGCATGCTACTGCACTCCAGTCTGGGCAACAGAGTGAGACTCCAACTCAAAAAAAAAAAAAAAAAAAAAAAGAACCAGTTCCTGCCCTCTGGGAGCTCATGTCATGGTGGAGAAGACAGATGGAAGACTCCAGACATACAAACACAAATTGTAAGACCATTTATACACCTATTGAAACTGAAGTCCTCCTGTGTGCCAAGATCTGTTCTCGGCATTAAGGATTCAGCTGTGACTAAAACAAAGTCTCTGACCTCATGAGACTGACACTCTACTAAGATGAGAAGATAATAAATAAACAAGCATATAGTAGGCCACATGTTCATACGTGCCATGGAGAAAAATGAAGCATGTTAACAAAGTACCAGGTCTTCACACAGAGTGGCCCCATGCAGAAGATAGCATTAGAGTGTCCCAAGGGAAGTGAGGGAGGGAACCATGCAGACACCTGGTGGGGGTGGGGGCCAGGGAGGGCTGTCCAGTCTAGGAACGGCAGGTACAGAGCCCTGAAGTGGGGTGTGCTTGCTGTGTTCAGGGAACACAGGGAAGCATATGGCAGGAGCAGTGTGATCAAGAGGAGAAGGGTAGGTGTTAGATAGAGGAGACCAGGCCAAGGAGGGGCTTGTAGGACTTTGGCTCTTTCTGAATGAGCGAGGAAGCTAACGGAGAGTCTTCAACAGAGGAAGGTAAAGATAGGGATATGATCTGAACTTTTCCCATTAAAAGGATCTCTTGGCCGGGCATGATGGCTGAAGCCTGTAATCCCAGCACTTTGGGAAGCCGAGGCAAGAGGATTACCTGAGACCAGGGGTTCAAGACTAGCCTGGACAACTTAGTGAGACTTCATCTCTACAGTAAATCAAAAAAATTAGCCGGGCATGGTGGCTTGTGCCTGTAGTTCCAGCTACTGGGAAGGATGAGGCAGAAGGATCGCCTAAGACCAGCAGGTCGAGGCTGCAGTGACAGTGAGTGTGCCACTGCACTCCAGCCTGGGCAACAGAGTGAGACTCTAACTAAAATATATATATATATATATATATTTTTCTTTTTTTTTTTTTTTAAATAAAAGAATCCCTCCTGGCCAGGCATAGTGACTCATACCTGTAATCCCAGCACTTTGGGAGGCCGAGGCAAGAGGATTGCCTGAGACCAGGGGTTCAAGACTAGCCTGGGCAACTTGGTGAGACCACATCTCTACAATATATTTAAAAAATTAGCTGGGTATGGTGGCTCATGCCTGTATTTCCAGTTACTGGGAAGGATGAGGCAGAAAGATCACCTGAGCCCAACAGGTCGAGGCTGTGGTGGCTGTGAGTGTGCCACTGCACTCCAGCCTGGGCAACAGAGTGAGACTTGAACCCAAAAAAAAAAAAATTTTTTTTAAACCAAAGGATCCTTCTGGGTCAGGCATAGTGAATCATACCTGTAATCCCAGCACTTTGGGAGGCCATGGCAGGAGAACCGCTTGATCCAGGAGCTCAAGACCAGCTTGGGTAACAGGAAGATCTTGTTTCTATTTTTTAAAAAAATTTTTTTAATCAGCTGGGTGCAATGCCATGTGCCTGTATTCCTAGCTACTTGGGAAGCTGAGGCAGGCAGATCACTTGAACCCAAGAGAGTTCAAGGCTGTGCACTTCAGCTTGGGTGACAGAGAAAGACCCTGTTTTTGTTTTTTAAAAAAAGGATCCCTCTGGCTGCTGTGTGGAGAAGAGACTGTGGATAGATGCTAGTAGGAACAGAAAAGTCAGTTTGGAGCCTAATTCATGTGAAAGACATGGCAAGGAAGCCCAAAAGAGCTGAGCATGTGGGCGAGCTATCAGGAGTTTGCTTTCTGACCTGCGAAGTTCAAGACATCTATTAGACATCCCAGTGGAGCTCTTGAGGAGACTTTTGGCTGTGTGAATCTCCATCTCAGAGAGTGTCCCAGCAAGTGTAAAAATGTTGGAGTCTTCAGTACAAGGTGCGTATTTAAAGATGCTGCAAGCCGGGCTCGGTGGCTCAGCCTGTAATCCCGTGCCTTTGGGAGGCTGAGGTGAGTGAATTGCCTGAGCCCGCGGGTTTGTGACCCGCTTGGGCAACTTGGCAAGACCTCATCTCTACAATAAATCAAAAACTAGCCAGGCATGGTAGCACGCACCTGTAGTTCCAGCTCCTTGGAAGTCTGAGGGGGAAGGATCGCCGGAGCCCAGTAGGTCGAGGCTGCGGTGGCCGGGAGTGTCCTCTGCACTCCAGTCTGGGTGACAGAGTGAGACTCCAACTCAAAAAAATAAATAAATAAAAATAAAGATGCTGAAGTCACCTGGGAGTGTGTGCAGATGGAGAAGCATCTGAGCCCGGAGCATTGAGGGCTCCAACCCTTAGGGGTCAGGGAGATGAGGAAGAGCCAGCAGAGAATGAATCGAGCTAGGTTTCAGGGAATTCAAAGCATTGGGAGGAAAGCCAGCAGGATGTTGAGTCCTGGAAGCCACGTGAAGGTGTTCAAAACAATGATGCTGATAGGTACAAAGAAGATGAGACTTGACCTTGGGATTGAGCTACATAGAGGTCACCAGTGACCTTGACTGGAGATGTTTACATGGAGGAGTTGTGGGGACGCAGACCTGTTTAGATTGGATTCAAGTGAGAATGGCAGATGATAACTGGGGACAGCTCTGCTGCTTTGAATAGGGACAAATAAATGGGAGCTCAGGGGGCTCTGAAAGGATTTGCCAAAGATGGGCAAGGTCCCAGACTGCTTATGTGGGAATGACCCCATGGAAGTAACAGTTGCAGGAGTGAGAGGGAGAATGCAGGAGCACATCCTTGAGCCGGCAGGAATGGGCCTCACGCAGAGGTGGAGGGGCTGGCCTTGGCGAGGATCTCAGAGCCCATCCCAACAGCACGTGGGCCAGTGGGTGTGTGGGCCCAGACACCAGCAGGTGGCGTGGGAGCCGATGGAGACATCTCTTCCGGATGCATCTGTTTTCTCTTAGTGCAAGGAAGCAGCTCAGAGTGAGGATGGAGAAGAGGGTGATATAGGCTTAAGGAGAGAGAAGAACATGAGCTAGTCATCTAGGAGAGTACGGAGTGACTGCCTGGGGAACTGGGACACGGCTTCCATGAGGCTAGAGCCCCGAGCTGTGAGTGAGCAGCCTGGGAGAGGGTGGGTGTAAACGAGCCACAGTACACAATGGGGGTCTGACATCTCAGCAGTGGGAGGGACAAGGCCGATGATCAGGAAAAGTCTCTGAGCCATGTGGCTTTTAGGCTGGGACCTAAAAGGAGTCAACCATGAAAGGAATGGAGGAAAGATACTCCCAGCAGAGGAAAGTATATGCAGAAGAACTCACTGTCTGGGAACTGGCAGGAAAAGCACTGCCTCTTTCAATGGGACTTCCACATCAACAGAATCCTAAGCCAAAGGAAAGAAAGACTCATGGTAGAATTTCAGGCAACAGATTAGGAAGTTTACAAGGCCCAGCTTTGTGGGCTCTGGTCCCTACAACCATGTCTCACCATCCTTATGTTTCCAGATGGGAGTGAGTGTCGTGGACTCTTCTGTGGCAGGACTTGGAGGCTGTCCCTATGCACAGGGGGCATCGGGAAACGTAGCCACCGAGGACCTAGTCTACATGCTCACTGGCTTGGGCATCCACACGGTAAGACCGCCTGCCCTCTGGTGGTAACAGCTCTGAGTTGACAGTTCTGTCTAAAGCCAGAGGACAGAAGCCGATGGGGTTATTTGGGACTGCTGGGGTGGTGACAGGTTTAGAGGGGAAGGATGCCAGGGGATTATGGGCACTCTATCTAAAGTGTTTGAGGTAGCAGAGTGTGGTTGAATGAGGCCACAGACATAGGCACATGAAGGCCAGGATGTCAGTATGATGTTGACAGTTCAGTTCTAGGAGGCGCCAAGGAGTATGGAAAGAGCCCTAGCAGGTCAGGTCCATGACCTGAGATGAGTCAGTTCTTTGTTCTCTATTAAATGACGGCAGTAGAATTAGCCCGCCAAGGATCTGCCAGAGCAGTTGGGGCCCTCGGGTAGGATGGAGGCCGTGTCTGTGCTTGGGGATCAGATGGAATTGGGTTTCAAACCTAGTCCTGCCACTCATGGGTTATGTGACCTCAGACAAATTATGTCATCTCTCTGAACCCAAGAAAAGGAAATAATAACAGCACCCACTCACAGTGGTTGAGGATCGAGTAAGCAAATGTCTGTGGAACGCTTAGCTCAGAGCTGAGCACAATGTGCACAACAGCCAACAGGGGCTGCTAGTAAGAACAGAGCTTTTCTGTCTGGCCCTTGAGTTGGTGTTTTTATTCCTACCTGTCTGCTTCACAGTCCTCACTTGAATATGCAGTTTTCAACCTCTGGAGGCCAGGCCCTGTGTTAGGCCCTGGGGTTGGAGTACGAGCAAGACTGAGGAGACCCCTGTCCTGGTGGTGACACTGCAAACCAGTACAGGATTGGGGCATCTTATATGAAGAGGAGTCAGGGGATAACCCCAGATGCCAGATGGAAACGAGCTCTCAGGCAGCTGGAGTCCCACTGTCAAGAAAAAGAGCCTGTTTATATAAAGTCTTCACCTCTCCCCTTTCAGCGTCACTACTGTCTGTCCAGTCTGATGTTTCCCTGGGGTTGGAGGCCTGTCATGACTTACTGCATCCTCTAACTTGTTTCTCCAAGGGTGTGAACCTCCAGAAACTCATGGAAGCTGGGAACTTTATCTGTCAAGCCCTGAACAGGAAAACTAGCTCCAAAGTGGCTCAGGCTTCCTGTAAACTCTGAGCCCCTTTCCCACAGAAGCTCTGGGGACTATAGGAATGGGGACACGCATGGAGGATTCATAGATGAGGACATGGACGTGAGAATGAGGTCAGTGGTCTCTCCTGGCAGAAAGGAGGCAGGGACCCAAGGAGCTGCCTGCCTCAGGCCCTCCCTGCCAGACCCCAGCGGCTCTGGGACTAGAAGTCTGGTTTCACCGTGGGCCCCTGGCTGGGAGGTGAGTGCCTGAAATCCACTGGCCTGTCACCCTCTGTACAGCTCTACCTGCTGTGGCCTTGGGGCCACTACTCTGGACTTCTTAGGCCAAAGGCAGAGAGTTTCCCCAAGCAGGCCAAGGGCATTCACTGGAGAGGTGAGCACTGAGCTTGGCTGTCTACAACTCCAGCATGCAACTCTCTGAAAAGTCTCCACACTGAATGTGACTTTTGAAAACAATTCATGTAATAAAGGCTTAAGGACATAACCATTCCAGAATTGGGCTGTGTACACGTGTGTATATATATGGGCGAGGAACTGAAACACCCTGACTGCACTGCGCTCTGAGATGAAAATACAGCCTTTGAACTGGTGTGAGCCTCCAGGTGTCCTGCCTGTAGGCCACAGCACCCGGAGGGGTTGTTTCTGTGGCTTTGCCTGAGAGCGGGCTGTTCCACGAGCTCCCTGCAGGGCACACTTGCCCCTCGGAGCCACCCCGCTTCTGCTCACAGGCCCCGGAGCTCCCGCCTCTCCGCAACCCGGGCTGTGCGGCAGGCCCGACCTCCCTGCCGCGGGGAACACCCACCCGTGCGCTTGGGCACGGCTGGCTTCCTTGCTCAGGGTCACCACTCGGTGGCACGACTCGGTGCGCATCGTGCCCTAGCCCAGCCTCGAAAACAGAAACATAACCACTTTCTAACCCGTGTTAGGGACAGCGGGGCACAGACCTCCCCCGCGGGGGGCGCAGCTGGCCCGCGCCAGGAGCACAGATTCCGGTTGGGGCAGCGCGGGTTCCCCCACTCCTGGGTTCATCCCCAAGCTGGGC